>NW_027186383.1:5963353-6003024 GCF_028583685.1 Petaurus breviceps papuanus
TATATATGTGTGTGTGTGTGTGTGTGTGTGTGTGTGTATATATATATGTATATGTATATATATATATATATATATATATATATACTATTATTAATACCATCTTACATGTAATTGGGAAATGGGATGTGCAGGCACTGAGGCATAGAGATCCACTGGAAAAGTGGAAAGGGGTATGGGGGAAAGTGTGGGAGAGAGCAGATTGGAGGAGGGGATATCCTGTGGGACTGCTATTTTGGGGCAGTGGGTGGAGGAGAAATGGGGAGAAAATTTGTAACTCAAAATCTGGCAGAAATGGATGATGGAAATCAAAAGTTAATAAAGCTTTAAAAAATAAAATTAAATAAAAATTTTAAAAAATTATCAAAGTAAAAAAAAAATAAAAGAAAGTAACTTTAAAAGAAAAAAAAAGAAGACAGGGGAAATAGCCCTTCAATTCACACTTCCAAAGGTTATTGCAAAGAAAGTACTTTCGAAAACTTAAAAAGTCAGATAAATGTGAAGTATTACTGTCTTTGGTCTATAATATAATTGAACACAGATTTCAACAGAAAGATAGTAGTTGAAAAATAGTTGCTACTTTTTGCCTGATGCTAAGGCTATGTCTTTATAGAAGAGTGAGCATGGTATACTGCTTTGTCTGAATTACCATGAAAAAAGAGAGGTATTTCTCTTGAGAGTGAACTGCCTGGATGTGTGGCCCATTAAATTGCAATTCATTTAGAATTTTCAAACCTAAAAGTGACTTTTCAGAAATTCCATGCTTGAGTTTCATTTTATAAACAATTGGTAGCAACATCAATGTTCAAAATGGAGGGTAATTATGGGGGTGGAGCATAACCTCTACACTTATTTATAATACATATAATATACTTTGTTATATTCTCCATGTTATACATCATTGGGTGAGGCTCATCACACAAAGCTCACAGGTTTGCATACAAAACAGGATGAGACTCAAAGAGGACAATATTGAAAGATGACCTCTTCCTATTTGCATGTTAACATAGGATTCTAATCCTTTTCGTGATCACCTGTCAAGAAGAAATGGAAATGCCATAGAGAAAGTGTCATGGCTGGGCATATATTTAACTGAGCTGGGGGAAGGCAGAGAGGATATCTTGAAAAAGGCATTCCAAAAGAGGACTAGAAATTCTCTTGGCTGAGACAGAAACCTTATGAAAGACAGAGAAGAAAATTACTGTATCGCCAAGCATGAGAAGAACATATCATTTCATATTGATTTTGCCTAGAAATTAATCCACCAGAAGTAGCAGCAAAAATATTTTAAAAAATTAATAACTTCTGAACTAATCTCCTTTCTGCCGTCATGCTAAGTAGGGCGATGATAGTCTTTCTAACTCTGGCAACTGGTGAATTTCTACTGGGCATTCTAGTAAATGGATTCATAGTTCTGGTGAATTGCATTGACTTGATTAAGAGGAAGAAACTGCCACCAAGTGATCTCATCCTGGTCAGCTTGGCCATTTCCAGAATTGGACTATCATGTGCAATAACATGGAAGAATTATTTAATTTTTACTTCTATTGAGGTATCCACCAAGGTAAGAATATTTGATATCTTCTGGATACTGACTCATGCTTCAAATATTTGGTTTACCACTATCCTCAACATCTTCTACTTCCTGAAGATCACCAACTTTTCTAATCCTCTTTTCCTCTGGATGAAATGGAGAATTGACAGAATGGTCTTCATGCTTCTTATAGGGCCTTTGCTTATCTATTTTTCCATTGGTTTTCCAATGACAGAGAGAATGTATTATTACTATGGTTGGCACTTTAGTGGAGGAAAGGAGAGAAATATGTCTCAAGACGTCCAAGTGAATAAAAGTATGTTCCTCATGTTCCAGGTTCTCATGGGCCTTGTGACTGTTATGCCTTTTATCCTGTCTATCATCTCCTTCTCCCTATTCATTCTCTCCCTGTGGAGGCATACCCAACACATGCAACTCAATGCCACAGGTTCCAGAGACCCAAGCACAGAAGCCCATGTTCGAGCCATGAAAGCTGTGTCTTCCTTCATTGTCCTCTTTTCATTATACTATATAGGTTTATTTGCTGAGTATGCAACAGAGGAAAAGAATAAACTGGTTTCCATGTTGAGTATGCCAATCATGCTGCTCTATCCCTTTGGCCACTCACTGATTCTGATTCTGTGGAACAGCAAACTGAGAAAGGCTGCCCTGAGGCTGTCAGTGCTGATAAGGTGCTGCCCAAGGAGAAGTCACCTACAAGCCCTTTGGGTACCTCTGGGGATCATCTGGCATTTTCTAGGGGGAAAGAAGTAACATTAGAGTCCTTGAAGAATATTACCAAATTCTTTCATTCTTTGTACTAGCAACACCAATGAACTCGAATTCAAAACAGACTGGGAGTCAGGAAGACTTTGGTGCAATACCCAACTCTGTCACTTACTACCTGTGTGACCATGAAGAACTCCTTTAAATGCTGTTTACCTTTTTATGCTTCTTGTATTTGAAAATCAAATTTTCTGTTCAGCTCTGTTTTTTTTTTCATCAAGAATACATGAAAGCCCTCTATTTCATTGAAAGACCACATTTCCCCCTGAAGCATTATACTCAGTTTTGCTGGGTAAGTGATTCTTAGTTTTAGTCCTAGCTCCATTGACATCCAGAATATAATATTCCAAGTCCTTTTATCCCATATTGTAGAATATGCTAGATTTTGTGTTATCCTTATTGTGTTTCCACAACACTCAAATTGTTCCTTCCTGTCAGCTTGCAATATTTTCTCCTTGACCTGGGAAATCCGGAATTTGATTATGATATTCCTAGCAGTTTTGTTTTTGGGATCTTTTTCAAGAGGTAATAGGTGAATTTTTTCAAATTCTATTTTGCCCTCTGCTTCTGGAATATCAGGGCAATTTTCCTTGAGAATTTCTTGAAGGATGATTTCAAGGCTGTCTTTTTGATAATGGTTTTCAGGTGGTCCAATAAATTTTAAATTATCTCTCTTGGACCTATTTTCAAGGTCAGTGGTTTTTCCAATGAGGTATTTCACATCGCTTTCCTTTTTTTGTATTTTTTTTTAAATTTATTTTATAGGATCTTGATTTCTCATAAAGTCACTAGCTTCCATTTGTTCCAATCTAATTTAGAAGAAATTCCTCCCCGCGGTGAATTTTGGAAATTCCTTTTCCATATAGCCAATTAGACTTTTTAAGGCATTCTTCTCCTCATTGGCTTTTTGGACCTCTCTTGCCATTTGAGTTAGTCTATTTTTAAGGTGTTATTTTCTTTAGTATTTTGGGGGGTCTCCTTTAGCAGGCTGTTGACTTACTTTTCATGATTTTCTTGCATCATTCTCATTTCTCTTCCCAATTTTTCCTCCACTTCTCTTACTTGATTTTCAAAATCCTTCTTGAGCATAACCTGGGACCAGTTCACATTTGTCTTGGAAGCTTTTGATGCAGGAGTTCTGATTTTGTTGTCTTCTTCTGGTTCCATGTTTTGATCCTTTTTGTCCCCAAAAAAGGATTCTATGGTCTGATTGCACTTTCTCTGCTTGCTCATCTTGCCAGCCAATTACTTGACTTTTCAGCTCTTTGCCATGGTAGAACACTGCTTCCAGAGTGGAGAGAGCTGTGTCCCAAATTGCTGATGTTTTCACAGTTACCAGAGCTATGGGTAGGGTGCCCTCTCTATAGCCACCACAAGCTATGGCACAGACATGTCTCAACCCAGGACCACCACCCAAGACTGAGACCCATATCCAAGCAAGTCAAAGCAAGAGCCATTACCCTCTCAATGACTGTTTTTGTACCCCTAAGATCTGCAGGCCAGGAGTTCTGGAGGCAGCCACGTGGCAACAGCTATAGCCGCTGCTTCTCCACCACCTCTCTCCCTGGGTGCAGGGGCTGGACTATGCTCTTCTGTCATGCAGTTCCAACAGAGATCTCTACTGACCTTTTATTTTCTCATTGGTGTTTATGGGTTGAGAAGTCTGGAAACCACCAAAGCTGCCAGTGATTCACTCTCCTGAAGACTGCTCCAGCTGTTCTGTGCTGCTGGCCAAGACAGCCCCAGGTCTGGCCCAGTGTGGCTTACTTGGGACTGAGCTCGGCTCCTAGCCTGGGGCAAAAGATCCTTCCTGTCATCCTGCCAGGTTTCCTTCAGTGGGAGAGTTGTTTCTCTGCATTGCTTTGTGGGTTCTGTACCTCTAAAATGTGTTTAGAGTCATATTTTACAGGTGATTGATGCAGGAGCTTAAGCAAGTTCCTGCTTTTACTCCACCATCTTTACTCTGCCCCTCCCCCTGCTGCTGCATTCTTTCTTTCATTTTTTATATTCAAGGCAACTTTGAAGTTGATGTTACTCATGAAGTATCCCTTTAGAAAAAAGGTTGGTTCCAGTGGCATCATAAATGGTGAATTCCAAATCCCTCCTGCTCATCACAACAGTTTTGGGTCTGGAATATGGAACTTCCCTCCCAGACCATATGAAGGCATGCGTGCCTTTGACATGTACCTCTGCTACAAGTCACCATAAACTGCCCCTTATATGAGGGTAAAGTAAGAGCTTTCCTCTTCACATTCTTTCTACACTCAGAAGATTTGATGAAGGAGAGAGGGCAAAAAATGGATAAGTAGTCCTCAAAACTCACTTTCATAGAATATAGAAGGAGCAATGGCAATGCTTACATTTGGGAGTCTGACCCTTTGAGTCTCATCCTAACATCTTTAGTTCTGTTGGTGTGATCAGTGAGGCACCAGTGTCCATATACACATTTCATGGGGAAGGTGTACCTTAGATGACTACAAAGGCCCCACCTATGCAACCTTATCCATTTAATTGGAGCACTTATCATAATAGTCAGAGGCTCCCAGATGTCAAGCACTTTTCAATGTTTTACAACTTGCAATTGGCATACAAATTACTATTATTGTTCTACTTGTGTCTTCCACTGTTGAGAAGGGAGACATTTTCCCACTACTCTTCTGTGTATTTAGGCACCATAGAGGAAAGAAGTTGGAAAAAAACGGGCTAAGAGAGAGCAAGAGGTCAACCTGGTGTCATGGACCTAGGATAGTTTTGGATTTTTTTAAGGCAAGGCAACACTGTCCCTTGAGGAATCCTCTCTTTCTCTTAATGTGTTTGAAAAACCATCATTCACTTTACCTTGATCAGAGGAACATGGTAGACACTGAGCCAGGACACTCCAGGAGTCGAAAGTCTCTAAAATTCTGTTCTGAGTTTCCAGAGGGGGGACAAGAAAATCTGGTGCTCAGAAATTCGAAGAATATGGTGATCCTAACCCTGGAAGTTGGAGGCTAATTCAGAAACTTAGAAGACCTAGAGGGAATCATAGAATAATCAGTGAAGGATGAAAGTTAAAAGACAGAAAGAAGAAATAGACAAAGATTTGGGGATGCACAGTTTGGGGGACCAGGAAGTGGACAGTAGATAGAGTACAGGGCCTGACATCAACAAGACCTGAGATCAAATCTGTCCCCAGATATTTACTGATCATATGACCCTGGGCAAGTAACTTACCCCTGTTTGCCTCAGTTTACTTATCTATAAAATGAACTGCAGAAGGAAATTTAAAAACCCTCTAGTTCCTTTGCCAAGAATACTTTAAATGGAATCAGAAAGATGCAGACACTGTTGAAAGGACTAAAGAAAACAACAACAACCAGGATAAAAATCACAAGCTTTGTAGAGGCACAACACAGTAGTGATGGAGGAGTTTCACCTGCCAAGTCTTGCCTGGAGCTCTACTTCTGCTCATTTCATCCTTTAAAAGGCAGAGGAACCAATGAAGTCACATTGTATTTGGAATCTCATTCTCACTAATAGAGAGTAATTGACTTCTGTGGTAGAAAAGATGAGAATATATATGTATACATATATATGTATATATACGAGTCTGTATGTGTATGTAAATATATGTGTGAGTATGGGCATATGTACATTCATGAATACATACACAGAGGGAGTTTGGTAGTGTGGTCTAGCCTTTTTCCCCTAGAGGGAGAAGCCACTGAGCTGCCATAGTGCATCAGCAAGCACACCAGCGTCCCCAGGGTGGCTGCCAACACAGGTTCTTGGATCTGCTTTGATAAAGGAAAGCAACTCAAAATGGGTTAACAAGCTTACTTTAATCAGTCAAATATGTATCGTTCACCTAGGGGAAAAAGGTCAGAACCCCGAACTTCAGAGTATACAGACAGAATTATCAAAACAGAGAAACAGATCAAGTAGACAGGTTTCCAAACTGTCCAACCATTACATCCATACCAAATCAACATCTGGGTTTTTCAAAGCCAGGGGAGCTCTTAACAACAGCTTCCCAGAGTCTCATCTGATCAGATCACAGAACACTTCTCAAAGTGAGCCCCAAAACAAAGCCTCAAATCAGGGTTTATATAGCCTTCTCCTGGCTCACAGAATGTAACAACCTTCTGGACCCACTGGCCAATCAAAAAGTATCTACTGAAAAACAAGCCTCCTACCCCAGGCTCCAGGTGCACTTTAGCCTAGGGGCAGGGAAGATCTTAAAAATTTACATTCCTATTACACATGGCCATGCAGCCACTGCCATGTGGTAGCTTCAGCTCATGGTCTGCAGATGGTAGAGGGACAAAGAGATCTCTCTGAGGGGTAATTGTTCTTGTTTTAACCTGCTTGCATCTGGATTGCAGTCTAAAGTGGAGAACCTGGGGTGTGTGACCAGTTGCCAGATCTCGTGGAGACTTCAGAGAGGGCACCCAAGTAAAACCTTTGGCAGCTGAGAAAGCCCCAGCAATAGGGACAAAGCTCCCCTATCTGGTAGCAGAGTGTTACTGTGGCAAAAAGCCCAAAAGTTAAGTAATTGAGTGGCAACATGAGCAGGCAAAGGAAACAAAGAAAGCAGAGCAATGCAACTTTACACTCTTATTTTGGGAACAAAAAGGATCAAGGAATGGAACAGGAGGAATACAACAAAATCAGAACTCCTGCACCAAAAGCTTCCAAGAAAAATACATGATGTTTACAGGCCATAGAGGAACTTAAGAAGAATTTTGGAAAACAGAAAAAAAAGAAGTGGAGGAAAAATTGAGAAGAGGAATGAGAACGATGCAAGAAAATTATGAAATGAGTGTCAACAACCTGACTGAAGAAAATAACACCTTAAAAAATAGGTTAACTCAAATGGCAAAAGAGGCTCCAAAAGCCAATGAGGAGAAGAATGCTTTAAAAGGCCAAATTTTCCAGATGGAAAAAAAAATCTCAAAAGCTCGCTGAAGAGAATCATACCTACAGAATTAGAATGGAGCAAATGGAAGCTAGTGACTTTATGAGAAATCAAGATACTATTAAACAGATCCAAACCAATGAAAAAAAATAGAAGGCAATGTGAAATATCTCATTGGAAAAATCACTGACCTGGAAAATAGATCCAGGAGAAATCATTTAAAATTTATTGGACTACCTGAAAGACATGATCAAAAAAAGAACCTGGAAATCATCCTTCAAGAAATTCTCAAGGAAAATTGCCCTGATGTTTTAGAACCAGGGGGAAAGATTGATGTTGAAAGAACCCACTGATCTCCTCCTGAAAAAGATGCCCAAAAGAAAACTAATAGGAATATTATAGCCAGGTTCAGAAATTCCCAGATCAAGGGGAAAATATTACAAGCAGCCAGGAAGAAACAATTTGAATGTTATGGAAACACAATCAGGTTAACACAGGATCTGGCAGCTTCTACACTGAGGAATTGAATGGCTTGGAATATGATATTCCAGAGGTCAAAGGAGCTGGGATTAAAACCAAGAATCACCTACCCAGCAAAACTGAGTATCATGTTCCAGGGGAAGATATGGTCATTCAGTGGAATAGAGGACTTTCAAGCATTCTTGATGAAAAAAAACAGAGTTGAAGAGAAAAATTGACATTCAGATATAAGAAGCAAGAGAAGCATGACAAGGGAAACAGGGAAAAGAAATCGTAAGGAACTTATCAATGTTTTTACATTGTATTTACATTCCTCCATGGAAAAACAATTGTAACTTATGAAACTTTTCTCAGTATAAGAATAGTTGAAGGGAATATATATATATATATGTGTGTGTGTGTGTGTGTGTGTGTGTGTGTGTGTGTGTGTATAGGAGGGTATATGGCATATGAATTCATATATGAATGTGTGTATATATGTGTACACGTATATAGAGATAGAGGGCACAGGACCAATTTAATAAGAAGGGATGATACCTAAAAGGTGAAATTAAGAGGCGAGAGAGGAATATAATGAGAAGATATGGGGAGAAACAGAATGGGGTAAACTATCTCAAATAGAAGAGGCAAAGGGAAATGGTTACAATAGACAGGAAGACCAGGAAGGCAAAAGGGAATGGGTCAACCTTGTTCTCATTGAATTTGGCTTAGGGAGGGAATGACATACACACTACATAGGGTATCTCACCCTACAGGAGAGTTGGGGGGAAGGAGATGAGGGGGGATAATGGAAGGGAGGGCAGGCTGGGGTGAGGGAAGTTGGAAGTATCCACTTTTGAAAAGGAACAGCATCAAAGAGAATAGAACAAGTGGGAGGTGAAATAGGAGGGAGGGAAATATAGTCAGTCTTTTACAATATATCCACTATGGAAATGTTTTGCATAGCTACACATGTCCAACCTATATTGAATTGCTTATCTTCCCAGTAAGCATGGGTGACAAGGGAGGAAGGGAATGAAAAAAAAATATATATATATATATATATACTATTATTAATAGTATTTTACATGTAACTGAGAAATAAGACATACAGGCACTGGGGCATAGAGATCCACTGTGCCCTAATGGAAAGTCAGAAGGGGTACGAGAGAATATATGGGAGAAACAGATTAGAGGAGGGGATATCCAGTGAGATAGCTATGTAGGGATGGTGGATAGGGGGAAAATGGGGGGAAAATTTGTAACTCAAAATCTTGCAGAAATGAATTATAAAAACCAGAAGTTAATAAAGAATTTGATTTAAAAAAAGAAATAAAATAAATCCAGGAGAGATCATTTTAAAATTATTGATCTACCTGAAAGTCATGATCAAGAAAAGACACTGGACAACATTTTAGAAAAGAGACTGGACAACAACTTTCAAGAAATCATTGAAATATACCATGAGGTCCTAGAACCAGAGGGACAAATAGTCATTAAAAGAATCTACCAATCACCTCTTGAAAGAAATCCCGAATTGAAAATGCTAAGGAATATTGTAAAGAAATTCCAAAAATATCAGGTCAAGGAGAAATTTTTGCAAGCAGTCAGAAAGAAACTATAAATAGTAAGGTATAAGCATTATGCAAGGCATTTCAGGTTCTATATTAAAATATCTAAGGGCTAGGAATATGATATTCCATAAGGCAAAGGAGCTTGGATTACCACCAAGAATGAACTACCCAGTGAAATTGAGCATAATCTTTCAGGGAAGGAATTGGACATTCAGTGAAATAGAGTACTTCCAATCCTTCCTGATGAAAAGACCAGAGCTCAACAGAAATTTGATCTTCAAATACAAGACTCAAGAGAAGCATAAAAAGGTAAACAGAAAAGAAAAACAACAACAACATGTCATTAAATAAGGGCAAATACTTTACATTCCCACAAGGGAAGATGATACTTGTAACTCATGAGACCCATACTTCATTATGACTTTTAGAAGGAGCATACATAGACAGAGGGTGTAAGTGTAAGTTCACTTTGATGTGATGATAAAAAAAAATCTAGTGAAAGGGTAATAAGGGATTGTCCTGGGAAAAGAGGAAAGGAGGACCCAGAAAAAGGTAAAATACATTGCATGAAGAAGCAGAAATACCTATTTACAGTAGAAAGAATGGAGGGGGATGAGTAATGTTGGAACTTTACTCTTGTCAGATTTGGCTAAAAGAGGGAATAATATACTCTGATAGGTATAGATATCTAACATAACCTATAGGAAGTAGGAGAGGAAAGAGGAAAGAAAAGGGAAGGGGCTGATAGGAGGGAGGGCAGATTGAAGATGATTGTCAAAATCAAAACTCTATTGAAGAGGGAATGAGTGAAAGGAGAGAGAAAGTATAAGGAGGGGGTAAAGAATGGAGAGGAAGACACAGTAAATAATAATTGTGAATGTGAAAGGGATGAACTCTCCCATAAAAGAGAAGTGGACAGTAGAGTGGATTAAAAACCATAATCCTGGGGGCAGCTATGTGAATAGAGCACCTTCCCTGGAGTCAGGAGGACATTAGATCAAATCCGACATCAGACACTGAACACTAGCTGTGTGACACTGGGCAAGTCAATTAAGCCCAATTGCCCTGCTTTGCCCCCTCCAAAAAGAAAAATAAAAAAGAAATAAATGATGAACAAGCAGAATTCAGAAAAGCTTGCAAAGACTTTTATGGACTGATTCTGAGTGAAGTGAGCAGAACCAGGAGAGCATTGTACACTGTGAGAGCCACATTATACAATGAATAACTTTGATGGACTTAGGTCTTCTCAGCAATGCAGAGATCTAAGACAACTCAGAAAGTCTCACCTATGAAAATGCTATCCACAAGCAGAGAAATAACTCTGGAGTCTAAAAACTTATTGAAGCATACTATTTTCTCTCTTTTTTTATTTTTAAAAAATTTCTTCTGTCTCATGGAAAAGAGCTCTGATTGATTGCCTGAAATTCTTCTTTACAACATGACTAATGTGAAAGTGTTTAATATGAATATATATGTAGAGCCTATATCAGATTCCATGCTGTCTTGAGGAAGGGGGAGAGGTAGGAGGAGGAAAATATTTAAACTCAAAATCTTATGGAAATGAATTTTGAAAACCGAAAATTAATTAGCTAATTAATAAAAGTAATGCTTGATCAACTAAAAACCAAAACAAAACAAAGAAACAAAATAATCTCTTCAACCCAGAACCAAAAAGAGACAGCTTTAGATGTGAATGACATGGATTACATCACCACCACCAACCATGATTTTAAGTTTTTCCACTAAATTTCTGATATCTTATGAGATTTTTTCATTTCATGTACTCTGGTGATTATGTGTATTTTGAATGACAATATATATTTTTAAAACAGTTGCTAAATTTTTATGAATTGATTTTAACCAAAAGTTGGTAGATCAACCACTTTCTTCAAATAATTTCAATCATCCAATCCCACCATCAAAAGAATTATATACCAAATGTGAAGTACTTAAGATGCATCTGCAAAACTCAGAATCCTTGAGAATGTAACACTTCTGTAAATTAATACTGAGTACTCCATCAGGGCCTCTTACCTATGAGAGTCCATGTGGCAGTAGCAGAAGCACAATCAAGCTCAAACCTAATACTTGAGAATCTTTGAAGGCCAGAGAAAAAAGAATGAAAAAATAAAGTTAGAGACCTGAAGTTAAACAATAAAATTCAAAAGAGACAGGAAGAGAAACAAACTACAAAAACAAAGTAAAGAAAAACTTGTCAGTAAAAAAGATGCAGAAAAATAAAATTAATAAAAACTGAAAGACAGAAGAGCAAAAGGAAAGGAAGATTACCTTTTACCCCGTTAGTTGAGGGCTAAAGTAAACCAGAGAGGCATAACTAAATTAAGAAAAAAAAGGAACAATTAATAATTTAATTACAATTCAAGAACCAGGGAAAGGACATGAAAAGGGAATGGAGCAGGGTATATATGTTAATGAAAATAAATTATCATCAAAAGAATTTAAAGAAAACCTAATCTCAGGAATGAAATACTGACTTTAAAAAATGAATTCTTTTTTTAAAGCAATACAAAAGAAACCAAAAGATAATCCAATACTCAGGACTTTTTTTTAATTTTTTAAATTTTAATTTTTTTTTTACTCAGGACTTTAAATATTGATATACTAGACACGACCAAAAAATGAAAGAGAATTTTGCAATGGATAAGAAAATAGAACTGCAAAATCTGTTGTTTACAAGAAAAATATCTGAAAAGTTAAAGAAATACTGAATGAAAATGAGAATGTATTTTTTTCCTTCTTCAATGTATTCAACCTTATCTTTCCCTGAAGTCTGATGCCCTTTTTATTGTAAATAGGAATGTTACCCTTAGCATGACTAGCTCTTATTAAGTCCCTCTTATGTTTGCTCTAATTTCTAATTTAAGTACTTTTAGGTAAATAAACACAAACATTCTAAAAGTACTTTTGTATTAATCTAACTAAAACTCTAATTTAATTATTTCTACTATAGTAAAAAAAAAGATTATGTGGTTTTTTTCTTTTTAAAATAAAAATTATGAAATCTTGGTTAAGGAACTAAAAACCTTAGGGACACAAGTGTTTTGTTTTGTTTTTTTTTTTTTCAGCAGTGCTGCTGAGAGAAGGCAAGGAACTTAGTGGTGGTGGCAATCTTCATTCTCAAAGAGAATCCAAATTACTTCAATTTGTTGGGGTCGATGTGTAGGTGTGTCCAACTTTGCCTACATCTGAACTCAGAAGGTTCTACAGCAAATTGGGCCTAAATATTTCACATGGATATTTGGAATGGAGATGTGTCTATGTGTGTGCAACTTTGGAAGTACTACAATTGTGCTTTGCTCAGAGAGCACAGTGCCTTCTTGGATGCAGGCACAGCCATGCTGGACAGTCCTGTGCCAGTGTCTTCCACGTCTCCCAATTGACTCCAGAGTTCTTCAGAGAGACGTTGAGGTATCGTTGTAATGCTTCTTCTGACCTTTGTATGGTCCCTTGCCTTCCATGAATTTCCCATGAAATAATCTTTTAAGCAAACATATGTTTGGCATTTGAACAACATTACCAGCCCATTGGAGTTGAGCTCTCTCAGTAGAGTTCAAAAGTCAAGGCAGTTCAGCTCAAGAAAGGCTTCATTCAAAACCGGCCATGTAGCCTTGAGCAAGTTACTTAATCCCAATTGCTAAAAAAAAAAAAAGAAAAGAAAAGCCTCATCTCTGACAACTGATCTTGCCAAGTGATCTTCAGAATCTTCCTTACACAATTCAAAAGGAAGTATTTCAATTTTATGGCAAGACTCTGGTTACTGCCCAGGTTTCACAGGTATACAAACCATGAGGTCAGCACAATGGCTTTGTCCACCTTCACTTGGGTAGCCAATCTATTACCTCTTCTTTCTCACACTTCTTTCTTGAGCCTTCCAAACACTGAACTAGTTCTGCCAATGCGAGCATCAATCTCATCATTTATGTGTAGATCCTTGGAAAGTATACTGCCAAGGTAAGTGAGCTTATCCCAAAATCCAGTCTCTCCATTTGTTGTAAGTAATAGTTTGTAGCAGCAAGCACCCAGGGTTCCCAGGGTTGCTGCCAATACAGGATCTTGGATATGCTTTGATAAAGGAAAGCAACTCAGAATGGGTTAACAAGCTTACTTTAATCAGTCAAACATATATCCTTTGCCTCGTTCAGGGGAAAAAGGTCAGCACCCCGAACTTCAAAGTATACAGGCAGAATTATCAAGACAGAAACAGATCAAGTAGACAGCTTTCCAACTTGTCCAACCATTACATCCATATCAAATCAACATCTGGGTTTCAACATCTGGGTTTTTCAAAGCCGGGGGGCTCTGGACAATGGCTTCCCAGAATCCAGATCAAATCACAGAACACTTCTCAAAGTGAGCGCCAAAACAAAGCTACACATCAGGGCTTATCTAGCCTGGCTCAGAGAATGTAACAACTTTATTGACTCACTGCCCAATCAAAAAGTATTTACTGAAAAACAAACCTCCTACCCCAGGCTCCAGGTGCACTTTGGCCTAAGGTCAGGGAAGATCTTAAAAATTTACATTCCCATTACATGGTTCCACATATGGATGATGTGGTGCCAGCTGGTGGGAAAATTCTGTTTTCTTAGTGTTAATTGTTGGGGGGAAATTGGCATAAGTGTCAGAGAATCAACCTATACTCTATTGAATTTCTACCTCAGAGGATGCATTGAATGCATGATTTTCTGCACAGAAAGTCACTCACCCATTCTCTCTCCACTTTACTCTTAGCTTGTAGCCTATTCTAGTTAAATAATTTACCATCAGTGCATTAGCAGAGTTTGATACCATTTCCATCCTTGTTCAAGGTATCAGACAACATCACTGAAAACATTATCTTGAAAAACTTGGGATCAGGCACGAAGATATTGTACTGATCTCTTTTTTGTGCCTGTAAAACTTAGACAATTTACCAGTGTCATGACAGAAAAATGAACTGTTTCCATTTAATTTCTCTTGGAATGATTTTGAAAATTACTTGGAAAGAAAAGATATGGGAGAACGAGGTCCTTTCTTGAGCTGTGCTGTCAAGATTTCAAATCCAACTATGGACTTAAGAAGTGAAAATTTGATTGAGTGGTATTGGGGGTAGAGCCAAGATGGTAGAATGGAAGGATTAACTTTTCTAAGCTCCTCCATGAATTCCATCACTAAACTTTAAAAAGTGAATCTGAATGGATTTTAGAGTGACAGAATCCATTTGGAGATGGAGCCTGACACATTCCCAGCCTAGAAAAGCAACCACATAGGTCTGGGCAGGGGGAACACAGAGCACCATCACAGGCCTGAGAGCAGACTACAGCAGAGTGAGAAGGAGCCCCAGCCAGTGAACTCACCACCCTAAGGGTAATTTGAAGCCATCTCACCATAGGATGGAGGATTGGTTGGAGCTGGGTAAAAGAAAGCGCAGGGCCTGCAGCAGTGGCAGCACCTTCTCCTGGGGCTATTAGCCCATAGCCTGGATGCTTAAAAATCACCTACTTGAACTTCCAGCAGCCAAAATGGTGGAGTAAACTCTAGCTGCTCTGATTCCCCCTCCCTGACCCAGAAAACCCAGAGATAAAGTCCCACCTGGAGTAAAATCCTGAAATAGTGGAAACTTCCTCAGGCTTAGGAGTCACAGAAGAAGGATGTAGCTGAAGCAGTACAGAATCTGAAGTGAAGGGCAGCAAGTGTCCCAATAAGCCCCACCTCAGCTGACAAGGGGGAGATCCCAAGGCCCAGGGGGGTGGAGCCAACAAGCTCTAACAACACAAGCCCAGGTGTGCCTTAGCACTACTAGGGGAATATGTAAACAGTAGCACTGCCTGCCACCAGCTGCTGAGCCTGCCTAGCCCAGGGACACAAAGGTTGAAATCTGAAGTAACCAGACCACCCCTCCTCCCCAGGTTACTCTGTGAGCCTCAGGGTAACTCAGGGGAAACACTGAGAGTCCTGGCCTTGGCCTCAGTCTAGACACCCAGAGGCTATAGCACACAAAGTTAACAACCAAGCCCATAACTCTCAGCCTGAGAAGTGCAGTCAGGAAATAGGAAATCACAATGGGTAAGAAGGAAGCTGAGAAATCAAAAGCAAGAAAAAAATGATCCAATCTTATGATAGCTAGCAAGAACAAACAAATATAAAGGACAATATGGACTCTATACTCACACCTAAGACCACAGAAGGAAATATGAACTGGTCTCAAGCCCAAAAACGAGGAGCTCAAGAAATATTTTAAAAACCAAATTAGAAAGGTAGAAGAGAAATTTAAAACTACAGTGACCAAATTGGAAAAAAGAATGTCACTAAAGAAAATAAATCCTTAAAAAGTAAAACTGGTGAACTGGGATGGGAGGTTCAAAATCTAAGTGGAGAAAATACCTCCCTAAAATGAAAACTGAATATATGGAAAAGGAGCTTCAAAAACTAGCCAAGAAAAATAATTCACTAAAAATTAGAATCAGTCAAATTGAAGCTAAGGACTCTATGATGCATCAAGAGTCAGTCAAACAAAGCATAAAGATTGAAAAATTAGAAGAAAGTGCAAAATGTCTCACTGGAAAAACAACTGACCTAGAGAACAGATCAGGGAGAGATAGACTAAGAATTATTTTTCTACCAGAAAGCCATGATGAAAAAAGCAGCCTGGACAATATCCTCCAAGAGATTGTAAAAGAAAAGTGTCCTGAGGTCCTAGAATCAGAGTGTAAAATAGTTATAGAAATAATTCACTGGACTACTCCTGAAAGAGATCCCAAATTGAAAACTCCAAGAAATACAGTAGCCAAATTCCAGAATTGAAAGGTCAAGGAGAAAATACTGCAAGTGGCCAAAAAGAAACAATTCAAATGTCATGGAACTACAGTCAGGATTACACAGGACTTAGCACCTTCTACATTAAAAGATTGGAGGGATTGGAATTTTATATTTCATAAGGCAAAAGAGTTAGGACTGCAACCAAGAATCAAGCACTTGGCAAAACTGAGCATAAACTTTCAGGCAAGGAGATGGTCATTTAAGGAAATAAGGGACTTCCAGACTTTCCTGATGAAAAAGTGAGAGCTCAATGGAAAATCTGATCTCCAGTTATAACACTCAAAAAAAGACATAAATAGATAAACAAGGCGAAAAAAAAAACACATGCATACACACACTCACATAACTTGTGATACAATAAGAACAAACTGTTTATATCCCTATATGAGAAGCTGATATCTGTCAATATTTAAATTAATGTAATTATCATGACATTTAAAATGGATATATATATAGAAGGTTTGGGTATAAATGAACTAATCTGATGATAAAATAAAACCTTATTACGGGGTACCAAAGTACTGTAATGGAAGAAAAGGAAAGGATGAGGCAGAAAAAGGTAAATTATGCCACATGAAGAGGCATAAAACTATAGTAGAGGGGAAGAAGGGAGGGAGATGAACATCATATGAATTTATTCTCACTGGTTCTTGTTCAAAGAGCAATCAACATAATCAGTTAAGTTTAGAATTCTAATATGAAAAGACACAAAATCTTATAATAGAGGGAAAGGAGGGAGGAAGAGGAGCACTGTCCGAAATTTATTCTCATTGGTTTGAGTTCAAGGAGGGAATAACATACGCTGTTAAGTATAAAAAATCCATTGTGCCTACAGGCAGTAGGAGGGGTAGAGGGGGTAAAAAGAGGGGGGCAGTTAGAAGGGAGGGAAATAATAGTAAGGGGAAAGGGTAGGTAAAGGGGGATACAGGGAGGGAATACTGAGGGAGGCGGTGGTCCAAAGTAAAACTCTTAAGGAGAGGAAGGAAGAAGAAAGAAACACAAACATAAACAAGGGAGGGAATGGGATGGAAGGAAAGACACAGATAGTAATCATAACTGTGAATGTGAATGGGATGGACTCTCCCATAAAATGGAAGCAGATAGTAGAATGGATTAAAACCACAATCCTAAAATATGTTGTCTTCATGAAACACATCTGAAACAAGGGGACACACACAGGTTAAAGGTAAAAGGCTGGAGAGGAATATATTATGCTTCAGCTAAAGTAAAAAAAAAAAAAAAAGCAGGGGTAGCAATCCTTATCGCAGATAAGGCAAAAGCACATATATATCTTATTCAAAGAGATAAGGAAGGATACTATATCCTGATAAAAGGCATCATTGAGAATGAAGCATATCATTATTAAAATATATGCACCAAGGTGTATAGCATCCAAGTTCCCGGAGGAGAAGTTAAAGGAATTAGAGGAAGAAATAGAGAGCAAAACTGTACTAGTGAGGGACCTCAAGCTCTCCCTCTCTGAACTTGATGAATCTTACCTCAAAATAAACAAAAAAAAGTTAAAGAGGTGCATAGAATTTTAGAGAGGCTAGAAATGATAGCTCTCTGGAAAAAAATGAATGGGGATAAAAAGGAATATACCTCCTTCTCGGTATTACATGGCACATACACAAATATTGACCATATACTAGGGCATAAAAACCTCACAATTCAGTGCAGAAAGGAAGAAATATTAAATACATCTTTCTTAGATTATGATACCATAAAAATCATATGCAATAAAAGGACACAGAAAGATAGATGAAAATCTAATTGAAAACTAAATAATTTAATCCTAAAGAATGAGTGGATCAAACAAGAAATTATAGAAACTATCACTAACTTCAATCAAGATAATGACAATAATGAGAATTTAATAGGAAGGGATGATACCTAAAATGTGAAATTAAGAGGAGAAAGAGGAATATAATGGGAGGAGATGGGGAGAGACAGAATGGGGTAATCTATCTCAAATAGAAGAGGCAAGAGAAAATGCTTACAATGGAGGGGAAGAACAGGAAGGCAAAAGGGAATAGGTCAACCTTATTCTCATTGAATTTGGCTTAGGGAGGGAATGACTTACACACTACATAAGGTATTTCACCCTACAAGAGAGTGGGGAGAAGAACATGAGGGGGGGGGATGAGGGAAGGGAGGGAAGGCTGGGGGGAGGGAAGTTGGAAGCTCCCACTTTTGAAAAGGAACAGAATCAAAGTAGAGAATAGAACAAGTGGGAGGTGGGATAGGAGGGAGGGAAATATAGTCAGTCTTTTATAACATATAATATATATATTTTATATAATATAAAAATATATAATATATCCACTATGAAAATGTTTTGCATAGTTACACATGTACAACCTATACTGAATTGCTGATCTTCCCAGTAAGAGGAAGGGAATGAATCTGGAATTCAAAGTTATAAATCAAATGTTTAATATATATGTGTATATATATATATATATACTATTATTAATATTATTTTACATGTAACTGGGAAATAAGACATACAGGCCCTGGTGCATAGAGATCCATCGTGCCCTAGTGGAAAGTTGGAGGGGGAATGGGAGAAGACATGGGAGAGAGCAGTTTGGAGGAGGGGATATTTTGGGGTGGTGGGCAGGGGAGAAACGGGGAGAAAATTTGTAACTCAAAATCTTGCAGAAATAAATGATGTAAACTAGAAACCAATAAAGTATTTTATTTAAAAAAAATAATAAAAAAAATTAAAAATCACCAAATAAATACTAAATTAGAATAATGAAAACCAAAGGAGAGATTAATAAAATTGAAATTAAGAAAACTATTGAATGAATAAATAAAACTAGGTTTTATGAAAAAACAATAAAATTGATAGAACTTTAGTCAATATGATAAAAAAAGAAAGAAGAAAACCAAATTATGAGTATGAAAAATAAAAAGGGTGAATCTACCTCCAATGAAGAGGAAATTAAAACAATAATAAGAATTATTTTGCCCAATTGTATGAACATAAATTGGCAATCTTGGTGAAATGATGAATATTTACAAATATTATTGCCCAGATTGACTGAAGAGGAGGTTAATTACGTAAATAACCCCCTCTTAGAAAAAGAAATTGAACAAGCCATCAAGGAAATCCCTAGGAAAAAATCTCCAGGGCCAGATGGATTTACTACCAAATTCTATCAAACATTTAAAGAACAATTGATTCTGAAACTCTACAAACTATTTGGGAAAATTGGTGAAGAAGGAGTCCTGCCAAATTCTTTTTATGACACAAATATGGTACTGATACCTAATCGGGAAAATACAAAACTGAGAAAGAAAATTATAGACCAATTTCCCTCATGAATATAGATGCAAACATTTTAAATAAAATATTAGCAAAAAGACTACAGCAACTTATCACAAGAATAATAGACTTTTACCAGGTAGGATTTATTCCAGGAATGCAAGGATGGTTCAATATTAGGACAACCATAAACAATCAAATTAGCAGAAACCATATGATTATCTCAATAGATGCAGCAAAGGCTTTTGACAAAATACAACATCCATTACTATAAAAAACACTAGAAAGTTTAGGAACAAATGGCATCTTCCTTAATATAAGAAGTAGTATCTATTTAAAGCCATCACCAAATATTATATGCAATGGGGACAAGTAAGAAGCATTTCCAATAAGATCAGGGGTGTAACAAGGATGTCCACTATCACCCTTTTTATTCAATTTGGTACTAGAAATATTAGTAATAGCAATTAGAGAAAAAAAAAGAAATTGAAGGAAACAAATTAGGAAAAGAAGAGACAAAGCCATCATTCTTTGCAGATGATATGATGATATACTTAGAGAATCCTAGAGAATCAAGTAAAAAAAACCACTTGACAAAAAAAATAAATTTGGCAAAGTAGCAGAATATAAAAAAAAACACATAAATCCTTGGCATTCCTATATATTTCTAACAAAATCCAACAGCAAAAGATTGAGAAATCCCAATCAAAGTTACTGTAGACATCAAATCTTTGGGAATCTACCTGCCAAAACAAACCTATGACCTGTATGAATACAACTACAAAACCTTTTCACACAAATAAAGTCAGATCTAACTAATTGGAAAAAACATCAATTTCTCATGGCTGGGTTGAGCTAATATAATAAAATGACAATTCTACCTAAATTAAATTACATATTTAGTGCCATACCAATCAATCTACTAAAAAAAAAAGATTACTTTATAGAGCTAGAAAAAAATAGTAACGAAATTCATCTAGAAGGTCCAGAATATCAAGGGAATTAATGAAAAGAAATGCTAGGGATGGAGGCCTAGCCATACAAGATTTAATCTGTGTTATAAAACTACTTGGTACTGGCTGAGGAATAGAGTAGTGTATCAAAGGAGTAGATTGGTTACACAAGATTCAGCAGTCAATGACTATAGTAATCTACTTTTTTATAACCCTAAAGACCCCAGTTTTGGGGATAAGAACTCACTATTTGACAAAAACTGCTAGGAAAACTGGAATATAGTATAGTAGAAACTGGGCATCGATCAATGTCTAACACTGTATAACAAAATCAAGTCTAAATGGGTACATGATCTAGGCATAAAGACTGACACTTTAAGCAATCTGGGAAAACAAGGAGTAGTTTACCTGTCAGATTTATGTAGAGGGGAAGACCTTATGACCAAAGAAGAGTTGGAGGGCATTATAAAATGTAAAATGGATAATTTTGATTACATCAAATTGAAAAGTTTCTGTACAAACAAAGCCAATGTAACCAAGATTAAGAGGGAAGTGGGAAATTGAGAAAGAATTTTTTAGAACCAGTGTCTCTGATAAAGGCCTCATTTCTAAAATTTACAGAGAATTGAGTCAAATCTGTGAGAATACAAGTCATTGCCCGATTGATAAATGGTCAAAGGATATGAACAGGCAGTTTTCAGAGGAAGAAATTAAATATAACTATAAACATATTAAAGATGCTCTAAATCACTATTGATTAGAAAAATGCAAATCAAAACAATTCTGAGGTTCCACATCTCACTGGTCAGATTGGCTAAGATGAGAAAACAAGAAAATGACAAATGTTGGAGAGTATGTCGAAAAATTAGAACACTGATGCATTGTTGGTGGAGTTGTAAACTGATTCAACCATTCTGGAGAGCAATCTGGAAATATGCCCAAAGACCTATAAATAATTGCATGTCCTTTGACCCAGCAATACCACTTCTAGCATTCTATCCCAAGGAGATCATAGAAGTGGGAGGAAGAACCATGTGTACAAAAATATTTATATCAGCTCTTTTTGTGGTGGCAAAGAATTGTAAATTAAGGGGATGCACATCAATTGTGGAATGGATAAACAAGCTGTGGGATATGAATGTAATGGAATACTATTGTGCTATAAGAAATGAGGAATAAATGGACTTCATATTTACCTGGAGACACTTATACAAACTGATGCTGAGTGAGAAGAGAAGAACCAGGAGAAATTTGTACACAATTATAAACACAACTTATGTGTGACTTCTAGCTTTGATAGATTGGACTCTTGTCAGCATTGCAAAGCTATTAGACAACTCCAAAAGACTCAAGATGGAAAGAGATGTCTAAATTCAGGGAAAGAACCAGAAAGAACTAGAAGGAGCAGAGTTTGAATGGAGATTGAAGCAAAGTAGGTGCTCTCTTTCTTTTTCTTGTTTGGTTTTGTTTCCTCTTTTACATTGTTCATTCCATTGGTTACAATCCTTCTTTACAACTTGACTAATGTCTAATGTGAATGTATTTTCAGATCCTATACTTGATTGCATGCCAGCATGGTGGGGAGTAGAGGAAGGGGGGGAAAATTTGAAACTCAAGGGATTGTGGAACTGAATCTTGTAAAACAAAAGTAAACAAACAAATTAATAAAGAATTTTACGAATCAAAAAAAAAGAGAGAGAATGGCATCTAGGATTACATTTATAATAAATTAATCAATTTTTAGACAGGTAAAATTGGTTCTACTAGTTGAGTGCCCATCAGTATAAACCTGGGTCAAAACCCTAATTCAGGCTCTTGATTCTGCTATTCCTGGACATGGCATGTCATCTTACCTTGCTAAACCCATGCTTTTCCTTGCAAAAAGAAGGGAAAATAGCCCTTCAATTTACAACTACAAAGGTTACTGCAAGGAAAGTACTTCAGAAAACTTAAGAAATCAGATAAAAGTGTATTAATAATGAACATTTGTCTACAATATTATTGTACACAGATTTCAACAGAAAGATAATGGTTGAAAAATAGTTTCTCCATTTTTGCCTGATGCTAAGGCTATGTCTTTATAGAAGAGTTAGCATAGTAATATTGCTTTGTCTGAATTACCATGAAAACTGAAAGGTATTTCTTTTAAGAGTGAACTTCCCAGATTCATGGCCCATTAAAATGCAATTCACTTAGAATTTTCAAACCTAAAAGTGATTTTCAGAAATTTCATGCATGAGTTTCATTTTATAAACAATTTTTAGCAATATCAGTGTTCAAAATGGAGGTAAATTATGGGGTGAAGCATAACCTCTACACTTAGATATTTGTTATATTCTCCACATTATACATCATTGGGTGAGGCTCATCACACACAGCTCACAGGTTTGCATACAAAACAGGATGAGACAAAAAGAGGAAAATATTGAAAGATGACCTCTTCCTATTTGCATCTTAACATAGGACTCTAATGTTTTTCATGACCACCTGCCAAGAAGAAAAAGAAATGCCACAGAGAGAGCGTGTCTTGGCTGGGCATATTCAACTGAGCTAGTGGGAAGGCATAGAGGATATCTTGAAAAAGGTATTCCAAAGAAGACTGGAAATTCTCTTGCCTGAGACAGAAACCTTACAAAGGACAGAGAAAATTACTGCATCACCAAGCATGAGAAGGACATATTTCATATTGATTTTGCCTAGAAATTAATCCACCAGAAGTAGCAGCAAAAATATTACAAAAATTAGTAACTTCCAAAGTGATTTCCTTTCTGCTGTCATGCTAAGCGGTGCAATGATAATCTATATGACTCTGGCAACTAGTGAATTTCTACTGGGCATTCTCGTAAATGGATTCATAGTTCTGGTGAATTGCATTGACTGGATCAAGAGGAAGAAACTGTTACCAGGTGATCTCATCCTGGTCAACTTGGCCATTTCCAGAATTGGACTATCATGTGCAATAACATGGAATGGTTATTTAATTCCTACATCTATTGAGTTACCCACCAATGTAAAAAGAATTGATATCTTCTTGATCCTGACTCACACTTCAAATATTTGGTTTGCCACTATCCTCAACATTTTCTACTTTCTGAAGATAACCAACTTTTCTAATCCCCTTTTCCTCTGGATGAAATGGAGAATTGACAGGATGGTCTTCATGCTTCTTTGGGGGCCTGTGCTTATCTATTTTTCCATTGGTTTTCCAATGACAGAGAGAATTTCTTATTACTATGGTAGACTCTTTAGTGGAGGAAAGGAAAGAAATGTGTCTGAGGATGTCCAAGTGAGTAAAAGCATTTTGCTCATGTTCCAGGTTCTCACAGGCCTTCTGACTCTTACCCCTTTCATCCTGTCCATCATCTCCTTCTCCTTATTGATTCTCTCCCTGGGGAGACATATCCGACAGATGCAACTCAATGCTACAGGTTCCAGAGACCCAAGCACAGAAGCCCATGTTCGAGCCATGAAAGCTATGTCTTCCTTCATTGTCTTCTTTTCATTGTATTATGTGGCTTTCTATGCCAGTTATATGCCAGGGGAAAACAACAAACTGACTTCCATGTTGAGTATGTCAATCATGCTGCTCTATCCCTTTGGCCACTTTGGATCCTGGTTCTGTGGAACAGCAAGCTGAGAAAGGCTGCCCTGAGGCTGTCAGTGCTGATAAGGTGCTGCCCAAGGGGAAGTCACCTACAAGCACTTTGGGTATCTCTGGGGATCATCTGGCATTTTCTAGGGGGAAAGAAGTAATATTAGAGTCCTTGAAGAATATTACCAAGCTCTTTCCTTCTTTGTAGTAGCAAGATCAATGAACTCTGATTCAAAACATAGACTGGGAGTCAGGAAGACTTTGGTGCAATACCCAACTCGTCAGTTACTACCTGGGTGACCATAAGGAACTCAATTAAGCCCTGTGATACTTAGAATCCTCATCTCAGGAATAGTGACAATAATACGAATACTACTACTAATAATAATATGATTATGATGATAAAGATGTTGATGATATTGTAGTAGCAGTAATAGAAGGAAGAGGAGTGGGGAGGAGGAGGAGAAAGAAGAAGAAGAAGGAGGAGGAGGAGGAGGAGGAGGAGGAGGAGGGAGAAGAAGAAAATGAATTCAGGTTTTCTATCTCTCCGGCCTGGGAGCAGTGGAGGGGAGGGGAAGGGACTGGTGGTGGAGGGGACTTAATTAAAACACTCAACCACCTCAGTTATAAAGTCCACACTGGGAATTCCCCCCTCCCCCACCCGTTCCCCCCACCCCCCTCCGAAGTCAGCTCAGCAGCTTCTCCTTTTAGGTTGTCCCTATTCCTGGTCCCCACGGCCCACTTGAACAAACTGAAAAGATTTCAGATTCTGGGTGGAGTGACATTAAGACACCAGCAAGTATAATTATACAGACTAAGTGACAACCTATTGTTTATACTACTATTTTGTTGCATGGACAGCCCATAGAGTTGGCCTATCAGTCTACATATTTTGAACAAACACTATGTATGGACAGTGAGCTAGACTCAGAATTTAACATGAAGTGGAGAACGCACTGCATTGTCTTTAGAAAATTGTGGAGGGGGCAAAGCCAAGATGGCGGAGTAGAAGCAAGACCTTCCCGCGGCTCCGGCTTCCACCCTCCCCAATCCATGTAAAAAGGGGACTCTAAACACACCTTGGAGCTGCAGAACCCCCATAATGACACAGAGAAGCTAACCTCCCGCTGAGGACAGCCCAGCAGGCCGGCAGGAATCGGCCAACGCAGCGCTCTGGGAGCCGAGTCCAGCCCCACACCTAGGCTTTAGCCCCAGGGCGGGCCCGACCAGCCACCTGCTGGAGGGACTCCAGATCAGCAGCAGCTGGGGCCGTTTCCAGATTTATCAACACGTAGACACAAAGGACAGAGTGAGAGGTTCGAGGCTGGGAAGGGGCACAGCGGCGATGCTGCGGGCGCAGCCTGGGAAGGCCAGGCGGTGGGCAGCGGGTGCAGGCCGGGAAGGCACAGCGGCCTGTGTGGGAAGGCGTGGCGTGGCTGGCGGATGCAGGCCTGGAAGGGGCCTGATCAACTAGGAGGGCAAGTCTTCCCACCAAGCACAAGATACACTACCAGGCCTATCATCAAAGGGCTGGGACTGGAAAGAGCAAGGTAAGAAGCAAATACAGGGGCCCCTATACTGGACAGCAAACACTCCTGGGGCTACCACTTCATAGCCCAGAAATCTTAAAAAAAAAAAAAAGCCCCTTTCAGGACCTCCAAACACAAGGATGACAGAGTGAACCCCACTTGCTCCAAACCCCCCCTCTGACCCTGAAAATATAGTAACTCTTGCCCCAGGGCAAAACCCTCTAGAGTAAAGGCCTGGCATCCTAGAGGAAGGGCGTGGCTAGGACACTGCCTCAAAATGGATAGAAAGCAGACTACAAAGACAAAGACTCTGGAGTCCTGCTATCCTCAGAGGGAGGAAACAACCTCAGAGGGAGACAATGTGGACTCCACACCCACAGCTGAAACTTCAACAGGGAATGGATCCCAAGCACAGAAGGCTCTCCTAGATGAGATCAAAAGGAACTTTGAAAGCAAAATGAGAGAGATAGAAGATAAAATGAATCATTCTCTCAAAATGGAAATAGCAGAATTCGAAAAACATTATAATGAGGAAAACATCTCTCTAAAAAGAAAAGTGTATGATATGGAAAAGGAGCTTCAAAAATTAACCAAGGAAAATGATTTGCTAAAAACCAGAATTAAACAAATGGAAACAAAAAACTCTATGAGGAACCAAGAATTAGCCAAGCAAAACAACAAAAATGAAAAATTAGAAAAAGAGGTAAAATACCTCAAAGAAAAAATAACTGACCTGGAAAACAGATCCAGGAGAGATAATCTGAGAATCATAGGCCTACCAGAAAATTATGATGAAAAAATGAGCCTGGACAACATTCTCCAAGAGCTCGTTAAGGAAAACTGCCCTGAGATACTTGAACCTGAGGGGAAAATAGAAATCGACAGAATCCACTGGACACCTGCTGTAAGAGATCCCAAACTGATGGATTCACTAGTGAATTCTATCAAACATTTAAAGAACAATTGATTCCAATACTCTACAAATTATTTGGGAAAATTAGTGAAGAAGGAGTCCTACCAAATTCTTTTTATGACACAAATATGGCACTGATAGCTAAATCAGGAAGAGATAAAACAGAGAAAGAAAATTATAGACCAATCTCCCTCATGAATATAGATGCAAAAATTCTAAATAAAATACTAGCCAAAAGACTACAGCAACTTATCTCAAGAATAATACACTTTGATCAGGTAGGATTTATTCCAGGAATGCAAGGATGGTTTAATATTAGAAAAACCATCAGTATAATTGATCATATCAACAATAAAACTAGCAGAAACCACATGATCATCTCAATAGATGCAGAAAAGGCTTTTGACAAAATACAACATCCATTCCTATTAAAAACATTAGAAAGTATAGGAATAAATGGAGCCTTCCTTAAAATAATAGGTAGCATCTATTTAAAGCCATCAGCAAATATTATATGTAATGGGGAGAAACTGGAAGCATTTCCTATAAGATCAGGGGTGAAACAAGGGTGTCCACTATCACCCCTCTTATTCAATCTGGTACTAGAAATGTTAGCAGTAGCCATTAGAGAAGAAAAAGAAATCAAAGGAATCAAGTTAGGCAAAGAAGAGACCAAGCTATCACTCTTCGCAGATGATATGATGATATACTTAGAGAATCCTAGAGAATCAAGTAAAAAACTGCTTGAGACAATAAATAAATTTGGCAAAGTTGCAGGATATAAAATAAACCCACATAAATCCTCGGCATTCCTATATATTTCCAATGAAATTCAACAGCAAGAAGTAGAAAGAGAAATCCCATTTAAAGTTACTGTAGACATTATAAAATATTTGGGAATCTACCTGCCAAAACAAACCCAGGACCTGTATGATCATAACTACAAAACACTTTTCACACAAATAGAGTCAGATCTAACTAATTGGAAAAATATCAATTGCTCATGGCTGGGTCGAGCTAATATAATAAAAATGACAATTTTACCTAAATGAAATTATATATTTAGTGCCATACCAATTAATTTACCAAAAAACTACTTTATAGAGTTAGAAAAAATAGTAACAAAATTCATCTGGAAGAATAAATGGTCCAGAATATCAAGGGAATTATTGAAAAAAAAATGCTAGGGAAGGTGGACTAGCTTTACCAGATTTCAATCTGTACTATAAAGCAGCAGTCATCAAAACTACCTGGTACTGGCTTAGAAATAGAGAAGTGGATCAATGGAATAGATTAGGCACACGAGATTCGGAAGTCAACAACTACAGTAATGTATTGTTTGATAAACACCCAGACCCTAGTTTTTGGGATAAGAACTCACTGTTTGACAAAAACTGCTGGGAAAACTGAAATATAGTATGGCAGAAACTGGACATAGACCATTATCTAACACCATATACCAAAATCAAGTCTAAATGGGTTCATGATCTAGGCATAAAGGTTGATACTGTAAGCAGTCTGCTAAAACAAGGAATAGTTTACCTATCAGACTTGTGGAGAGGGAATGACTTTATGATGAAACAGGAATTGGAGAACATTATAAAATGTAAAATGGATAATTTTGACTACATGAAATTGAAAAGTTTCTGTACAAATAAAGCCAATGTAACCAAGATTAAGAGGGAGGTAGGAAATTGGGAAAGAATCTTTACAACCTGTGTCTCTGACAAAGGACTCATCTCTAAAATATACAGAGAACTGAGTCAAATGTATAAGAATACAAGTCATTCCCCAATTGATAAATGGTCAAAGGATATGAACAGGCAGTTTTCAGAGAAAGAAATTAAAGCTATCTATAAGCACATGAAGAAATGCTCTAATTCACTACTGATTAGAGAAATGCAAATCAAAACAACTCTGAGGTACCACATCTCACCAGTCAGATTGGCTAAGATGACAAAACAGGAAAATGACAAATGCTGGAGAGGATGTGGGCAAACTGGAACACTAATGCATTGTTGGTGGAGCTGTGAACTGATCCAGCCTTTCTGGAGAGCAATCTGGAACTATGCCCAAAGGGCTATAAATACTTTCATACCCTTTGATCCAGCAATACCACTCCTAGGGTTATATCCCAAAGAGATTATAGAAATGGGAGAAAGACCCATATGTACAAAAATGTTTATAGCAGCTCTTTTTGTTGTGGCAAAGAATTGGAAATTAAGGGGGTGCCCATCAATTGGAGAATGGCTGAACAAGTTGTGGTATATGCATGTTATGGAATACTATTGCGCCATAAGAAACGGGGAGCAGGCGGTCTTCATATTTACCTGGAGAGGCTTAAAAGAACTGATGCTGAGTGAGAAGAGTAGAACCAGGAGGAATTTGTACACAATTACAGACACAACGTATGTGTGATGACCAATTTTGATAGACTGGACTCTTCTCAACAATACAGGGATATGTCAATCCCAAAAGACGCATGATGGAGAGAAAAACGTGCATCCAGAGAAAGAACTAGAAAGAACTGAATTTATATCCAGGTGGAAGCAAAATACCTGATCTTTTTCGTTCTCTTATTTGATTTTATGTCCTCTGTACCATTTTTCATCCCAGCTGGTACAATCCATCCTTATAACCTGACTATTGTATAATTTGAAAATATCTACAGATCCTATACTTGATTATAAGACGCCATGGGGGGAAGGGAGGGAGGGGGACAAAATGTGAAATTCAAGGAATTGTGGAATTGAATCCTGTAAACTAAAAGGAAACAAATTAATAAATTAAAGCATTAAAAAAAGGAAATAAATTGAGCTTAAACCTCACGCACTGTGTTCCAACTCAGACTCAACCTTGGAGACTTGGGCTGTTTATGGGTGAAGGCAGATTTTTTCATTCAGGGCTGCTATTTCGCGGCGATACCTGCTGAGTTCTCTCACAAGAGCTGTTGGTCTTTCAGGTCTATGGGATTTTGTGTTGTCTATAAGTGTACACACATTTATGTACCAATGGTAAGGGGAATCATCTTTGCAGAAGATTTTACATTTTTTGTGTTTGGACCCCAGGGAGGGATCCCTGACTGCCATAGTAACAAGACCAGAGTTGGGTAGGCAGATAATTCTAGGGCACCGCTTCTAGTCCTGTCCTTACACCAGGAGTTGAGCAGTGTGATCCTTAATAGGCTATTCATACACTCAGGGGACTGCAGAAACTCATAAATGCTTCCAGTAAGAAGATGGGCTATGACCTGGGCTCCCCATATGCTGAGTTGTGACTACAGCTCCCAGTGTATCCACACCTGCTGCTTCATCACGTGACTGTGACCACAAGACTTCTATATAGGCAAAATGGTATGGGTGTCTTTTGATTCCTGAATAAACTGGATTTAAGTGAGGCAGAGTTGCACAAAGGCTTCGTCCTCACTTTCTGTTCCAGAGTAATCACAGTTCAGTTGTGGGATGGAGTCAAGATGATTGGTGATAGCTTGAGATATAGCAGATGGCCTTGGCAATTTCAATGTCTATCTAAGCTCTCAGCATTCCAATCAGCCTGCTTCACCTGCTTCATGTTCATTGGAACAAATTGTTCTCATCCATCCATTCCATTAGGGGAAGTCTTCACATGCTTGGGGTAGTCACCTCCCTAATTCACCAACAGGTTTGAGACCTCTCAGTTACCCTTAAACTGCTTTAGCTTGTCTGCCAAAACTATTTACCAGAGTGGGGCCATTATGTATGCTATAGCTCCTTGAAGCCACAGGTAAGAGTTAAGTGGATTGTGTGGACACAAAAGGTGGAAAGCAGTCTGGAATAAGGCTCAGCAGTCCTCACTAGTCTTTCCTGAACACACCCTACACCCCAAACAACTAGAAGATGGATGAGAGAAAGAAAAGGGAGATGACACTTTAGACCCTTAACTGAGGGGCTAAAGAAGACAAGGGAATATGAAATACATAACTAAGTTAAGAAAATAAAGAACAATTAGTGATTTAATTACAATCAAAGAATTAGGGAAAAGTCATGAAAAAGGAATGAGGAGGGGAATATAACCCAAGTGAAAAAAATAGCAGCAAAATAATTTAAGGGAAACTAATCTCAGGAATGAAGGACCAACTTTAAAAAGGGAATTTTTTTTAAAAAAAGCGTCGTGAAACAAACTAATAGAAATCCAATACTCAGGACTTTAAATATTAATGTACTAAACACTACCACAAAATTAAAGATAATTGCACAATGGATGAGAAAATAAGACCCAAAAATCTGTTATTTACAAGAAAAGTTAAAGAAATAGAGAATGAAAATAATAAGTTAAAATGTGTGTGTGTGGACTTTCATGTATTCATTTCTATCTTTCCCTGAGGTTTAATCCCCTTTTTATTGAAGGTAGGAATTTAGCCTCTTGTATGACTAGCACTCATCCCCCCCAGCCCTTTATTTTGCTATTATAGCTAATTTATTGTAAGTGAATAAATATGAACATTCTAAAACTCCTTTCTCTTTTGTATTAATCTAACTGAAACTCTAATTTGTTTGCTATTACTGCAGTAATAAAAGATTGTATGCTCTCTTTTTGTAAATGAAGAATTTTGAAATCTTGGTCAAGGAACTAAAAAGCTTAGGGGAACAAGTGATTTTTTAAAATCAGTTCTGCTGATAAAAGGCAAAGAATTTAGTGGCGATGGTTGTCTTCCCTCTCAAAGAGAACTCAAATGTTGTCATTATGTTGGGGTCAATGTGGAGTGAGTCAAACTGTGGCTGAATTTGAGCTCAAAAGGCTCTACCACAGGTTGGACATAGATATTCCATATGAACATTTTTTTTTTTGCAGGGGGGGGAGGGCAGGGCAACTGGGGTTAAGTGACAAGTGACTTGCCGAAGGTCACATAGCTTGTAAGTGTTAAGTGTCTGAGGCAGCATTTGAACTCAGGTCCTCCTGAATCCAGGGCCAGTGCTCTATTCAATGAACCACCTAGCCTCCCCTCACATGAACATTTGTAACAGAGATGTTTCTAAATGTCTGCCTCTCGCTTTGTTTTTGCAGCACTCTAATTCTTATTTGATCAGAGAGCACAGCACTATCCTTGATGCAAGCACACCAAGCTGGAGAGCCCTATGCTAGTGTTTCCCACATCTTCATAGAAGAATCAGCACGGCATCATGCTTTGTCCCAGTTGCCATGAAAACTTAAAGAAAAGTACTTCTTTTGAGTGGGAACTGCTTAGATTTGTGGTCCATTAAAATGCAATTCATTTAGAATTTTCAAACCTAAATGTTACTTACCAGGAATACTATACATGACTGATTTTATACACAAGTGGTGGTAATATGAATGGCCAGCATGGTGGGAAATGATGGATGTGAAGCATAATCTCTACATAGAGGACTTTGTCATATACCCCATAATATTTACCTTTGGGTGAGCTTCATCACACAGCTCACGTGTCTGGATACAAAACAGGATGAGACACAAAGAGGAAAATATTGAAAGATGACCTCTCCCTATTTGCATCTTAACATAGGGCTCTCAACCTTTCCATGATCGCCTCCCAAGAGGAAATAGAAATGCCACAGAGAGAGGGTGTCTTGGCAGACCAGATTTAACTGAGCTGTTGGGGAGGCACAGAGGATATCTTGATAAATACATTCCAAAAGAGTACTAGGGATTTTCTTGCCTGAGACAGAAACTTTATTAAACACAAAGGAAAAATGACTGCATTACAAAGTATCAGAACCAAATTCCATTCCACATTCATTTTGCCTGGAAATTAATCCAAAAGCAATCGAATCTAAAGTATTATAAATAGTGATAACTGTCTAAGTGTTATCCTTTCTGCTGACATGCTAAGCAGTGGGGAGAAAACCTTTATGACTCTGGCAACTGGCAAATTTCTACTAGGCGTTCTGGTAAATGGATTCATTGTTCTGGTGAATGGCATGGACAGGAAGTGATCTTATCCTGGTCAGCCTGGCTATCTCCAGAATTGCACTATCATGTACAATAACATGGAACTGTTATGTAATTGTTACTTCTGTTGATATAACCACACATTTAAGAATAATTGATATATTCTTGGTATTGACTCACACTTCAAATGTTTGGTATGCCACTATCCTCAACATCTACTACTTCCTGAAGATCACCAACTTCTCTAACCCCTTTTCCTCTGGATGAAATGGAGAATTGACAGGATGGTCTTCAGGCTTCTTTGGAGGCCCTTGATTATCTCTTTTTCCACTAGCTTTCCAATTCTAGAGAGAATGTGTTGCTACTATGGCAACCTCTTTAATGGGAGGAAAGAGAGAAATGTATCTCAGGAGGTCCAAGTGAGTAAAAGTATGTTCCTCATGTTAGAGGTTCTCACAGGCCTTCTGAGTCTTATTCCTTTTATCCTGTCTATCATCTCCTTCTCCTTATTCATGCAGTCCCTGTGGAGACACACCCAATAGATGCAACTCAATGCCACAGGTTCCAGAGACCCAAGCACAGAAGCCCATGTTCGAGCCTTGAAAGCTGTGTCTTCCTTCATTGTCCTCTTTTCATTGTATTATGTGGGCTTCACGGTCAACTATGTGGCAGCGGAAGACAATAAAATGGCTTCCATGTTGAGTATGTTAATCATGTTGCTGTATCCCTTTGTCCACTCAGTGATCCTGATTCTCTGGAACAGCAAGCTGAGAAAGGCTGCCCTGATGGTGTCAGGGCTGATAAGGTGCTGTCATGGAGGAAGTCATCTACAAGCCCTTTGGTTATCTCTGAGGATCATCTGGCATTTTCTAGGGGGGGAAGAACTCAGATTGGAGACCTTGAAGAATATTTCCAAGTTTTTTACTTTGTGTAGTAGCAAGACCAATCAATTATGATTCTAAACATCTAGACTTTGGTACAATACCCAATTCTGTCACTTACTACCTGTGTGACAGAGGCAGCTCCCTTAAGCTCTAGGACCCTCAGAATCCTTATCTGAAGAATAGTGATGCTATGTTGATGCTGCTGCTACTGATGATGGCGACGATGATGAAGATGATGATGATTTTATAGTGGAGGTAATAGTAATAATAAGAAGAAGAAATCCAGCCTAAACTGTAGACATTGTATTCCAACTCAACTCAACCTTTGGGCCCTGGGCTGCTGATGGGTGAAGGGATGATCATCACAAACAGTTCAAATCAGGTGCGGGACCCCGAGGTCAGCCCAGTCTAGCCCTCTTTATGTCTTCCTTTCTCCCCTTGACCTTCTTTCTGCCTTTGCTTGGGGAACAGTGATCTAATCAATTTTATCACTCTAGCATTCCTGGAAAGGACATACCAATCAATTACCCTATGACGCCAGGTGCCATCCCTGTAACTTCCTTGACAAAAACACTTTCCAGGTGACCCTCCTCTATATGTACTGTATCCCCTATGATAGTGTGAGCTCCTTCAGGGTAAGGACACACTTCATTTTAATGTTTGCATATCTGATGCTTTGTAGAGCTCCTGACACATATTACTCTGTCCAATTTTACGTGAAATTTTGTTTTATTTTCAGATTTATGTTGTTTCTCTCTTTCACTTCACCATACCCCCCAATTAAGAGAGACAACTGAAACTTCTATTGTAAACATGTATAGTTAAGCAAAATAATTTCCTGTATTAAGCGTGTTGTTAAAAAATGACTAATTCTTTACCCTGGGCCCTCCATTTCTTTATCTGATGGTGGGCAGCATATTCACTGAGTCCTAAAGAATTGTGCTTGTTTATTGGGTTCAGAATAGATCATCTTTATAATATTGCCATTATTCAAATACTCTGAATAAATGCTTTTCCATTCATTCCTTTGATTATTATTACATTCAAGGCAATTTTGAAGTTGATGATTCTTGGGAAATCTCCCTTCCCTAGAAAGAATGTTGGATTCCAGTGGCATCATACTTAGTGAATTCCAAACCCTTCCTGCTCATCACAAGAGTTTGGGTTCTGGGACATGGCCCAGGAATCTCTCTCCCAGACCATATGACGGCATGCCTGCCTTTGACATGTGCCTCTGCTGCAAGTCACCATCAACTACCCCTTATATGGGGTTAAAATAATAGCTTTCTTCCTCACATCCTTGCTAGGCTTTAGAAAAAAGAAGTGGAGCAGAGGAAGCTCTGAAAAGGGAGAGAGGGAAAAAAAATGCATGGGTAGTTCTCAAAACTCACTTTCATTTAATATGGAAGCAGCAAAGTAAGAGCCCCCAAATGGGAGTCTGACCCCTGGAGTCCCAGCCTATTATCTTGAGTTCCCTGGGTGTGGTCAGTAAGACACCAGTGGTCATATACACATTTCATGGGGAAGTGGTGAGTCTGATGGCTCTGTGCAACCTCATCCACTTGATTGGAGCATTCATCAAGCTAGTCACAGGCTCACAGGTGTCAAGCATTTCTATTCCAGAATTTCTGGAGAGGTTCAAGAAAATCCAGTGCTCAGAGACTCAAAGGATGTGGTGATCCTAACCTGATAGTGGGCATCAATTCAGGAATACAGAAGGCCTAGAAGGCTAAAAATGAAAAGGAAAAGAAAGAAGAAATAGATGAGAGTTTGGGATGTACAGTTTGGCACTGCTAGGTGGTGCAGTAGATAGAGGACAGGGCCTGGAGTCAACAAGACCTGAGACCAAATAAAAGCTTAGACACTGTCTGGAGGACCCTGGGCAATGTTTACCTCAGTTTCCTTATCTGTAAAATGAACTGGAGAAGGAAATGGTAAAATGCTCCAGTATCTTTGGCAAGAAAACCTAAATGAAATCACAAAAATTCAGATACTGTTGAGGGGCTGAAGAAAAACAGCAACAAAAAGAATGCTAATCAGAGACTTGAGAGAGGCAAAAGGCAGTGTTAATGGAGAAACTTCAATCGCTCAATGTTGCCGTGAGCTCTTCTTCTGCTCCTTTCATCCTTTAAAGGACACAGGAACCAAAAATTCACATTCTCTTCCAGATCTAATTCTAACTAACAAAGAGAAATTGGCTTCTGTGGTAAAAATGATGCGAACTTTGTGGGGAAGTGACCCCCTCCACCATAGAATTTGTGATGAAGAAGAGGACATGAGATCATATTATGATGGACAGCCTAGATTTTTGGAGGACAGATGCCAAAGGGTTCAGAGGAAAGGTAGACAGGTCCCATGGACTAAACTACTTCAAGAGAAATTATTCCAAGAGGGATTGGTGTTCTTCAAGAATGAAATTTCGAAGAAATAAGGAGAAATAGTTCCAGGAAGGAGGAAAGATGGGATTTCTTTGTAAAGAATGATATGGGGGCACATGGAATTCTCCTATTTCAAAGCCCTTTCAAAACCTAACCCCTCCTACCTTGCCAGTCTTACAACTTATTCTTCAAAAAGCACTTTTATTTTTTCTCCTCCCCCCATTTTAATATAGATGTAACAATGAATGATTCCTTCACAGCCAAACCAGGAGGCAGGGACTGGGTAAGTTTCTCTGCCTCCTCTTTGTCTGTGATGGCCAATGTGTACAGGTCTCTGCTGCAGTGAACCTTACACTTCACGTTGTCCTTGTGTTTCTTGATGTTGACAGATCTGGCATCTTTTCTCCTGGCTGTGAACAAGAAGCCTTTTATTTCCTTGGTTTTTAGGGGCATGGTGGTGGCGGCGGTGGAACAAAGGGCAGCATATGGCCCGAGAGGTCATGCAACTGCCAAGAGGCCAAGGAAGACAGAAAACCAAAAAGAACTGGTCTCCCGGCTTTTCCATCTCCCACCTCTGGGCATTTTCCCTAACTGTCTTCCATGCCTGGAAGACTCTCCCTCCTCCACTGGGACTACTCACTTCCCTTGCTTTCTTTGGTCCCACCTTCTCAAATACCACTTTCTGCAGGAATTCTTCCTAACCTTTCTTAATTCCACTGCCTTCCCTTTCTTAATAATTTTTCTATTTCTCATGTGTGTATAGTTTACTTGGTATATAGTTGTTTGCACGTGGTCTCCCACAATTGATTGTAAGATACTTGGGTGAGAGGCTACTTTTTTGCATCCCCAGTGGTTTCCAAAGTCCCTTCAATATAATTTGTGGTAAATAATTGTTTATCTATTTATTAAGAATTTTAAAAGAAATATGCAGTATATGGAAGCCAGTAAGATAGCAAAGACAATACGTATCTGACACAGTCCTACAAAAAATATGTGGGGATTACTGAAGATCAGTACAAGCAGAGGGGATTTAAATAACATGAAAGGTTTGCTTATTTTTGTAAACTTCCTTGGGAGAAGAAGGTGTATCAAGGAAGGCATCAGACATTCACTTGAAGTTGGGTGAATGTCCAGGATAACTAACAACAAAGGCAAAGCTGCTCGGAGTCATGAAGGTCAGATGCAAAGAAGCCAATATTGGATTAATGTTGGAGAGGGGCCCCTAACAATGTGATTTGGGCTGCTTGGAGAGCAGGAGGGTGCTGACTGCTTGGCTGTCTCCCAATAGATACTGGATAGACAACCTAGCTGTAATTCATTTGGTCTTATGGGTAAATGAAAAAGCAGTTGAGTTCCCTTGTAACTCTGAAGTTTTGTGGTTCTGTGGTGGAGGGGGAGTTAATCTGGCCCAGGAATGCTTTTCTTTGTGGAATTTATTAGCACACAAAAAGTCTAGGGTCTCCAATCAAACAAGGACAGATCCCGGAGACTCACAACTCAAGGCATTTGAGTCAAAAGATGCCAAACAGGGACACATTATCTGTCCCGGGTTTCCCTGTTCTTCCTCAGACTGATTTGTAATCCTGAAACACAGATTTACAATCTGGCCACAATGCAGGGTATGAAGATGAAAAATGAAATATGGAAATAAAGCTTTATTGCCAGCAGCAACATTTTCATCAGGATGGGTCCTCACACAAGAGAGAGTGGGGAATAGTGATGGGAGAGCAGAGCAAGAGAACCCCCGTCCTCCAAGCAGGGATCAGATACACGTGCCTGCTTCAGGGTAGACAGCCAACAAAGGTCTGAATAAAGACAACCAAAATGGAAAAGCACAGATTATGTGCTTATTGTTCAATCATTTCTTCATGACTTCATTTAGGGTTTTCTTAGCATACAGTGGTTTGCTATTCCCTTCTCCAAATCATTTTAAAGATGAGGAAACTAAGGTAAACAAGGTTAAGGGACTTGCCCAGGGTCACATAGCCAGGAAATGTCAGAGACCAGATTTAACTCATTGAGATAAGTCTTCCTGCCTCCAGACACTGTACCCTATCCATTGTGGCTTCTAGCTGCTTCAGAGTAGCAGTAGTTTTGGGGAAATAGGTACATCAATACTTCATTGATAGAAATGTGTTTGGCCATTCTGGAAAGCAATTTGCATGTATGACCCAAAAGTTGCAAAGCCATGCATACCTTTTGTCCCAGCTATATCATTAGTAGGTCTATAATCCAAAAAGACCAAAGAAGGAAAAGCAAAGGATGCATGTTTTTAAAAATACTGATAATAACCATTTTTGGAGCTAGAAAAGAACCGGCAGCCAAAGGAGTGCCTAATGCCAGGGAATGGCTTAACAGATTATGACTTGTGAAAGCTATGGATATGACTGTACCGGAAGAAATTATGAAGATGACGTTTTCAGGTCTTGGAATATTTGCATGGATTGGTGGAGAATGAAGTGAGCAGAGCAAGGAGAAGACTTTAAAAATAATAACAAAATTACAAGTAAAAACAAAGGATGGCTTTGGAACTCCAGCAAAGACAATAATCATTCAGAAATCCTGAGGACCAAAGATGGAACAAACTACTTACCTCCTGTTAAAGAGATGATGAATTTCAAAGCATACATTTTTGAACATGTAAATGGAGGAAGTTGTTCTGCTGGACAATGGATAATTATTACACAGGCAGTGGACAGGAGAGATAAAGATGACTGCAAAAATAATTTATTTTTAAAGATCAAATACTTTGTTGTAATTTGGGCAATGGTATTTTGCAGGAAACTTGAACGATGGACCAAATTTTAACGGAAATAAAGGGAAGGGTAGGCAAAGCTGGGGGTACCTTGTGAACAAAGTCTTAGGGGAAGGAAATTAGAAGATTTATGTTGGGAGTGCAGAGTACATTCTTATATGGAGTGGATAGATCGTGTTGGGGAGTGGAGTAAGAGGAAGGCTGAAAAGAGGAAGGAGGAACCCAGGAAACAGGGAATATTGAATCCTAGGATAAAGGGTTTGAACTTTAAAGTCTCGGTTGGGAAGAATAAGGAGTAGGTTGCATAGTGGCTAGAGCACCAAGCCTTGGAGTCAGGAAGACCTAAATTCAAATCTCACTCAGATACTTCCTAGCTGTGTGACCCTAGACAAGTCATTTCACCTTCTGTGCCTCAGTTTCCTCACCTGTCAAATGAGCTGGAGAAGGAAATGGCAAATTGCTCCAGTAAAATATTTGTCATTTATATAACTATCTAAGATTTTCAAAGAGCTTTACATTCATTATCTTATTTAAGCCTCACAACAACCCTTAGAGATATACACTATAGCTTTTTTTATACTGATTTTATAGATTTGGAAAAAGCCCAAATGTTTCAAGTGGCTGACCCATGGTTACACAGTGGTCAAATACAGGAGGAAGCTGAATTTCAAATCAAGTCGTCCTAACTTCAATTCCAAACATCAAAATCTTTAAGATATATGTATCTGATTAATGTGTTCGGCAAGGAGGCCTACTTTTCACACTAGCTACCTAGGCTAACCAACTAGGCAGAAGTGGTCAGGAGTCAGTTTGTAAGCACTATGGAGAGACATTCACTACATTTTCCATGTGAGCATTTCTACCTCAGAAATCTGTAAATGCTCATATCAGGGAATGATTTTTGTTTTGTTTTGTTTGTTGATCACAAGAAAGTGATGGATAAAATATGCATAAGGCAGAGCCAACTTGTGAGGGGGCCATGAGCATCTCACACCCTTAGAACCACTTCTTGCAAATTTCCCAGAATGTTGCTCCCAGCTGGATTTGGAGTCAATAGAATCTTGATTTCGAATTCATCTTGACTCTAGCTGTGTGATACAGACCAGGGACTTTTTACCTCTTTAAGACTCAATGTCTTGGGGCAGCCAGGTAGCACAGCGAGCAAGAGCACCAGCTCCAGTGTTGAGAAGACCTGGAGATCAAATCCTGGGCTCAGACACTTAGCACCCACCCAGAAACACCTGGCCGTGTAACCATAAGCAAGTTACTTAATCCCAATTGCTTAGGGGCGGCCAGGTGGCTCAGTGAGTAAGAGCACTGGCTCCAGTGTCGGGATGACCTGGATCAAATCCAGGCTCAGATACTCAGCACCACACCCAGAAATAATAACTGGCCATGTAACCTTGAGCAAGTTACTTAA
>NW_027186383.1:6003034-6050327 GCF_028583685.1 Petaurus breviceps papuanus
CACCCAGAAATAATAACTGGCCATGTAACCTTGAGCAAGTTACTTAACCCCGATTGCTTAAAAAATAAAAAAAAAAAAGACTCATGTCTTCATACATAAAATGGAGATAATCATAACCCCAGCCTCACAGAGTTGGCATGAGACTCAAATGAGAAAATATATGTAAAGTTCTTTCTAAACTTCCACAATTATCTTCTCATGTTATTTCTATGGTGTTCAGAGAGAAGTCATGCTACACCAATGATCCTGCTTTTACTCAGTTGTCCTAAATGTTCTATGAAGTTTTGCAGAGGTGAATAAAATGACTGCTTTTGCATCTGAGGAAAAGACTGAAGATATCAGCTCATCTTCTGGAGGCTCATTGAAAACCTACTTAAGATTGAGCCAATGGAAGACAGCTTGGTGCAGACTCCATGGACCGCATCTCCCCCCACCCTGACCCCCAGGATTTTGAGTTCTTCCACTCAACTTCTTTGGTTCATTCAGTTTTTATTTCATATAGTTTGGTGATTATGAGCATTTGGAATGGTGGCATCTATTTTAAAAATACTCCCCAAATCTGTATAAATTGATTTAAACTGAGAGTTGGCAGATCAACCATTTTCCTCAAATAATTTTAACTCTCCAGTCCCACCACCAAAAGAGTTGTATAGCAGATGTAAAATAATTGCAGATGCATCTACCAAACCCAGAATCTTTGAGGATGTTAAGCTTCTATCAATTAATACTAGAGAAATACCTTAATTAGGGTTCTTCATCAGGGCTTCTTACTATAAGCCTCTGCGTGTCAACAGCAGAAGAACAATCAAACTCAAACTTAACAGAGAGAGAATAAAGAATGAATAAATCATATTAGGGCCCTCAATTAAAAAAAATAAAATTCATAATAGACTGGAAGAGAAATGAGACAGAAGGAAAAACTCAGAAAAGACCCAGAAAAATAAAATGAATACAAACTAGTAAGTAGATGAGAGAAAGGAAAGAAGGATTTCATAATGCCCCATTAACTGAGAGCTAAAAGGGACAATAGAGTCTGAAACCCATAACTAATTTTTTAAAAAAGAACAATTAACAAATTAATTGAAATCCAAGAACAAGAAAAAGAACTTGAAAAGAAAAAATGGGGAAGAGAATGTAAGCTAGTGGAAATAGATTAGCATATAATAATTTAAGTACAAAAATAATTTAAGGAAAATTAATCTCAGGAATGAAGCACTAACTTTTAAAAAAAAAGGTCTTTTTAAAGCAATACGGAAGAAACAAACAAAAATCCAATAATCAGACTTTACACTACTTTATGTTAATTTGCATTACATTACACCACCACAAAATAAAAGAATGGCACAGCAGATAAGAAAATAAGAAGCCGAAATCTGTTGTTTACAAGAAAAGAAAGTCGGAAAAGTTAAGGAAATACAGAATGAGAATGACAAGCTATTTTTTTTATTCTTTAACATATTCATTTCTATCTTTCCCTGAGCCTCAATTCCCTTTTTATTGTAAATTGGAATTTTGCCCTTGGATGACAAGCTTTTTATTCCTTCCCACCTCCAATTTAATTTTTCTATTATTTCTTATTAATTTTACCTATTTTTGAGTAAATGAACTTGAACATTCTAAAATTCCTTTCCCTTTTGTATTAATGCAACTAAAAGACTAATTTGACTGTTTCTATTACAGTAATAAAAAATTATATGTTTTCCTTCATTTTATTTTTTTTCCTAAATGCGTTATTAACTTCTGATTTATTTTATTCATTTCCTCCAGATTTTGGGTTACAAATTTTCTCCCCATTTTTCCCCTATCCACCTCCCCAAAATAGAGATCCCCCAGGATATCTCCTCCTCTTATTTCCCAATTACATGTAAAATAGTATTAATAATAGTATATATATGTATATATATACATATTTTAAAATTTGATTTTAAAACTTTGAATTCCAGATTCATTCTCTTCCTCCCTTGTCACCCATGCTTACTGGGGAGATAAGCAATTCAATATAGGTTGTACATGTGTAGCTAATGCAAAACATTACCATAGTAGATATATTGTAGAAGACTGATTATATTTCCCTCCCTTCTGTCCCATCTCCCACTTGATCTATTCTCTTCTTTGGTCCTGTCCTTTTTCAAAAGTGTGTGCTTCCAACTTCCCTCTCCCCCAGCCTGCCCTCCCTTCCATAATCCCCCCTCTCATCCCTTTCCCCCCTACTCTCCTGTAGGGTGAGATACCCTATTTGGTGTGTCATTCCCTCCCTGAGGCAAATTCAATAAGTATAGGGTTGACACATTCCCTTATGCCTTCCTGTTCTTCCCCTCCATTGTACCCATTTTCCCTTGCCTCTTCTATATGAGAGAGTTTGCTCCATTATATCTCTCCCCATCTCCTCTCATTATATTTCTCTCTCACCACTTAATTTCACCTTTTAAGTATCATCCTTTCCTATTAAATTGGTCCTGTGCCCTCTATCAATGTATACCTATAAACATATATATATATATATACATGTATATATACATATTTACATATGTATTCATATGCCTATATAACCTCCGATAAAGAGTATATATATATATATACATATAAACATATACATACAAACATATATATATATATATATATATATATATATTTCTATTCCCTTCAACTATTTTCATACTGAGAAAAGTTTCATCAGCTACAATTATTGTTTTTCCATGTAGGAATGTTAATAGTTAAACTTTGATAAGTTACTTATGATTTCTTTTCCCTGTTTACCATCTCATGCTTCTCTTGCTTCGTGTATCTGAATGACAAATTTTCTATTCAACTCTGGTTTTTTCTTCAAGAATACTTGAAATTCCGCTATTCCACGGAATGACCATATTTTCCATGAAACATGATACTCAGTTTTGCTGGGTAGGTCGTTCTTGGCTTTAATCCCAGCTCCTTTGACCTCCAGAGTATCATATTACAGGCCTTTCAAACCCTCAGCGTCGAAGTTGCCAGATCATGTGTTATCCTGATTGTCTTTCCACAATATTCAAATTGTTTCTTCCTGGCTGCTTGTAATATTCTTTCCTTGATCTGGGAATTCCAGAAACTGGCTATAATATTCCTAGGAGTTTTCTTTTGGGGATTTTTTTCAGGAGGTGTTTGGTGGATTCTTTTGATCTCTATTTTGCCTTCTGGTTCTAAAACATCAAGGCAATTTTCCTTGAGAATTTCTTGGAGGATGATTTCTAGGTTCTTTCTTTGATTATGGCTTTCAGGTAATCCAATAAATTTTAAATTATCTCTCCTGGATCTATTTTCCAGGTCAGTGGTTTTTCCCGTGAGACATTTCACATTGCCTTCTATTCTTTCATTTGTTTGGATCTGTTTAGCAGCATCTTGATTCCTCATAAAGTCATTAGCTTCCCTTTGCTCCATTCTAAATCTGAAGGAATGATTCTCCTCAGTGAGCTTTTGAGATTATTTTTCTACCTGGCAAATTCAGCTTTTTAAGGCATTCCTCTCCTCATTGTCTTTTTGAGACTCTTTTGCCATTTGAGTTATTTTGTTTTTTAAGGTGTTATTTTCGTCAGCCAGTCTGTTGACTCTCATTTCGTAATTTTCTTTCATCATCCTCATTTTTCTTCCCAATTTTTCCTCCACTTCTCTTATCTGCTTCTTAAGGTCTTTTATGGCCTGTAACCAGCTCGTATTTTCTTGGAAGCTTTTGGTTCAGGAGTTCTGACTTCAATGTCTTCCTCCTGTACCATGCATTGATCATTTTTGTCCCCAAAATAAAAGTTTAATATTGGATTCTTCTGTTTGTTTTGCTTCCTTTGTCTGGTCATGTTGCCACTAATTACTTGACTTTGGGGCTTTTTGCCACAGTAGGACTCTGCTACCAGAAAGGGGAGCTTCGTCCCAAATGCTAGGGTTTTCTCAGCTGCCAGAGGTATTAGTTGGACGCCCTCTCTGAAGCCTCCACATGCTCTGGAAAGCTGGTCACACACCCCAGAACTTCCACCCTAGACTGCAATCCAGATCCAAGCAGGTTAAAGCAAGAGTGATTAGCTCTCAGACTGGTCGCTTGGTCCCCCTACACTCTGCAGGCTAGGAGACAAAGTTGCCACACGTTGGTGGCTGTGCAGCAGCCCTCAGTGGCTTCTTGCCCTGAGGTCAGAAGCTGACGCTCTCCCAACTACTGGTCTCAAAGTCCACACTGCACTGACCTCTCATTTTGTCCTTCACATCTATGTGTTGATAATTCTGGATCGCCGCAGCTTTTGGTGATCTGGAGTCCCTCCAGGAGGCAGCTGGTCAGACCCTCCCTGGGGCCAAAACCTCTGCATGGAGCTGGGCTCAGCTCCCAGAGTGCTGCACTGGCTGAGTCCTGCAGGTCTGCCGGACTGTCCGCAGTGGGAGGAGTCCTTTCTTGAGCTGTACTGTAAAGTTTTCAAATTCAATTGTGGGCTTAAGAAGTGAAAATTTGATTAAGAGAATGGTGTCTAATATTACATTTATAATAAATCAATTGGTTTCTAGCAGGTGATTATTTCTACTAGTTGACTACCACCTGGGTCAAAACCCTAGGTCAGGCTCTTGATTCTGCAATGCCTTGGCATGTCATGTCATCTCACCTTGCTAAACCCATTCTTTTACCTTCAATGAGAAGGGAAAATAGCCTTTCAATTCATACCTCCAAAGGTTACCGCAAAGAAAGTACTTTGAAAAACTTAATAAATCATATAAATGTGAATTATTAGCATCTTTTGTCTATAATATAATTGAACACAGATTTCAACAAGAAAGATGATGGTTGAAAAATGGTTTCTACATTTTGCCTGATGCTCAGGCTATGTTTTTATAGAAGAGTTAGCATGGTATACTGCTTTGTCTGAATTGCTATGAAACTGAAAGGTATTTCTTTTGAGTGTGAACTGCCCAGATTCATGGCCAATTATATTGCAATTCACTTAGAATTTTGAAACCTAAAAGTGACTCATCAGAAATACTATGCATGAGTTTCATTTTTTAACAATTGGTAGCAATATCAATGTTGAAAATGGAATGATATGATGGGAGTAAAGCATAACCTCTACGCTTAGGTATTTGTAATATTCTCCATGTTATACATCATTGGGTGAGGCTCGTCACACACAGCTCACAGGTTTGCATGCAAAACAGAATGAGACACAAAGAGGAAAATATTGAAAGATGACCTCTTCCTATTTTCATCTTAACATAGGACTCTAATCCTTTTCATGATCACCTGTCAAAAAGAAATAGAAATTCCAACGAAAGAGTCTACCTTGGCTGGATATATTTAACTTAGCTAGTAGGAAGGTACAGAGGATATCTTGAAAAAGGTATTCCAAAAGAGGACTGGAAATTCTCTTGCCTGAGAGAGAAACCTTATGAAAGAGAAGAAAATTACTGCATCACCAAGCATGAGAAGGACATATCATTTCATATTGATTTTGCCTACAAATTAATCCACCAGAAGTAGCAGAAAAATATTTTTAAAATTAATAACTTCTCAACTGATCTACTTTCTGCTGTCATGTTAAGTAGTGCGATGATACTCTTTATAACTCTGGCAACTGGTGAATTTCTACTGGGCATTCTCGTAAATGGATTCATAGTTCTGGTGAATTGCATTGACTGGATCAAGAGGAAGAAACTGTCACCAAGTGATCTCATCCTTGTCAGCTTGGCCATTTCCAGAATTGGACTATCATGTACAATAACATGGAATGGTTATTTAATTCTTACCTCTATTGAGGTACCAACCTATATAAGAATAATTGATATCTTCTTGATCCTGACTCATACTTCAAATATTTGGTTTACCACTATCCTCAACATCTTCTACTTCCTGAAGATCACCAACTTTTCTAATCCTCTTTTCCTCTGGATGAAATGGAGAATTGACAGGATGTTCTTCATGCTTCTTATAGGGCCTGTGCTTATCTATTTTTCCATTGGTTTTCCAATGACAGAGAGAATGTATTATTACTATGGTAGGCTCTTTAGTGGAGGAAAGGAGAGAAATATGTCTCAAGATGTCCAAGTGAAGAAAAGTATGTTCCTCATGTTTCATGTTCTCATTGGCCTTCTGCCTCTTGTCCCTTTTATCCTGTCCATCATCTCCTTGTCTCTACTCATTCTCTCCCTGTGGAGGCACACCCGACAGATGCAACTCAATAGCACAGGGTTCAGAGATCCAAGCACAGAAGCCCATGTTCGAGCCATGAAAGCTGTGTCTTCCTTTGCTGTCATCTTTTTATTGTACTATATGAGCTTATTTGCTGACTATATGACAGTGGAAAAGAATAAATTGACTTCCATATTGAGTATGTCAATCATGTTGCTCTATCCCTCTGGCCATTCACTGATCCTGATTCTATGGAACAACAAGCTGAGAAAAACTGCCTTGAGGGTGTCCGCTCTAATAAGGTGCTGCCAGAGAGGAAGTCACCTACAAGCCCTTTGGCTACCTCTAGGCATTATCTGGCATTTTCTAGGGGTAAAAAAGAAACATTAGAGTCCTTGAAGAATATTACCAAACTGTTTCGTTCTTTGTAGTAGCAAGACCAGTGAACTCTGATTCAAAACATAGACTTGAAGTCAGGAAGTGCAATACCCTACTCTCACTTACTACCTGGGTGACCATAAGGAACTCGATTAAGCCCTGTGATGTTTAGAATCCTCATCTGAGGAACAGTGACAATATGATGATGATGGTGATGATGATGATGCTAAAGATGCTGATATTAGTAAGAGAAGGAGGAATAGAAGAAGGAGGGAAAGGAGGAAGAAGAAGATGATGATCATGATCATGATGATGATGATGATGAAGGAGGAGGAGGAGAAGGAGAATAATATAATAAATTCAGCCTAAACCTCACACACTGTGTTCCAACTCAGACTTAACCTTGGGGACCTGGGCTGCTGATGGGTGAAGGCTTGAGCATCACAACCAGCTCAAATAAGGTCCAGCACAACAAGTTCAGCCCAGCCCAGACATCATCATGGCATCCTTCTGTCTGTGTTCTCCTCTCTTCTTCATCCTCTCTCTGCCTTTATCTGGGGAACAGTGATCTAAGTAACATTACCACTCTCTCATTCCTAGAAATCAATCAATTACCCTGTGTTGCCACTTGCCATCCCTGAAGGATCTGTGACAAAAAAAAAAAAACATTTCCTCCTGGCACTCCATATATACTGTCTCCCCTATGATAAAATAAGCTCCTTGAGGGTAAGGATACTCTTGATTTTAATGTTTACATAGCGGGAACTTTGCATAGTTGCTGGCACTTATTACTCTGTCCATGTTTAAGGGAAATTTTATATTATTTTCAGATGTGCATTGTCTCCCTCCCAGCCCACCACATCCCCTCCAACTAATGAAGTAAGAAACACAAAACTCCTATAACAAACATGTACACTTAAAAAATAAATTCCTGCATTAGCCAGGTACAAAAAAATGTCTAATTTTTACCCTGGGTCCTTGATCTTTTTATCAGATGGTGGACAGCATATTCATTGAGTTCTCAGGAACTGTGGCTGGTCATTGTGTTTCTCAGACTTTCTAAGTCTTTCAGAAATATTTGCTGTTGCATTCTTTAAGAAAAAACATTCATTTATTTATTTCAAGTTTTCAACATTCATTTACACAAGATTTTGAGATAAATTTTCTCCCTGTCTTTCCCCTACCCCAACCCCAAGATAGCAAGCCTACTAAATACCCCTTCCCCCAATCTGCTCTCTTATATCCTCCCCCATTACCCCCCAAACTTTCTAGTAGGGCAAGATGGATTTCTATATCTAAGTCCTTGTATATCTTATTTCCCAGTTGCATGTAAAAACTTTTTTTTTAACATTTGTTTTTAAAATTTGGGCTTTCCACTTCTATCCCTTCTTCTCTCCTCACCCACCTTGACTGTGAAGACAAGCAATTCAATATAGGTTGGAAATGTATAGTTATGCAAAACTTTTCCATAGGAGTTATATTGTGAAAGACTAACTACATTGTCCTCCATCCTATCTCACCCCCCACTTATTCTATTTTTTACTTTAACCCTGTCCCTTTTCAAAAGTATGTGCTTATAACTAACCTCTCCCCCAGTCTCTATTTCTTTCTATAATCCCCTCTCTTATGCCTTTCCCCCATAAATTTCCTATACGGTAAGGTACCCAGTTGAGCGTATGTTATTCCTCTCTCAAGACAAATTCAATGAGAGTAAGGTTGACCCATTCCCTTTTGCCTTCCTTCTCTTCCTCTCCATTGTAATAGTTTTCTCTTGCCCCTCTTATATGACATAATTTACCCTATTCTATCTCTCCCTTTCTCCTTATCCCGTTATATTTCTGCCTCACCTATTGATTTTATTTTTTAGATGTCATCCCTTCCTATTCAACTCGTCCTGTGCCCTCTGTTTACGCATACACATACACATATACACACACTCACATATGTATGTATATACACATATACCCTCCTATACATACATATGTGTGTGTATATTCCCTTAAACTTTCTTCATATTGACAAAAGTCTCATGAATTACAATTATCATTTTTCCATGTAGGAGTGTAAATAGTTCAACTTCTGGAATATCATATTCCCAGACCTTTGATTCCTTAATGTAGAAGCTGCTAGATAATGTGTTATCCTGATTGTGTTTTCACAATACTCCCTGGGGGTAAAAGCCATGTACTCCTACTTACTGGGTCCCAAAGTCCAGACTGCACTGACCTCTCATTTTGTCCTTCGCATCTATGTGTTGATAAATCTGGAAAAGGCCACAGCTGCTGCTAATCTGGAGGCCCTCCTGCTGGGGGCTGGTCAGGCCTGCTCTGAGGTTAAAGCCTCAATATGGTACTGGGCTTGGCTCCCAGAGCACTGCACTGGCCAATTCCTGCCAGCCTACCAGTCTGTCCTCAGCTTCTCTGTGTCATTTTGTGGGTTCAGCAGCTCCAAAGTTTGTTTAGAGTGCCCTTTTTACATGGATTGGGGAGGCTGGAAGCCAGAGCCGCGAGGAGGTCCTGCTTCTATGCCGCCATGTTGACTCTGCCCCTATTCTCATGGTTTTTTCAATGTCATTAAAAGGAAAGTGATCCTGGACCAATGGTTCCGCTGTTAATAACTTGTCCTAAATGGCCTATGAATTTTTCGACTAACAAAACATGAGAGCTATTGTAATTGAGTAAAAGAATGGTGATTTCAGCTTATTTTCTGGAGGCTTATTACAAACCTCATTAAGATGGAACCAATAGGGGACATCTTGATGTAAATGACATGGACTGCATCTCCATGCTACCACCACCACCCTCTTGCCATGATTTTGAGTTTTTCCACTAAATTTTTATGTTTTATAAGATTTTCTGTTCATATAATATGGTGATTATGAATATTTTGAATGATAATATCTATTTTTAAAATAGTTTCTAAATTTTAAGGATTTTAACCAAAAGTTGGTAGACCAACCACTTTCCTCAAATAATTTCAACCATCCAATCTCAAAAAAATTTGCACCAGATGTAGAGTTACATCTTATAGACACAGAAGTCAGATACATCCACAGAAGTCAGAATTCTTGAGAAAGTAAAACTTTTATAAATGAATATTGAAGAAATGTTTTAATTACAGTTCTCCAGCAGGGCCTCTAACCTACCAGACTCCATGTGTCAGCAGCAGAAGCACAATCAAACTCAAACCTGACACTTAAAATTCTATGGAGGCCATAGAATAAGGAAGAAATAAATTAAGTTATAGTTCTCAAGTTAGAAAATAAAATTCAAAATAGACTGGAAGAGAAATAAGAGGAAACAAAGTAAAGAAAGCATACTTAGAAAAAAAGATGCAGAAAAATAAAATTAATAAGAGCTAGCAGATGGATGAGATAAAGGAAAGGAAGATTTCTTATTACCCCCATTAGGTGAGGGCTAAAGATGACAAGAGAGTCTGAAATACATAACTAAATTAAGAAAATGAAGAATAGTTAATGATTTAATTACAATCCAAGAACAAGGGAAAGGATATGAAAAATGAATAGGAAAGGGAATGTAAGCCAAAGGAAATAAATTAGCATAAAAAATGTAAGGAAAACTAATCTCAGGAATGAAGTACTAACTTTAAAAAAGGAGGTCTTTTTACAAATAATACCAAAGAAACAAATGGAAATCCAATACTCAGGGTGTTAAATATCGATGTACTAAACACTACCACAAAATGAAAGAGAATTGCACAATGGATAAGAAAATGAAACCCCAAAATCTGTTATTTACAAGGAAAAAGTCTGAAAAGTTAAAGAAATATAGAATGAAAATGAGAAGCTCTATTTTTTCCTCTTTAATGTATTCACTCCTATCTTTCCCTGAATCTCAATCCCCTTTTATTTGTTAACAGAAATTTTTGCCCTTGGAGTGACTAGCTCTTATTTCTCTCCCATTCCCTTCTATGTTTATATTATTTCTGATTTATTCTAAGTGCTTTTGAGTAAATGAACTTGAACATTCTAAAACTCCTTTCCCTTTTGTATTAATCAAACTAAAACTCTATTTTTTTCTATTATAATAATAAAAGATTATATGCTTTCTTTTTAAAATACAGAATTATGAAATCTATCTCAAGGAACCAAAAAGCTTAGGGACAGAAGTGGCTTTTTTTTTTTATCAATGTTGCTATAGAAGAGAAAGAATTTGGTGGTGGTAGTTGTCTTCATTCTCAAAGAGGATCCAAAATATATCACGATGTTTGGGTCAATTTGTATTGTTTCCAACTGTGGCTGAATTTGAGCTCCCAAGGGTCTTCTGCAAGTTGGACATATATAGCCCATATGAACATTTAGAATGGAGATCTCTCTAAATTTATGCTACTTTTGAAGTGCTGCAATTGTGCTCTGCTCTTGGAGCACAGTGCCTTCTTTGATGTTGGCTCATCACGCTGGACAGTACTGTGCCAGTGTCTCCCATGTCTTCCAATTGACTCCTAAGTTCTTCATGGAGACCTTGAGAGTTTCCATGTAATGTTTCTTCTGACCTTTGCATGAGCACTTGCCTCATGTGAGTTCTCCATGAAATAATCTTTTAGGCAAGCATATGTTTGACAATTGACCAACATAGCCAGTCCATTGGAGTTGAACTCTCTGCAGTAGAATTTCAATGCCAAGACAGTTCAACTCAAGAAAGGACCTCATTGTATGGTCCCTTATTTGCCAAGTGATCTTCAGAAACTTCCTAAGACAATTCAAATGAAACTTTTTTGATTTCATGGCAAGGTTCTGGTAGACTGTCCAGGTTTTATAGGCATACAGACATACAACCAGCACTATGACTCTGTACACCTTCAGTTTGATATGTAACACCTTAGCTCTTCTCTGTCACCCTTTCCTCTTGAGCCTCCCAAATACTGAGCTAGTTCTGGAAATACATGCATCAACCTCATCATCTATGTGTAGATCCTTAGAAAGTATGCTGCCAAGGTAAGCGAACTTGTCCACAACATTCAGAGTCTCTTCATTTGCTGTAAGTGATGGATCCACAAATGAATGGTGTGATGTTGGTTGGTGGGGAACCTCTGTTTTATCAATGTTAATTGTCAGGGCAAAATTAGCATGAGTGTCAGTGAATTGATCCATACTCCCCTGCATTTCAGCCTCAGAAGCTGCATTTAGTGCACACTTTTCTGCAAACTGAAAGTCATCCCCCAATTCTGTCTCCACTTTAGTCTTGGTTTGTAGCCATTTCAATTTCAGTAATTTACCATGATTGTCGTAGTTGACCTTGGTGCCATTTTTTACCTTGCTGTAGGTGTCTTACAGCAGTGCTGAAAATATCATCCTAAAAAGCTTGGTGGCAAGTACACAACCATTGTGCAGACCTCATTGTTTTATGCCTGTGTAAGTTGGAGAGCTTGCCAGTGCCATGACAGAAATTTGAACCTTTTGCCTTTAAATTTCCTCGGGAGGATTCTGAAAATCACCTGGCAAGATAAGTATGGGACAATGAGGTCCTTTCTTGAGCTGAACTACCAAGCATTCAAAACCAACTGTGGGTTTAGAATGCAAAAAGGTGATTAAGGGGAAGGTGTGTAATGTTACATTTACAATAAATCAGTTGGTTTTTAAGTAGGTTATTTCTATTAGTAGGCTGCACATCAGCATACACCTGGATCAGAATCGTAGTTCAGACTTTGATTCTGTGATGTGTGGACATACCATTTCACCTCTCTAAGACTTTCCCATCATCTGTAAAGTGAGGAGGAAATAGCCCTTAAATTCATACTTCCAAACGTTACTGCAAGGAAAGTACTTTGGAAAACATAAGACACTACATAAATGTGCATTATTATCCTCTTCTCTCTCTCTGTAAGCTTACTGTACACAGAACTCAACAAAAAGATAGTGGTTGACAAATAGTTCCTACTTTTCTGAATGATTGTAAGACTGAATTCATAGAAGAGTTAGCATGGCATACTACTTTGTCTGAGTTACCATGAAAACTGAAAGAAAGGAATTTCTTTTGAATAAACTGTCCAGATTAGTAACCCATTATATTGCAATACATTTACAATTTTCAAACCTAAAGGTGACTTCTCAGTAATATTCAGCATGAGTTTGATTTTACTAACAATTGTTGGTAGTGTCAATGTTCAGAATGGAGGGAAATGATGGAAGTGAAACATAATCTCTACATTTAGGGTTTTGTTACATTGCCCTCGGTATACAGCCTTAGGTAAGGTTCATCATACACAGCTCACGTGTTTGGATACAAAATAGGTGAAGGCACAAAGAGGAAAATATAGAAAGATGACCTCTCCCTATTTGCATCTTAATGTAGGACTCTAATCAATCACCTCTAAAGAGGAAATAGAAATGCTACAGGGAGAGAGTGTCTTGTGTGGGCAGATTTAACAGAGCTGTTGGGAAGGCATGGAGAATATTTTGATGAAGATATTCAAGGAGAGAACTAGACATTTTCTTGCCTGAGACAGAAACTTTATTAAAGACAGAGAAGAAAATTACTGTATCACCAAGTATAAGAAGGACATATCATTCCATACTGATTTTGCCTGTAATTAATCCAACAGCAAAAGTAGTATAAATATTGGTAACCTCCTAAGTGATCTCTTTATTGCTGACATGTTCAGTAGTGGAGAGAAAATCTTGATGGCTCTGGCAACTGCTGAATTCATTTTAGGCATTCTGGTAAATGGATTCATAGTCCTGGTGAACTGCATTGACTGGGTCAAGACGAAGAAACTACCACCAAGTGATCTCATCCTGGTCAGTTTGGCCATCTCCAGAACTGGATTGTCCAGTACAATAATATGGAACATTTATTTAATTGATGATTCTATTAATGTAGCCAACAGCATCAGAATAATTGATATATTCTTGGTATTGGCTCACACTTCAAATATTTGGTTTGCCACTATACTCAACATCTTCTACTTCCTGAAGATCACCAACTTCTCTAATCCCCTTTTCCTCTGGATGAAATGGAGAATTGACAGGATGGTCTTCATGATTCTTTGGGGGCCCTTGCTTATCTCTCTGTCCATTGGCTTTCCAATGATAGAGAGAATGTATTATTACTTTAGTAGAGGAATGCAGAGAAATGTGTCTCAGGATGTCCCAGAGAGTAAAAGTATGTTCCTCATGGTCCAGGTTCTCTTTGGCCTTCTGACTCTTATTCCTTTGACTTTGTCTGCTATCTCCTTCTCCCTATTCATTCTCTCCCTTGGGAGCCATACCCGACAGATGCACCTAAATGCCAGAAACACAAGCACAGAAGCCCATGTTCGAGCCATGAAAGCTATGTCTTCCTTCTTTATCCTCTTTTCATTGTATTATGTGGCTTTCTATGTCAACTATGTGACAGGGGAAACCAATAAACTGGTTTCCATGTTGAGTATGTCAATCATGTTGCTCTATCCCTTTGGTCACTCAGTGATCCTGATTCTGTGGAACAGCAAACTGAGAAAGGCTGCACTGAGGGTGTCAGAGCTGATAAAGTGCTGCCAAAGAGGAAGTCATCTACAAACTCTTTGGGTACCTCTAAGGGTCATCTGGAATTTTCTAGAGGGAAAGAATTTATGTGAGAGTCCTTGAAGAATATTACCAAGGTCTTTCATTCTTTGTAGTAGTAAGATCAATGAGTTCTGATTATATACATAGACTTGGAGTCAGGAAAACTTTGGTGCCACACCCAACAATCTCACTTACTGCCTGTGTGACCACAGACAGCTCCTTTAAGCTTTGGGACCCTTAGGATCCTCATCTGAAGAACAGTGTCAAGATGATGATGATGATGATGATGATGATAAAATAACAAGAATGTAATAAATCCAGCCTGAACCTCAGACATTGTGTTACAATTTTAACTCAACCTCTGAGACCTCATGACTAATGACTTTAAATATTAATGTACTAAAGACTGCTATAATTTAAAAGAGAATTGCCCAACGGATAAGAAAATAAGGCCCAAAAATCTGTTCACAAGAAATACATCCAAAAATTTAATGACATATGGAATGAAAATAAAGAGCTAAAAATAATCATCATTCATCAAGTGAATCTAAAAAAGGCATTCATGCCTGAAATAATCTCCCACCTTTACACAGCCTACTAACTTCTCCAGCTTCCTTTAAGTCCCAAATAAAATCCCATCTTCTACACAGGAAATGTGCCCCAACCCCTCTTAATTCTAATGCCTTTCCTCTTTTAATTATTTCATATTTATTTATTTATTTTGCTTTTAGGAGGGAGGAAGGCAGGGCAATTGGGATTAAGTGACTTGCCCAAGGTCACACGACTAGTAAGCATTAACTGTCTGAGGCTGGATTTGAACTTAGGTCCTCCTGACTCCAGGGCTGGTGCTCTATTCACTGCACCACCAAGCCACCCTACTTATTTCATATTTAACCTGCATACAGCTAGCTTTCTAGATATTTGTTGACATGTTGTCACCCCTATTATATTATAAGCTCTGTGAGGCAGGGATTGTCTTTTTACCTCTTTTTATAAGCTCAACACTTATAATAGTAGATACTAAATAATTCATAGAAGGTATTCAATAAATGTTTATTGATTGATTGAAAAAGCAGAAGCCACAATCATATTATTTGACAAAGGAAAAAAATCATAGTATCCATAGATCTAAACATGTAAACTATTGCATTTTTAAGGAACATAGTGAAGCAATACACGTATTGCACACAGTGTAAATAAGATAAGGATAATAAACAGTAATACAATACTAAAGATATATACACTAAATTACAAGGAAAAAGTTGTTAATTGCAAAAAAGATCTAAATAATAACAATTATAGTAAGGGGCTTTAATTTTCATTTCCCAAAGCTAAAGATTTTTGATGGGGAAAATTTAGAGCTGACCAAATTGTTGTGTAACCCAAATTGCCAGTTCATGTAAGATTCTCTCCATTCATGGAGAATGATCACTAGAAACTCTCTTTGTTTGAGGGATGGAGTTGTGATCTTGGGAGAGGGAAAATTCCTGTGGTTTCCACCTGCAAGACAGGGCACAAAACATCCCTTCAGGAGAGGTCCTGGGAGTAGAGAAAGGCTACAGCAAGATGCTGACATGTTGAGAAGCCAGCATTTATTAATGCCCTTATCCCCAGTTTATTACACTAAAGACTTCACAGAACTTCCCCTTGGGTGAGAGCAGGGACTCTCTCACTCCCAGTGGAAGAACTTGTTAACTCTGTATATTGTTTTTTATAATCTAATTTTAATTTCTTTGAGTTCCATTTACTATTAGCTTAGATATTCTTATTTGCTGTTCTGTATGTGTGATGGTGTTTGCAGAATTCACACTGGGAAGGGAACCAAGCCTTCAGCTTAGCTTCACTCCTTCCATGTTAAGGAGATCATAATAAGAACATCAGTTTGAATATAAAGTTTATTCCCCCTAGTCTAGCTATATTTGGAGGAAGGGATGGACAGACAAAATTCTAGCCTGGGTTTCCCCCTCTCGCTGGAAAGCATAGTGACCCGTCTTATAATTCCAATAGCTCTTAATCTCACCCAAGGGAAAATTCTGTAAAGTCTCCAGTATGGTAAGCTAGGGATAAAGACATCACTGAGGTGCCAGTTTCTCTACCTGTCTGGTTTTTCCTGGATTCCTTTTCTCCCTCCAGGGACCTCTCTCTAAAGGGAATTGGAGACTGTACACAAAGCTAGAAGACAGAAGAGCAAGGATTTCTCCTTGTCCAAGTTCTCACCAAGTTCAACCCTTCCCCCACCCATACAGACAGGGAGCATAGAACAATAATTCTCTACCCATGAGGAGATGGACTTGATTTCAGGTTACAATTGGAAAATGTAAAGCTGAAAGGCTTATAGACTCATAATTTCAGATCTAGAGCTGGAAAGTGCCTTAGAGGTCATCTAATCCAAACTGTAATTTTACAAATGAGGAAACTAAGTTCCAAGGAAGTTCAGTGATTTGGACAGTAAGCATGAGAAGCAGGCTTTGCATTCAGGTCTTCTGACCCTAGAACTAGAATTTGTCTGCTGTTTCCCTTCTGAATGAGAACATTAAAGGATATGCAGGTATCAGCATGACATCATACTTTTGCAAAAAAAAAAAATAGAATGAGCCTGGGAACAAGAGGAGAGAAGGAAACAAGCATTTGTTAAGAGCCTACCATGTCAGAAGAATTCAGAAGAATCTGGAAAGACTTATATGAACTGATGCTGAATGAAGGGAGACATCATACACAGTAACAACCCCAGTGTGTGATGACTGACTTTGACAGATTTAGCTCTTCTTAACAATGTATGGACCTAAAACAGCTCCAAAAGACTCATAATGGAAAATGTCATCCACATCTAGAGAAAGACATATGATGTCTGAATGCAAATTGAAGCAGACTATTTGCTCTTTTTTTTTTGCTTAGTTTAGCTTAATTTTTTTTTCTTTCTCCTGATTTCCTCCCATTCATTCTAATTCTACTATACAACATAACTGATGTGAAAATATGCTTAATAAGAATGTATATGTAGAGCATATATCAGATTGCATGCCATCTTGGGAAGGGTGGAGAGAAGAGAGGTGGAGAAAATTTAAAATTTATGGAAATGAATATTGAAAACTAAAAATAAATAAATTCATTTATTTAAAAAAGAGCCTACTATGTGATGTTGTGCTACAAACATTCTACAACTGTTATTTCATTTGATGCCCACAATAATCCTGTGAGATAAGTATTATTATTATCCTCATTTTCCAGTTGAAGAAATTGAGGAAGAAAGATGTTAAGTGACTTGTTCAGGGTCATAACAGCTAGTAAGCGTCTGGGGCTGATATTGAATGCAGATCTTCCCAGCTCCAGGTCCAGTGCTCTATTCACTACACCACTTATGTGCCTAATTATAATGAAATTACACATAAATAAATGCTTTTCAACAAGGAGAAATATTAACATGTATCTCTCTATCTCTTTTTGCTTTTTGGAGGGCAATTGGGGTTAAACGACTTGCCCAAAGTGACACAGCTACCGTGTGTGTTAAGTGTCTGAGGCCAGATTTGAACTCAGGTCCTCCTGACTCCAGGGTCAGTGCTCTATTCACTGTGCCACCTAGCCGCCCTAACACATCTCTTACAGAATATAATTCAATAATAAGTTATGCAGAGAACATCATCAAACAGTACAAGCCTACGTGAAGACTGAACAATGACCTCCTCAATACTATTGATGCGAAGAAATAGAAAAGGAGAAGAAGCGGCCGCAGCCGGAGCGGGAGCCGGCACGGGGCGGGCACCATCGAGGCGGTGAAGCGCAAGATTCAGGTTCTGCAGCAGCAGGCGCAAGTCGCCGAGGAGAGGGCTGAGCGTCTCCAGCCGGAGGGGGAGGAGGAGAAACGGGCCCGGGAACAGGCTGAGGCTGAGGTGGCTTCCTCGAGCCGTCGGATCCAGCTGGTTGAGGAGGAGTGCCTGGCCACAGCTCTGCAGAAGCTGGAGGAGACAGAGAAGGCAGCTGATGAGAGCGAGAGAGGTATGAAGGTCATTGAAAATCGGGCCTTGAAAGATGAAGAGAAGATGGAACTGCAAGAAATCCAGCTGAAAGAGGCCAAACATTTGGCAGAGGACGCAGACAGGAAGTGCGCGGAGGTGGCCCGCGAGTTGGTAATCATCGAGGGCGACTTGGGGTGCACAGAGGAGCGGGCAGAGCTGCCCGGAGACGGATGAGCAGATCAGACTGATGGACCAGAACCTGGAGCGTCTGAATGCTGCTGAAGAAAAGGAAGAAGACAAACATGAGGAGGAGATAAAGATTCTGACTGATAAGCTCAAGGAGGCAGAGACGCGTGCCGAGTTTGCTGAGATCGGTAGCCAAGCTGGAAAAGACAATGGATGACTTGGAAGATAGACTGAAATGCACCAAAGGGGAGCACCTCTGCCCACAAAGGATGCTGGACCGGACTCTGCTTGACCTGAATGAGATGTAGAAACCCCATTCCCCCCTCCGCCCCCCCCCCCCCCCCCTCCGCCGCCGCTCCTTCCACTGACTCTGGCTTCGCTGGAGGCCAGGCTGCCTGAAGCTGACCTCTAAACTGAGGGCTGATCTTTGACCTGAAGGCTGCTTTCTTCTCTGGGTCCTTGCTACCCTCTCCCCACCCCACCCCTACCTCCAACTCTCCATGTCAATTTCACCAAGCTGTCTCTGCAGCTCTCCCCTAGAGATCCCAGGGGGACTAAGGGCTGAGCACTTTGGGGAACTACATTCAAGGGAACATGAGCACAATGCAAGTGTGTCTTTAAAAGCATGCGGTATGATGTACACATTTGGTATTTACCTTTTTTTACAAACATTTGTAAGACATTCCACATAATTCCCCAGCTTCTCAGCTGCATCAAATCACTTTTCTTCCTTTCCAATGGTAAATCTTTCTACCTAAACAATGCCCCTTCCAATAGAAGAGGGAAAGATGTGTTAGCCTGCCCTACTGAGGGCTGAACGTGGCTCAAGAAAAGACTACAAGGGAAACCTCAGTGTTCTGTACCAAGCACCAGCCAAACAGAAAGTTCATTCCAGGAGGAGTTTGCCAAAAATCAGTGCTGTTCAGGTTTTCAGCTTTAAGGTATCTCGGGGTGTTTTTTTTTTTTTCTTTTCTCTCTCCTTTAAACATTTGCATCAGTAGTAAACAAGCAAATTATACTGACGAGAGCTCTCTGAGACCAAATTGTCTTCCCTCCTCATTCACTCGAAGAATGGATCATGTGCCCCAGAAGTTGGGGTGTCTACTCCTACTCCTATATATTTCTTTGAAAAATAACGTTTTTTGCCACGGATTAGCCAAGTGAAATTCATCTCATTACCCATTCCTGGGTCTGAAGCTGCTGCCTCTAGAAGTACCATCTCGTTGTGCTTTGTATCACTCAGTGCTGGGGAAGTCTTGAATAGCTTGTGTACAAAAGTTTTTTTTTAATTTTATATATATTATTTTTGACGCTTTATTTCTCTTGGGTGGGGAGCACCAGGACCATCTCCACCCCACCTCCACCCCAGTCTGGCTGGGAGTGCTCTCTGTCTGCAGTCCATGGGCTGGCAGTGTGCTGATCTTTTTTTTTATTTTTATTTTTTTGGCGAGGTTTCTGTGAGGTCTGTTAGGTTTGCATCGTGCAGCTTATTGGCTTAAATGTACTCTCCTTTGGTGTGGTCTATTTGGGAGCCAATCTGGAGAAAGAGGAACTGATAGTGCAAGTATTTTGTTACTGAAAATTGACAAAATGTCTTTTGAAATAAAGAACCAGTCCCTCCAAAAGAAAAAAAAAAAAGAAATAGAAAGGTAGATCAGTAGAATAGAGTAAACACACCATTACTGCAGAAAATAAACACGATAACTTTGTATTTGGCAAGTATGAAGACTTAAGATATGCAGATGAGAATTGATTATTTGGTAACAATTGTTGTGAAAACTGGAAAGTAGTATGATAGAAACTGGGCATGGACCGATGTCTTTCACCATTTACTAAGATAAGGTCAAAACTGATACATGACCTAGATATAAAGAGACATGTAACTTATCAGAGTTGTTAATAGGTGAATAATTTATGAATAAACAAAAGAGAGCAATATTAGGTGTAAAATGGATCCTTTTAATTGCATTAAATTAAGGTTTTGTACAAATAAAACAAACATAGCCAAAATTAGAAGGAAAGCAGAAAATTGGGGGAAATTTTTATAGACAGTTTATCAGATAAAGGTGTCATTTAAAATATATAAAGAACTTTGTCAAATTTATAAGCACATGGGTCATTCCCCAACTGATAAATAGTCAAAGGATATGAACAGGCAGTTTCCAATGAAGAAATATAAACTATGTGCAGCCACATAAAAATGCTCTAAATACATGTTGATTAGAGAAATGCAAATTAAAACAACCTTGAGATATTATTTTAGACCTATCAGATTGGATAAAATAATAGAAGGAGAAAGTAACAAATGTTGTAGAGGATGTGGAAAAATTGGGACACTAATTCATTGCTGGTGGGATTGTAAAATGATCCAACCATTTTGGAGAGCAATCAGTAACTATGCCCAGAGTTATTAAGCTACCTATATCCTTTGACTCTACACTACTTGGTCTATTTCCAAAGATGGTTAAGAAAAAAAGGACAAGAACTTATATGTCTTAAAATGTTTACAGTAGTTCTCTTTGTGGAGGTAAAAAATATAAGCTGGAAATTGCAGGGATTTCCATCAATTGGGGAATGGTTGGACAAAATGTGGTATATGATTGTGACAAACGCTACTGTGCCATAATAAATGATGAGCTCAATGATTTTAGAAAAATATGGAAAAAGTTGAAGAAAATAATGAAGAGAAAAATGAACAGAACCAAGAGAACATATACAGTAAGAGCAACAATGTTTTAAGAATGACTTTGAGCAAATAAGTTGTTGTATCTATTATAAATTCCCAAATTAACTATAAAGGACATATGAAATAATATGCTACCTGTATCCAAAGAAAGAATTAACCAATAGAAGTATGTATAGAATAATTTTACAGATAGATAGATAGATCTAGAGATAGATGGAGATAGATATATCTAATGGAAGCTACCTCTAGGGCAGGGGAAAGGTAAGGAAAGAAAAAAAGAAATTGAAATGATAATTTTGTTGAATATTTGAAAGAAATAGCAAATTTTTGGGTGGCCAGGTGGCACAGTGAGTAAGAACACCGGCCCCAGATTCAGGATGACCTGGGATCGAATCCAGGCTCTGATACTTAGTACCACACCCAGAAATAACTGGCCATGTAACCTTGACAAGTTACTTAACCCCAATTGCTTTAAAAAAAAAAGTGAACTGGAGAAAAAGACCTCCTCTTCCCTTATGGGGGGGAGGGGAGTGAAGGGGACAAAATGTTAAACTCAAGGAATTATGGAATTGAATGCTGTAAACTAAAAGGAAACAAATCAATTAAAAAAATTTAAAGGGGGTGGCCAGGTAGCACAGTGAGTAAGAGCACCAGCTCCAGTGTCGGGATGACCTGGAGATTAAATCCCAGGCTCAGACACTTAGCATCCACCCAGAAACACCTGGCCATGTAACCTTGAGCAAGTTACTTAACCCCAATTGCTTTTAAAAAATAAAAAAAAGAAACTGACAAAAACAACAAAAAATAAAAATAAGAGGGATAGTGGAACCAGGAAATGAGATCAAGAGCTGTTTAGAAAAGTTGCTAACTGCTTGCCCTTGGTCAAGTCACTCAAAATCTCCTATTTTGTAAAAATCTCCACAACCTTGTATTTATGATAAATTGAACACTTTATAGACTATAAAGTCTAATAGAAGTCTGAACTTTTATTAACTAATTTCTTTTTTGCCATTTTATACCACAAATCTGCTATTCTGTGCAGAGAGTTAAAAATGCTTACACTCTTATTGATTCATTTTCCTTTCAGTCAATAAAAATTATGCATTTGAAAAAAAGAAAAGAAATAGCAAGTTGTGCATAGTAGATTTGTAGTTTCATGTACAATCATTTTTTTATTGTGTTATGTTATTAAAATGTTTTATTACAAAAATAAAATTTTAAAAATAATGAATAAGAAAAAAATCATAGAAGTAATTAGCGGGAGTAGAAACAGGACTTCCCCTGGGCTCTGGCTCCCACCACCTCCAATTCATGTAAAAGGTGACTCTGAACAAACTTTGGAGCTACAGAACCCACAAAATGACACAGATAAGTTAACCTCCCACTGAGGACAGCCTGAGAGGCCAGCAGGAAGCAGCCAGCTCAGCGCTCTGGGAACCAACCCCAGCCTTGCATAAGCCAAGGTTTTAGCCCCAGGGTGAGCCTGACTAGCCACCAGCTGGAGGGATGCCAGATCATCAGCAGCTGTGGCAGTTTCTAGAAGTATCAACCCATAGATGCTAAGGAAAAAGTGAGAGGTCAGTGCAGCGTGGACTTTGGGATCCAGTAGTTTGGGAGTGCGTTGGACTTTATAGAAGCCACTGAGGGAGAAGCCACTGAGGTGCGGTGGCCATGCAACCATGGCCATGTGGCAGGATCAGCTCATGGCCTGCAGAATGTAGGTTGACCAAGCAACCAGTCTGAGGGGTAATCACTTTTGCATTTACCTGCTTGGATCTGGATTGCGGTCTAGGGTGGAGGTCCTGCAGTGCGTGACCAGCTTATCAGAGAGTGTGGAGGCTTCAGAGAAGGCACCCAACTAATACCTTTGGCAGCTGAGAAAACTCCAGCATTTGGGATGAAGCTCTCCTGTCTGTTAGCAGAGTCCTACTGTGGCAAAAAGCCCAAAAGTCAAGTAATTGAATGGCAACATGAGTAAACGAGGGAAGCAAAGCAAACTGAAATCTGACATTTTGGGGGGACAAAAAGGATCAAGGAATGGAACAGGAGTAAGACAGTGAAGTTAGAACTCCTGCACCAAAAGCTTCCAAGAAAAATATGAATTGGTCACAGGCCACAGAGGAGCTTAAGAAGGATTTTGAAAAAAAAAAAAAAACTTAAGAGAAGTGGAGGAAAAATTGGGAAGAGAAATGAGAATGATGGAAGAAAATCATGAAAAGAGAGTCAACAACCTGACTGAACAAAATAACACATTAAAAAACAAACTACCTCAAGTGGCAAAAGAGGCCCAAAAAGCCAATGAGGAGGAGAATGCCTTAAAAAGCAGAATTTGCCAGATGGTAAAAGAATCTCAAGAGCTCATTGAAGTGAATAATTCCTTCATAATTAGATTGGAGCAAATAGAAGCCAGTGACTTTATAAGAAATCAAGATGTTATTAAACAGATACAAACAAATGAAAAAAAATAGAAGTCAATGTTAAATATCTCATTGGAAAAACCACTGACCTGGAAAAAACGATCCAAGAGAGATAATTAAAAATTATTGGACTAACTGAAAGTCATGATTTCAAAAAGAGCCTAGAAGTCACCCTTAAAGAAATTCTCAAGGAAAACTGCCCTGATATTTTATAACCAGAGGGAAAAATAGAGGTTGAAAGAATCCATCAATCACATCCTGAAAAAGATTCCAAAAAGAAAACTCCTAGGAACATTATGGCCAGGTTCCAGAGTTCCCAGATGAAGGAGAAAATATTACAAGCAGCCAAGAATAAACAACTTGAATATAGTAGAAACACAATCAGGATAACACAGGATCTGGCAGTTTCCACACTGGGGGATCAAAGGGCTTGGAATATGATATTCCAGAGGTCAAAGGAGCTGGGATTAAAACCAAAAATCACCTACCCAGCAAAACTGAGTATCATATTTTAGGGGAAAATATGGTCATTCAATGAAATAGAGGACTTTTGAGCATTCATGATGAAAAAACCAGAGTTAAACAGAAAATTTGACGTTCAAATGCAAGAAGCAAGAGAAGCATGAGAAGGTAAATGGGGAAAAGAAATCATAAGAAACTTATCAAAGTTGAGCTATTTACATTCCTACCTGGAAAAACAATAATTACGGTAATTGTAGCTTATGAAATTTTCTCAGTATGAGAATAGTTGAAGGGAATATAAATGTGTGTGTGGATGGAAAAAGAGACATTTTTGCTATTGATCCATTAATTTTAATATATATTTAAAAATAAACTGCATTAATAGAATGATACCACTTCATACACACACACAAAAATAAAAAATAAATTTAAAGAAAAGAAGAAACTATGACAACAGCTGCGCAAAACCCCAGACATTTGGGCCACAGCACTCCCCTCTGTGGAAGAAGAGTTCAACTGTTGCAAAGAGCTCAAACATCAAGTACTTGACTGGCAAGATGAGCAAATAGAGGAAGTGAAATCAAAGTATAAAATTGTTTTTTGATGACAAGGAAAATCAAAACATAGAACCAGAAGAAGAATGTGAAGTCAAAACTCCTGCATCAAAAGCCTCCAAGAAAAATATGAATTGGTCACAGGCCATGGAGGAGCTAAAGAAGGTTTTAGAAAATTGAGTAAGAAAAATAGAGGAAAAATTGGGGAAGAGAAATGAGAATGATACAAGAAAATCATGAAAAACAAATCAAGAGCCTGCTAAGGAAGATAAAAAATAACTGAAGAAAATAACACTTTAAAAATAGACTAACTCAAATGGCAAAAGAGGTCCAAAAAATCAATGAGGAGAAGAATGCCTTAAAAAACTGAATTTGCCAGATGGAAAAGGAATTTCAAAAACTCACTGAAGAAAATCATTCCTTCCAAATTAGATTGAGCAAATGGAAGATGATGAGTATATGAGAAATCAAGATACTAAAATGAAGGAAAAAATAGAAGGCACTGTGAGATATCTCATTGGAAAAACCACTGACCTGAAAAATAGATTTTTGAAATAATTAAAAAATTATTGGACTACCTGAAAGCCATGATCAAATAAAAGAGACAACATTATCTTTCAAGAAATCATCATGGAAAACTATCCTGATGTTCTAGAACCAGAGGGCAAAATAGATATTGAAGGAATTCGCTGATTGCCTCTTTTTTTTTTAATTTGAAATGCAACTTTATTATGATTTAGATGAAAAGGGAATGGGAATGATAGTAACAAACAAGATTCACCACTGAATATTGTGATGGGACTGCAGCAGTCTTACATTTGAAACTCAAGGGGACGTAATTGCGGTCCAAAACAGCTAAATATGCAGGTCCAAAATATGAATTATATATTTTTTAACTGCTACATTCACTCCAAAGCCCATTCATTTCCTTCAGCATCCCAAAGATTAAGCACATGTTCTGCTCAACTATGTAATAAAGTGGCAAACACGCTACACCAGTGACATCATAGGACAGTTGCCTATAAAACTAGACCTCTGATGCTGGGCTCTAGCTTTATTCCCTTACAGGTCATCATCTTCATCAGGGAGCGCAGTTGTCTGAGCAATCTGTAAGTCCTGCTCATACTGTGCTGCCAGTGCTGGGTCCATGACAACCTCTGGAGGTGCAAGAGCAGGCATGGCAACAAACTCCAAATTAGGGTCTCCAATAAGTTTTGTAGCAAGCCAAAGGAAGGGCTTCTCAAAGTTGTAATTACTTTTGGCTGAGATGTCATAGTACTGGAGATTCTTCTTCCTGTGGAAGACAATTGATTTCTCCTTGACTTTTCTGTCCTTAATATCCGCTTTGTTGCCACACAACACTATAGGGATATTTTCACGTATTCGTACCAGATCTCTATGCCAGTTAGGTACGTTCTTGTAAGTAACTCTTGATGTTACATCAAACATCATAATGGCACCCTGAGCTTGGATGTAATAACCATCTCTCAGACCACCGAATTTCTCTTGGCCAGCTGTATCCCATACGCTGAATTTAATCGGACCTCTGTTAGTGTGGAATGCGAGAGGATGGACCCCAACGCCCAGCGCGGCTACATACTTCTTCTCAAATTCGCCAGTCAAGTGACGTTGTACAAATGTGGTAGTTCCAGTACCGCCATCTCCAACTAACACAAGTTTGAACTGTACTTGGGGTTCTCCTTGGGCGGCCATCATGATGGTTCTTCCAGAAGCTTCTCCAATCTCTGCCTGACAGAACGATCCACTAATTGCCTCTTGAAAAAGATCCCAAGGGGCAGCTAGGTGGCACAGTGACCTGGAGTCGGGAGCACCTGAGTTCAAATCTGGCCTCAGACACTTGACATACTTACAAGCTGTGTGACTTTAGGCAAGTCACTTAACCCCAATTGTCCTCCAAAAAGAAAAGAAAAGAAAAAGGCCCCCAAAAGTAAACTCCTAGGAAGATTATAGCCAAATTCCAGAGTACCCATGGCAAGGAGAACATATTAAAAGAAGTCAGGAAGAAACAATTTGAGTATTGTGGAAACATAAGCAAGATAACACAAGATCTAATAGCTTTTACATTAAGGGGTTGAAGGGCTTGGAGTATGATATTCCAGAGGTCAAAGGAGCTAAGATTAAAACCAAGAATCACCCACCCAGAAAAAACTGAGTATAATACTTCAGGGGAAAATAAGGATATTCACTGAAATAGAGGACTTTCAAGCATTCTTGGTGAAAAATCTGGAGCTGAACAGAAAGTTTGACTTTCAAAAACAAGACTCAAGAGAAGCATGAAAAGGTAAACAGGAAAGAGAAATCATAAGGAACTTATTAAAGTTGAACTATTTATATTATATTATACTTACATTATATTCTACAGATATTTGTAACTCATGAGACTTTTCTCAGTATGAGGATAGTTGAAGGAATATGTGCGTATACATATATATGTATGTATAGGTAGGTGTATGTATGTATATGTGTATTTGTGAGTGTGTGCATGTATATGTCGACAGAGGGCACAGGGTGAGTTGAATATGAAGGGATGATATATAAAAAATAAAATTAAGAGTTGAGAGAGGGAGAGATAGAATAGGGTAAATTATCTTACATAAAAGAGGCAAGAGAAAGCTGTTACAATGGAGGGGAAGAAAAGGAAGGTGAAAGGGAATGAGTCAACCTCATGCTCATTGGATTTTGCTTAAGAAGAAAATAATATAAATAAATATGTAATTGGCTATCTTACCCTACGGGAAAACAGGGGGGAAGGGTATAAGATGAGGTGTGATAGAAAGGAGGGCTGATGGGGGAGAGGGTAGTTAGAAGCAAACACTTTTGAAAAGGGACAGGTGTAATGGGAATGTAAATTTTTAAGATCTTCCCTGCCCCTAGGCTAAAGTGTACCTGGAGCCCGGGGTGGGAGGCTTGTTTTTCAGTAGATACTTTTTGATTGGCCAGTACATTCTCTGAGCCAGGAGAAGGCTATATAAACCCTGATGTGAGGCTTTGTTTTGGGGCTCACTTTGAGAAGTGTTCTGTGATTTGATATGGATTCTGGGAAGCCTTTGTCCAGAGCCCCCCGGCTTTGAAAAAACCCAGATGTTGAAACCCAGATATTGATTTGGTATGGATGTAATGGCTGGACAGTTTGGAAAGCTGTCTACTTGATCTGTTTGTCTTGATAATTCTGCCTGTATACTTTGAAGTTCGGGGTGCTGACCTTTTTCCCTTGAACAAGGTAAACATATATGTCTGACTGATTAAAGTAAGCTTGTTAACCCATTTTGAGTTGCTTTCCTTTATCAAAGCATATCCAAGAACCTATGTTGGCAGCAAACCCTGAGGACGCTTGGGTTGCTTGCTGCTACAACAGGGTAAAAGGAGAAAATAGAATAAAAGGGGAGTTGAATAGGATGGAGGGAAATAAAGTTAGTTTTTCACAATATGACTACTTTGGAAATGTTTTGCATAACTAAATATGTATAAGCTATATTGAATTGCTTGTCTTCCCCATGGGTGTTGGTGAGGAGGGAAGAAGGGAAAGTGTCTAAAACTTGAAGTTTTAAAAACAAATGTTAATGAAAATTTGCAATCAACTGACATTAGCCAGTTTGAGTTGACAGAAGCACACCCCTCAAATGTTTAGGGATTCAGAAGGAAAGCTGCTTCCCTGGTTGCTCTATTTTTTTCTATCTGACCTGTTCCTTTATATTTTTTAAATTTAATTTTATTTATTCCAATAAAAAATTAAGCATTTCAATTCAATTAACAAATATTTTCTTCTCCCTTAAAGTAAAAAAGAAAACTCCAGTAATAAATATGCATAATTAAGCAAAAAAAATTTTAATAAAAAATGTTTAAAATTGTTTTTATATGCAACTAGGAAATAAAATATGCAGGCAATGGGGTCTAAAAGTCCATCTTGCCCTACAAGTAAGTAAGCTGGGATGGGGAGGGGATATAAGAGATAGAAAATTGGGGCAAGGGGTATTGAGTATGCTTGCCATCTTGGTGTGGGGGTAGGGGAGAGATGGGGAAAGAATTTTTAACTCAAAATCTTGTGAAAATGAATATTGAAAACTAAAATATTAATTCATTATTTTTTAAGAGAAAAAAGGGGAAGAAAACAAAATAAATATAATAAACATGAACAAGGAAGAATTCCAATAAAAAGAAGAGAAATAAAAGAATTATAAGATCCTATTCTACCCAATTATAAGCTAGCAAAGCTGAAAATTTTAAAGAAATGTAGGATTATCTTCAAACACTTTCATATATTAAAAAAAAACTCTTGGTCAAGAAGAATTTTAAAGATAATTCATTTAACAATGCAATTCAACATTCAATTGACAGAAATTTGACTTGGACCAACATTTACAACATAGGCTTAAATAAATCCTAAATGAATGCATGACCATAATATTAAAAATCACAATATGTGAAGGATTAAAAGAGAAAGTTAGCATCTACCTCTCACAACTATTGATAAGAGATGAATTCTTAACCAAAAAAGGAATAGAAACAATTACAGAAGATAAAATGTTCGATGTTGGCAAGGTTGGGGGAAGATAGTCACACTACTCCATTATTGGAGAAGCTATGAATCAATACATTTATTTTGGAAAGGAATTTGGAATCATACAAAGTGCCCAATATGTTCACACACTTTGACATAGAAGTTCCATTACTAGGCATATACTCCAAGGAAGCTATTGGCAAGAAGAAAGTGCCCATATGCACCAAAACATATGTAGCAGACATTTTGTGGGGTCAAAGAATTATAAACAAGTATTTGCCCATAGCTTAGGGAATGGTAAACAAATTGTGATTTGTTTATTTATTGTGGAATGTTGGAATATTACTATGCTGTAAGAAATAATGACTATGTCAAATGCAGAGAAATATGGAAGGATCAACATAGACTAATACAGAGGGGAATAGAGAGAGCCAAGTAAACAATAAACACCAAGTCTACAGGAATATAAATAGAAAGGACAAACAAACAAATGCATAAAAGAATCAAAAGAGAATGTTACAAAATTACAAATAATAAGCTTGAAAGAAGAGATATGAGTAATTATTTGCAACTCACTTCTTTGTAGAGGCGGAGAATTTACAAACATTGCCCTTTTGTGATAGTAATGGCATTTAAAGATTCCCCTGTATTGGCTTGGTTTTCAAATTGATTGTGTTAAAACCCAGAGCTTGTTAATCCCACCTGTGGGATGGACTTGTTGATGTGAAAAGAAAGCCCTGAACTGGGAGGAGCTGGTGAATAGATTTGGAGAGACAAGAGAGAGGCAGAAGAACTTTTTGGAAGCAGCACTTCCTGGAGAGAGAGAGACTAAAAGAATTGCTGGTGGCCGCTTTGAATTGCCCTGGACTTTTGAGACCTGCCCCCTGAGCTGCCAAGGACTGAGGAGACATGGCTGTTTTGCTGGTACTTTGTCTGTCTGTTTTGATGTTGTTTTGCCAGATTTGTCCACTGGTGAAAGACAGTCCTGTTGTTGAAGAAGTCCTGGAACCTGGCTTTTGGTTAAGAAGCCCTGAGACTGTCCTGCAGACAGAGAGTGAACACTGTCCACTGGTGAAGGACAGTGCTGTTGTTGCAGGGTCTGGAGACTGTCCTGCAGACAGAGTGAATACTGTCCACTGGTGAAGGACAGTGCTGTTGTTGCAGGGGTCTGGGAACCTTTCTGTTGGTTCAGAAGCCCTGAAGAAGGATTTTCTTGTTGTATGTTTACAGAAATCCTGGGAGAGGGCTTTGCTAATGTTTTCAGGGGTTCTAGGACTGTTCTACAGACAGAGGATGAATTAGTGAAGAGACTGGCAATGTATCTTGTGGCCTTGCTAAGCCTTGTCTCCCCAGGAACTAAGATTGCTGAGAACTTGCCTCGTGTCAAGATGAAGAAAAGACCTCCATTTGGGTATTAAGTGCTGAGCTTAAACTTGATGTAACTCTGGGGTAGATTCAATTGTGATCCAGGGGTGGGGAACTTTTGACCTTTTTGTGTTCTATGGTTGAGCAAATGAATGTATTTTACTTATGTTTGGAAACTAATCTCCATTTGAGAAGAGGGGCTTTGTGGTGGACTAAATGAAGGTATAGCCTAGGGGTGGAGAAGTATTTAGAACAGAGACTTTGTAATTGATTGAATGATTGGAAGGTCCTGGGGTGGGGTAGTCCTTGGAGATTATTTAATCACATTTAGTAAACGCTGTATTTGGAATGATGCCATGTTTTGATCTTCTCTGTTCTTGGTTGGTCACTGAATAAAATGGAGAGCATCTATGCTGGTGTTTTGAACCTGGGAAGTTGCCTTTCCTTTCCATTACATTACACCTTTGCACATATTTTCAAACTTAAAAAAATCTGTTATTTATTTTAAAAATATATTCTCTTTTTAAATTTTAAGTTCCAGATTCTCTCCTTTTATCCCACCCCTTCCCCACCCACTGAGAAGGCAAGCAGTATATCAATTATAAATGTGAAACCAGGCAAAACCTATTTACATATTAGCCACATTTCAAAAAAAGCAAGAAAAAGAAAGTGAGAATTTTGCATCAATTTGCACTCAGAGTTCACCCATTCTCTCTCTGAAGATGGATAGGATTTTTTTCATAATGAATCCATTGGAATTGATAAGAGTAGCCAGGTCTTTCACAGTTGATCATTATTACAACATTGCTGTTAACTGTGCACAATGATCCCCTAGGTCTTCTTTCTTCACTTTACATCAGTTCATAGAAGTCTTGCCACGTTTTTTCTTGTGTGTTCATTTGTTTTGTTATGTTATGCTTTTTTATGAAACAATTCCCCTTATCATTTCTTATTATACAATAGTACTCCATCCCAATCATGCCACAACTTACCCAGTCATTATGCCATTGATCAGCATCCCCCCATTAGCTACCACAAAAAAAGAGCTGCTGTAAATACTTTTGTACAAACAGGTTCTTTTCCTTTTCCTTTGATCTCTTTGGGATACAGATTTAGTAGTGGTAATGCTTGGTCAAAGAGTAAACACAGTTTTATAGCCCTTTGTGTATATAGTGCCAAGTTATCCTCCATAATAGTTGGATCAGTTCACAACTCTACCAAAGGTGTTCTAATGTACCAATTTTTCCACATCCTCTTCAACATTTATCATTTTTCTTTTGTGTTATATTAGCCAATTTGATCAGTATGAGGTGAGGGGATCTTTATATTCCATTACTATCACATTCATTCATATATATACCCCTCCTATATACTTCCTCAGTATAAGATATATATTTGTGTTTATGTATGTATGTTTGCACACACACAAATATATTCAAAGAGGGAAGTGCACACACACACACACACACACACACACACACATATATATATATACATAGAGAGAGAGAGAGAGAGAGACTTCCTTCTTTGAATCAATTCCAATGAGCCTAAAGTTCAATCACTGCCTGATGACCACTTTCCCCTTCATTGTAAAAGTTCTTTCTTGCATGCCTTTATATGTGAGATAATTTTCCTCATTCTCCCTCTCTTTTCCCCCTTCTCCCAGTGCATCCTTCTTTCTCTCTTAGTTTGGAGATCACTTCAACAAAATCCAGTCACACTGATGCCTCCTGTTGACATGAACTCCTTCTAACTGCCATAATAATGATAAAGTTCTTAGGAGTTAGATGGCGGAGTAGAAGCACGACCCTCCCGCGGCTCCGGCTTCCACCCTCCCCAATCCATGTAAAAAGGGGACTCTAAACAAACTTTGGAGCTGCCGAATCCACAAAATGACACAGAGAAGCTAACCTCCCTCTGAGGACAGCCCAGCAGGCCGGCAGGAATCCAGCGCAGCGGTCTGGGAGCCGAGCCCAGCCCCACACCAAGACTTTAGCCCCAGGGCGGGCCTGACCAGCCGCAGGCCAGAGGGACTCTAGATCTGCAGCAGCTGCGGCCATTTCCAGATTTATCAACACATAGATGCAAAGGACAAAGTGAGAGGTCAGTGCAGTCTGGACTTTGGGACCAGTAAGTGGGAGTGCATGGCTTTTACCCCCGGGGCAAGAAGCCTCTGAGACAGCTCCTGGCCTGCATAGTGTAGGGGGACCAAGCAACAGTCTGAGGGGTTATCACTCTTGCTTTAACCTGCTTGGATCTGGATTGCAGTCTAGGATGGAGGTCCTGAGGTGTGTGTCCAGCTTACCAGAGTGAGTGGAGACCTCAGAGAGGGCACCCATCTAATACCTCCGGCAGTTGAGAAAATCCCAGTGTTTGGGATGAAGGCTCCCCTGTCTGGTGGCAGAGTCCTACTGTGACAAAAAGCCCAAAAGTCAAGTAATTGAGTGGCAAAATGAGCAGGCAAAGGAAACAAAGCAGACAGAAGATTCCCACATTACACTCCTATTTTGGGGACAAAAAGGAGCAAAGCATGGAACAGGAGGAAAACAGTGAAGTCAGAACACAGATAGGAGAAGTGGAGGAAAAATTGGGAAGAGAAATGAGAACAATGCAAGAAAATTATGAAATGAGAGTCAACAACTGAGGAAAATAATACCTTATAAAACAGACTGACTCAAATGGCAAGGGAGGCTCAAAAAGGCAATGAGGAGAAGAATGACTTAAAAAGTCAAATTTGCCAGATGGAAAAAGAATCTCAAATGCTCAATGAGGAGAATCATTGCTTCAAAATTAGATTGGAGCAAATGGAAGCTAATGACTTGATGAGAAATCAAGATGCTGTTAAACAGATCCAAACAAATGAAAGAATAGAAGGCAATGTGAAATATCTCATGGGAAAAATCACTGACCTGGAAAATAGACCCAGGAGAGATAAGTTAAAAATTATTGTACTACCTGAAAGCCATGACCAAAATAAAAACCTAGAAATCATCCTCCAGGAAGTTCTCAAAGAAAACTGCCCTGATGTTTTAGTGCCAGAGGGCAAAATAGAGTTTGAAAGAATCCACTGATCACCTCCTGCAAAAGATCCCCAAAAGAAAACTCCTAGGAATATTATAGCCAGGTTCCAGAATTCCCAGATTAAGCAGAGAATATTACAAGCAGCCAGGAAGAAACAATTTGAATACTGTGGAAACACAATCAGGATAACCCAGGATCTGGCAGCTTCTACACTGAGGGATCGAAGGGCTTGGAATATGATATTCTGAAGGGCAAAGGAGCTGGGATTAAAACCAAGAGTCACCTACCCAGCAAAACTGAGTATCATGTTTCAGGCAAAAATATGGTCATTATGTGAAATAGAGGACTTTCAAGCATTCTTGCTGAAAAAACTAGAGTTGAATAGAAAATTTGTCATTCAGATACAAGAAGCAAGAGAAGCATGAGAAGGTAAACAGGGAAAAGAAATCATAAGGAACTTATCAAAGTTGAAGTATTAACATTCCTACATGGAAAAACAATAATTGTAACTTATGAAACTTTTCTCTGTAGTTGAAGGGATTAGAAATATATATATATATATATATATAGTCTATATATGAGGGTATATGGGCATATTAATAAAAAAAATTCTTAGGAGTTACACATATCATCTTCTCATATAAAAATACAACTAGAGGGGTGGCTAGGTGGTGCAGTGAATAGAGCCAGGAATAGAACTGGCCCTGGAGTCAGGAGGACTTGAATTCAAATCCTACCTCACACGCTTAACACAAAAACTAGCTGTGTGACCTTGGGCAAGTCACTTAACCCCAATTGCCCTCCAAAAAGAAAAAAAAAAACTAAGTTGACAGCCATTCTAAGATGAAGGCCAAATACAGATGACCCTTTCTACAGAATATATCTACAAAAAGATCAATTTGATATATCCACATCTTAGTCAACATAAAAGAATATTTCCCTAAATGTTTAGTCATTTCCATTGTGTTGGGGTGGCTAGGTGGTGCAGTGAGTAAAGTGCCGCCCCAGATTCAGGAGGACCCCAGTTCGGTTCTGGCCTCAGACACTTAACACCCACACACAAAAAAACTAGCCACGTAACCTTCGGCAGGTTTCTTAACCCCAATTGCCCTCCAAAAAAAGGGAAAAAAAAAATATATATATATATATATACACACACACACATACACACAACTAGTTTCACTTTACTGAGTCCCTTATGATTACTATTTCATGTTTACCTTTTAATGCTTCTCTTGAATTGTGTATTTGAAAGTCACTTTTTCTATTCAGCTCTGGTCTTTTTATCAGGAATACTTGAAAGTCCTCAATTTCACTAAATACCTTTTATTCTCCCAAAGGATTATACTCAGTTCTTCTGGGTAGGTCATTCTTAGCTGTAATCCAAGCTCCTTTGCATTATGGAATATAATATTCCTAGTCCTCACCTTCTTTAACCTGGAAACTGCTAAATCTTTTGTGATTCTAACTATGGCTCCATGATACCTGAACTATTTATTTCTGGCTGCTTAAATGATGTTCTCTTTGAACTGAAAGTTCTGAAATTTGGCTATAATAATCCTCAGAATTTTTATTTGGGGATTTCTTTCAGGAGGTGATCAGTAGACTTTTTAAATTTGTATTTTACCCTCTAGAACTAAGATATCAGGGTAGTTTTCCTTGATAATTTCTTGAAATACAAATGTCTAGGCTTTCTTTGATCTATTTTTATACTTTTTAATGTACTCATCAGTTTTACTTATATTTTCCCCTTCTTTTTTTTTCTTTTGTCTTTAGAAAATACTATTTGTAATATTGGATGGATCCTTGGAAGGAGAATGAAGGATACTGGGAGAAACTATGATCATGTAAAAAATCTTTTAAAAACTATCAAAAGTCATGAGTAAAAACTAATTTTAAGCACAGCATTTCTCTGTCCAAGTCTAAATCCCTAAATTTCTTCATTTTTTCCTTTCATTTTCTATTATCTTGCACTTTTCTTTTCATCTGTGTCTAATGAAGTGATAGCATCATGAATTTAAAGTGGGAAGGGAATTTAGAGAGTGTCTCCATCATGTCCCTCTCTTTACAGATGATGGGAGTGTGACCCGAAAAGATGAGATGATGTGCTCAAGATCATACCCATAACATGGGCTAGGGTTGGCACTCCATTCCTGTTCTGACTTCAAAATCAGTCCATTTTCCACTCTACGACTTAGACTAATAAAGGAGCTCACTCCTAAAGTTTGGCACTGTGGAAGAGAAATGTTTCCAGAGATAAAATCCATGCTTGTAAATCACAAGGTCTTTCTCATGTATTCATTCATTCCAGCAAAGACAGAAAAAAAAAGAATGCCTTCTAGGAATTCACCTTATTAACTGCCTCTTCTTTCCTCAAGTCCATCCTCCGGGCCCTCATCCTTGGTATTGGGATTAGCCCATTTGACTCTCATTCATTAATTTAAAAGGAAAGTATTCCCTCTCACTGCTTCAGGAACCATCTGAGGGTTTTAGGACTGGCTTTAAGAGGAAACTAACCCCTAGGTTGGATGTCCTCCCAGCTGACTTCTATTCTTCAGACCATTTCTTTATTCTGATTCAAGGAAGAGGAAATAGCAACCCAATTCTTGACTGAAGAATTATCTATGGCCCCTGAAACTGTAAACCTTATATTGAAAGTCTACTCTTTGGGCTTTTCCAGTCTCCTGTTTTCCCACTTCCATCTCTTTTTCCTCATGGCCCAGGAGAAGAGAAGAAATATAGTTGCACAATCCATGCAAGGATGTGTTAAAAACAGCTCAAACTGGCTTGCAAGAGCTGATGATTAAATTTTCAGTGTGAGCATTTATATCTCAGAAACCACCAAATATTTCAAAGCAAAAATCAATTTATTGTTTTTTAAACTTGTATTGACTTAAGAAAGTAAAAGAGAAAATGTTAATAATACAGATTAGACTTAAAAGTGTATCCAGTAGTGGTGGTTAGGTGGCACAATGAATAGAGCATTGGCCCTGGAGTCAGGAGGACCTGAGTTCAATTCCAGCCTCAGACACTTAACACAAAAACTAGCTGTGACCTTGGGTAAGTCACTTAATCCCAGTTGCCCTCCAAAAAAGTAAAAAAAAAGTGTAGCCATTATATGTATGTGTATGTGTTTGTGTATGTGTATATGTATGTGTATGTGCATGTGTATGGGTTTGTGTATGTGTATATGTATGTGTGTATGTGAATATGCATATGTATGTGTATGTGTATGTATGTGCATGTGCATGTGTATGTATATGAATATGTATGTGTATATGTATGGGTGTGTGTGGTATATATGTATGTATATTGCATATGTATGTGTATATGTATGTTTATTGCATAGGTATCTGTATTTGTATATGTATGTGTTTGCATATGTGTACGTGTATGTGTATATGTATGTGCATATGTATGTGTGTATATGTATATGTGTATGGGTATGTGTGTATTTATATGCGTGCGTATATGTGTATGCATATGTGTACATGCATGTGTGCATGTATAGGCATGTGTGTTATATTGTGTGTATATGCATGTGTATGTTGTGTGTATATGTATGTATTTGTGTATGTATGTTTATGTGAATATGTATCTGTACGTTTTTGTTTATATGTGTATGTTTATGTGTATATGTATATGTATACGTATATGGGTGTATTTTTTTTGGAGAGTTAGTAGTTAAATATTTTCCAAAACATTCTTCAATACATGTCCAGAGAAGTGTTACTATACCCTAGGTAAAAACAAATAAGTGTCCAATAAAATAAGAAGTAAAGATTATTGTTTCTTTACTATATATGATTAGTATAATATAATGGAAAAGTAGTGAATTTGTATTTTAAATGTTTTTATTGCTTCTTACAGATTTTTTACACTCAATCATTATTTAATAAATTATTTATTTCCATCTCCATGTTGTTTTTAAACTTTAATTAGTGTTACTTTTATATAATTATGTGTTCTGAAAATACACAATGTATGTGTGCCCCAAATTATGCAAGGCTTCTCTATGACTTAATAAACTTTGAGAGCATTCTACATATATGAGTAAAGAATTGTATTCCCAATTTTTCTATTTAATTCTCTTCTTATATCTGTTAAACCTAACTCATTACATAATTTATTTGTATCTGTGATTTTTTGAAAATTGTATTATTCACAATAATCTGATAATGAGATTTTAAAGTCTTTTATCATTCTATTTTGTCTTTATTCATATTTTGCTTTGACTTTTATGAAATTCGCTATATAACTTGTTTGGTGCTTAAAAACTGAGGATCATTCATATCTGTTATATATTTCCTTTCACCATTATATAAAGGTCTTATCTATCACTTTCAAAATTTTCTTTTTCAAATCATGACCACGCCTAATTTTTTTAGCTAAATTACAGCTGCAAGATACATTTTATATCAACCTCTTAGAGTTAATCCAGAAAAGCATTTATTTTGCATTGTGTATTTCTTTTAAGGACATTTGGATAAGATTTGTTTCTTGGGCCATCATACAATTCTTTTTCTTATAATGAATTATTTAAAACATTTTCATTTATTGTTATATATGATAAATTTATTATGACTACTGAAATTTTCTTCTTATTGTTCTTGATATTTTCTGGATGGAGTTGATTATAATCTTGCCTCCAGTATCTATTATAACTACTAAAACCAGGTTAATGAAATAAATTATCGTTATGTTTTAGATAATTAATTCTTATACACTTCTGGGGGTTTTTCTTTTTATTGCAGATTTTATTGCAAATAAAATAGCTCCAATAACTCAGGAGTTAGTCAGTGCTTTATCTCCCTTCTTTGGTATTATTAAAAATCTACTTTACATTTCATTAAATAAGTAAATGGGAAAAAATTTTAGAGCTCTTTATTCTTTTCTGTTTGTGTGTTGTGGCTTACCAGAAAGACCAAATCTCCTGCTCTTTATAGATAGTTCTTGATAGTGACACCAATGGTGATGATGATGATGATGATGAAGGGGATGAAATTTCATCTCCACATTGAGGACTTTGCCAAGTTTACTATCTCATAAATTGTGGGCAAGGCACATACAACTTAGGCATGTGAATCCAAATGAGGTGGAGGCAGAAAGAGCAAAGCACTGAAAGACAACCTCTGCCCCATTTGCATCTTAGCAAACAAATTTCAGCTTTGCCAGGATCATCTCACAGGAGAAAAACAGAACTGCTACACAGATACTATGTCTATGACAGACAGAATTAACTGAGACAACGGAAAGGTACTAGGGTGATCCTAAGGAAGATCAAGGCTCTATATTTTTGGGCATGAGGCAAAAGACGACAGCTAACACAAGAAACAAGTTAGCACTTTCTAGTATAAGTCATATACATACCATTCTGTAGACATCTTGGCTGAAAATAGAATAACATATCAGCGATATTAAAAATTGTAATAACCTCCAAACTGTTTGTTCTCTTTATCAACATGCAAAGTCACGGAGAGGAAATTCTGTTGGTTCTGATAATTGGAGTGTTCCTAACAGGGTTTCTCGGGAATGGGTTCATGGCCCTGGTGAACTGCATTGACTGGGTCAAGAGAAAGAAACTATCGGTAGTTGATCTCATCCTGGTTGTCCTGGGCATCTCCAGAATTAGTATGTTGTTCATAATGAAATGGAAGAGTTTTATAATCATATTGTTTCTAGATGAATTGATTGAGAATCAAAGGAAGATTATGGATTTTTTGTGGGCAATTTCCCACAATTCAAGTTCTTGGTTTGGCACTTCCCTCAGTGTTTTCTACTTCCTGAGGATTGCCAGCTTCTCCCATCCCTTCTTCTTCTGGCTGAAGTGGAGAGTCAAGCAAGTAGTCTGCATACTTCTGGTGGGGCCCTTATTCATCTCCATGTCCACTGAATTTTTAATGTTAGAGAAATATTATTATAATAGAACCCTTAACAGTAGAGAAAATGAGAGAAATGGATCTCAAGTGGTCCAAGTGCATAGAAAAGAATACTTTATTGAACGGATTGGACTAAGTTTTCTAAATGTTCCCCCCTTCTTTTTGTCTGCCATGTCCTGTTTCCTGCTGCTCCTCTCCTTGTGGAAGCACAGCCAGAGGATGAAGCTCAAAGTCAAGATAGCCAGAGACTATAGCACAGAGGCCCACATCCGAGCAATGAAAGCCATGCTCTCCTTCCTCCTCCTCTTGATACTCTATTATATTGGCATCTACATCACCTACAAAAACTTCTCCAAGCTGAGTTCTGTTTTTGGTGTGGCGATTATGTCCCTTTACCCTGCAGGACACACATTTACACTGATTCTATGGAACACCAAGCTGAGACTCACTGCCCTACTGGTGTGGGAGCAGATGAAATGTTGTCTGAAGAGGGCCTTCTGGGAAGATGGCAGAGTAGGGCAGAAATTTCCAGCCTCTCCAGATTTCCTCCACAAACAGACAGAAAATCACCATGAAGTGAGCATATAGCAGCAAAAATAAAGGGATAAAGCAGCTCTGGAAAGGACCTCAGAGAAGACTCCAGGGGCTAAGTTTGGGTCTGATTGAAGTGTAAAAACCTCAAGGCCAACTCCACTGAATCAACAAACAATAGGTCTTGAGAGAAGCAAACTAGGCATCAAGAAATTTCACCTCAACTTTCACATCATTCACAACCTTAAGAAATATCACCTCTGGAACTTTTACTTCACGAACTTTCATCTAAAATATAGCAGATGCTATTCTTTGACGAAGCAACACCTTTTCTAGGTCTGTATCACAAAGAGATCATAAAAATGGGAAAAGGACCTACGTGTACAAAAATATTTATAGTAGCTCTTCTTGTAGTGGCCAAAAAAGGGAAATTGAGGAGATGCCCATCAATTGAGGAATGGCTGAACAAGTTGTAGTATATGAATGTAATGGAATATTATTGTTTCATAAGAAAGGATGAGGAGACTTCCAAAAAACCTGGAAAGACTTATATGAACTGATGCTCAGTGAATTAAGAAGAATCAGGAGAACATTGTGCTCACTAAAAGCAAAATTGTGTGATAACGAACTTTGACAGACTTAGCTCCACTCAGCAACGCAAGGATCTAAGACAACTCCAAAGGGCTCATGATGGAGCGTGCTATCCACATCCAGAAAAAGAACTATGCAGTCTGAATGCAGATGGAAGCATGCTATTTGCTCTCTCTCTCTCTCTCTCTCTCTCTCTCTCTCTCTCTCTCTCTCTCTCTCTCTCTCTCTCTTGCTTTTATTTTTTGTCTCTTCTTTCTTTTGGTTCCTCCCATTGGCTCTAATTCTTCTTTACAACATGACTACTGTGCAAATATATTTAATATCAATATACATGTGGAGTCTGTATCAGATTGCATATCATCTTAGGGAGGGGGTAAGAGAGAAAGAGGGGAAGAAAATTTAGAACTGAAAATCTTTTTAAAATAAGGGAATGTTAAAAATTAAAAATAATTAATTAAAAAAAGAAAAAATAACAGATACTGAGTGAGGGAAAATTGAAGGACCCCCTACTCTTTCCAGAAATGAGATCTAGTAGTGCGGATCAGATATAATCCCTGGCTTTGGTAGTGGGCTAGGAGGAGCTAGCACAAGGTGGCTCAGTGTGGTACCCACAGGGGAAAAGACCATTTTTAGTCAATGTGTCTGGGGCTTAGGAGAGAAAGAGAGGAAACCCTGAGGCTGAATTCCAGGAAAGAATTCTGAGAAGAAGAGTAAGAAGGACCTGAGACCTAGGGCAATATCACCCACAACTTGGGAATAAAACTTGATAAAAATATTAAGCTGCTAAAAATAAAATGACAAACTAAAAATAAAAATGAGTAAATAAAGGAAAAATAATCCAACCATTGATAGCTACTTTGGTGTAAAAGATCTGGGTTCATATTCAAAAAAAGATTATGACATGAAAAAAGGTACTTCTATCCTAAAGAGTAAATGATGTGGTCGTAAACTCAAAAAGAAAACTTGGAAAAACTTAAAAAGGAATTCAAAAATCAAATGAGAGAACAATAAACAAGGAAAAACAGAAAAAAATAAAAGTAATTGAAGAAAATTATGAAAAGAAACAACCAATTGGGAAAAAGAAATAAAATCATAAGGAAAAAATTACAAGGAATTAAAAAAACCAAATAAAAGAGAACAAGGAAAAATTAGAAAAGAAATAAAAGGAATCCAAGAAAATTATAAAAACAAAGTTAACCAATTAAAAAGGAGATATAAAATCTTAAGGAAGAAAATAGCTCCTTGAAAACTAGATTTGGGCAAGCAGAATCTAATGACATAAGACACCAGGATATGATAAAACTAGAAAAAATAGAAGAGAATCAGAAACATCTAATTAGATTATTCTCTATTTTAGATTTGTTTTTTTTTCTCCATCTCCATCATTTGATTTTTAAAGCTCTTTTTTCAGATCATCTAAGAATTCTTTTTGGGCAAGTAACATTAGATTTTACTCTTTGGAGTAGAAGGGGGTTTCTGTGCTTCAATATCCTCCTCTGAAGATAAGCCCCAGTCTTCTCTATTCCCATAATAGCTTTCTATGGTTGGATTCTTTCTCTTTTGCTTGTGCTTTTTTGGTGGTAGTAGCTTAATTTTTATAATCACCTCCAGCCTTGGGGGATGGGGGATGGGGCCTCTAGTCCCTGACCTTCAGTTCTCCCCTCTAGCCTAGAATCAAAGCCAAGCCTCCAACTTCTCATAAGTGCTCACAGCCAGGGGCTTTCTTCCCCACTGCTTCTGCACTCACTGGGCATGTTCTGGTTCCTTCTCACCCCTGCTGCTCTTTGCAGCACAGCTGGGTCTGGTATTCCTTGTCAGTAGAGATTCTCTTAATCTTCCTGGACTCTGACGTCCAACTCCCCTTACTATAGAAGAGAGGGAAGAAATATTCCTGTGGCTGGAGTCAAGGCAGCCTCTCAAACTAACTAACCTCAGGGCCTGCTGCTTGTTGGTAAAGTGGATGCTAGCCTGGAGGTGTTTACTCTTCATAGCGAACAAATATGGTCCTGGGATTTTTCATCTCATTTTCTCAAATTGCCCCAGGAAGACCCCTGTTATGCCCCTATTCTTACTTAGTTTTATCCATACTTTGTTCACCCCTATTTTATCTGTTTTGTGGAGGAAGATCTGGAGAGAAAAGAGGGACAATATAAAAATTGTTATACTAGCTCAAAGTTATGATAAAAAAAATTAATCTGGGTGTGATATCACAAGAAATTAAGAAAAATTTCCCTGAAGTTCTAGAACAAGAAGGTAAAGTAGAAATAGAAAAAATCCACCAATCACCACTGCAAAGAGATCCTAGGAAGAAAACTTAGAGAAATGTCATAGCCAAGTTTCAAAATTCCCAAGTCAAAGAGAAAATAATGCAATCAACAAGAAGAAAAAACTGTGAAAAAATCAGGATTCCACAAGACCTAGAAACTTGTATAATAAAAGACCACAGGTCTTAGGACATTATATTTTAAGAGCAAAGGAGATAGGGTTGCATACAAGAATAACTTTTACAACAATGTTGAATTGAAAAAAAAGTATATTTTGATGAATTAAAAAACTTCCGTTTTTTTGTAACAAAAAGACCAGAACTCAATAGAAGATATGATATAAAAAATCCAGAAGAAATATAAGGAAATTATTAAAGACACTGATAAAGGTCAAACTGCTTATTTATGCTATATGAAATTGTTATCAGTATCTTAAAACTGTTACCATCACTATGGTAGTTTGAAAGAAAGTTTGTCACTAAGTTGTGTATGATGGGGTGATTCTAAAAAACAAAATTGATTAGGAAAAGGTAGAAAAAGGAACGATTATGTCACAAAAATGTTTGTGAAAGGAAGAACTAATAGAGAGGAAACAGGTGGGGGTGGAGGGCTGGTAATGTTGAGACCTTACTCTCATCTGTGCTGAAGAGGAAACAAAATGTACATCTGAAGAGGTTTAGAAATCTTCTGAACTTCTGGAGAGATGAAAAAACCACATAGATAAGGTGGAGAAGGGACTTTTTAGAGGGTATAAAGAATAAGATTATGAGAGTGAGAGGAGAACACAAGGGGGGGATTTTAAAGGGGTGGGTAAAATACAGAAAAGAGGGTAAAGGGAAAGGAAAAGGTAACAAGGATAGGGTAAAAAGAGAGACTGGGGGGGGCCAGAATCAAGATGGCAGGGTAGAAGCAGGAAACTCCATGAGCTCCTACCACTACCACCTCCAATGCCTATAAAATATGACTCTAAACAAATTTTAGAGCTACAGAACCCACAAAGTGAGAGTGAAACAAATCTCCCACTGAAGAAATCCAGGCAGAACGACAAGAAGGGTCTATTGCACCAGGCTGGAGGTCAAGCAAAGTCCTGCATGAGCTGTACCAAGCCCAATTCAGCCCTGACCAGAGGCCCAGACTGGCCAGAGCAGATTTCATAAGACTGAATCACCAGCAGCTGTGGTGGATTCTAGACTTCTCAACTCATCAACACCAAAGAGAAAGTAAAAGGTCAGTAGAGAACTCTGTTGGAACTTGGTGACAGAGGAGAGCAGTCAGGCCTCTGCCCCAGGGCAAGAGGTGGTGGAGGCTCAGCAGCTGCAGCTGCTGCCACATGGCTGACTTTAGGGCTCCTGGCATGGAGATTATAGAGGGACCAAGCAACCATTCAGAGGGTAATAGCTGCTGCTTTGGCCTGCTTGGATCTGAGTGGCTGTCTTGGGTGGTTACTGGGGTGAAAAACACCAGTGTGCCAGAACTTGTGGTGGCTGTAGAGAGTGTGACCTCCTCACAGCTCTGACAACATTTGCAAAAACCCCAGTGATTTGGGACAAAGTTCTCCACTCTGGAAGAAGAGTTCTACCATGGCAAAGAGCTAAAAATTCAAGTAATTGACTGATAAGATGAGCAAGCAGAGGAAGGACAATGAGACCATAGAATCCTTTTTTGGGGACAAAAATCATCAAAAACATGGAACCAGAAGTCAACAAAGGCAAAACTTCTGCATCAAATGTCTCCAAGAAAACATGAACTGGTTATAGGCCATGGAGGAGCTCAAGAAGGATTTTAAAAATTGAGTAAGAAAAGTGGAGGAAAAATTGGGAGGAAAAATGAGAATGATGCAAGAAAATCATGAAGAGTAAGTCAACAACCTGCTAAAGGAGACCCAAAAATACACTGAAGAAAATAACACCTTAAAAAATAGATTAACTCAAATGGCAAAAGAGGCTCAAAAAGACAGTGAGGAGAAAAATGCCTTAAAAAGCCAAATTTGCAAGATGGAAAAGGAATTTCAAAAACTCACTGAAGAGAATAACTCCTTCAAAATAACATTGGAACAACTGGAAACTAATGACTTTATGAGAAATCAAGATACTATAAAACAGATCAAAACAAATGAAAAAATAGAAGGCAATGTGAAACATATCACTGGAAAAAAAATACTGACTGGAATATATATCCAGGAGACATAATTTAAAAATTATTGGATTACTTGAAAGCCACGACCAAAAAAAAAGAGCCTAGAAATCATCCTTCAAGAAATTCTCAAGGAAAATTGGCCTGATATTCTATAACCAGAGGGCAAAATAGAAATTGAAAGAATTCACCAATAGCCTCTTGAAAAAATCCCCAAAAGAGAACTAGGAATATCATAGCCAAATTCCAGAGTTCTCAGATCCAGGAGAAAACATTACAAGCTGCCAGGAAGAAACAATCTGAGTATTGAGGAAACACAATCAGGATAACACAAGATCCAGAAGCTTTTACATTAAGGGATTAGAGGGCTTGGAATATGATATTCCAGAGGTCAAAGAGCTAGGATTAAAACCAAGAATCATTTATCTAGCAAAACTGAGTGTAATGCTTCAAGGGAAAATATGGTCATTCAATGAAATAGAGGATTTTCAAGCATTCTTGATGAGAAAAAAAGGAGCTGAACAGATTATTTGACTTTCAAATATAAGAAGCAAGAGAAGCATGAGAAGGTAAACAGGAAAAAGAAATCATAAGGAACTTATTAAAGTGGAACTATTTATGTTCCTACATGGAAAAAAAATAGTTGTAACTCATGAGACTTTTCTCAGTATGATGATAATTGAAGGGAATATGTACATATATATATATAATATATATATATATATATATGTATACATACATATATGTTTATATAAGAGGGTGTATGTGTGCATGAATACATATGTGAGTGTGTGTATATCTCTACGTGTGTACATAGACAAAGGGCACAGGATAAGTTGAATAGGAAGGAATGATATCTAAAAAAAAATTAAGAGGTAAGAGAAAAATATAATGAGAGGAGTTATGGAGAGGTAGAATGAAGTAAATTATTTCATATAAAAGAGGCAAGGGGAAAATGTTCCAATGGAGGGGAACAGCAGGAAGGTGAAAGGAAATGGTTCAACCTTATTCTCACTGAATATGCCTTAAAGGAGGAATACCATACCCACTCTACTGAGTATCTTACCCTACAGGAAAGTAGGGGGTAAGGGGATAAAAGAGGGGGGATGATATAAGGAAGGGCAGATTGGGTGAGAGGGTAGTTAGAAGCACACACTTTTGAAAACGGAGAGGGTCAAAGTAGAAGATAGGGTAAATGGGGGGGGGATAGGATGGAGGGAAATATAGTTAGTCTTTCACAATATATCTACTATGGAAATGTTTTGCATAACTACACATGTACAACCTATTTTGAATTGCTTATCTTCTCAGTAGAGGTGGGTGAGGAGGGAAGAAGGGAAAGAATCTGAAAATCAAAGTTTTAAAAACAAATGTTTTTTTTCATGCAACTGGGAAATAAGATATACAGGCACTGAGGTACAGAAATCCATCTTGCCCTACCAGAAAGTTAGAGGAGGGGATGGGGGAGGATATACGTGAGAGCAGATTGGGGGAAGGAATATTCAGTAGGCTTGCTATTTTGAGGTGGGGGTAGGGGGAAGACAGGGAGAAAATTTATAACTCAAAATTTTGTGGAAATGAATGTTGAAAACTAAAAATAAACAAAATTTTCTTAAAAAAAGAGACTGAGAAGGAAAATAGTGAGTAAAAATAAAATGGAGGGTAATTCACAAATATAATTAGAATATAAGTCATTCATCAATTGACAAATGGTCAAAGAATGTAAAGAGGCTGCTTTCCACTGAAGAACTCTAAATACTTTACAATCATATAAAAATGTTATAAATTATTATTGATTAGAGAAATGCAGATTAAAACAACTTTGAGATATAGAAGGAGAAAGTGACAGATGTTGGAGAAGATATAGAAAAATTGGTATGCTAATTCATTTGTGGAATTGTGGACTGATCTAACCATTTTGGAGAACAATTTGGAATTATGCTCAAACAGTTATTAACATATCTTTACCCTTTGGGCATAATGAAAGAACTTTTTATACAGTAACAGCAATATTGTTTTAAGAATGACTTTGGGTAATTAAGTAATTTTGACTCATAAATACCCAAATTACTTATAAAGGACACGAAGAAAGATGTTATCTGCATTCAGAGAAAGAATTATTAAATCTAAATATGTGTAGAAAAATGTATACACACACAGACACACACAAATATATCTAATGATAGCCATCTCTGGGGCAGGGTAAAGGGAAGACAAAAATGAAAAAAATACATGATAATTTGGTTGTATATTTGAAAGGAATAGCAAGTTGTGTATAGTAGATTTGTAGTTTCACGTGCAATCATCTTTTTTTTTATTGTACTTTGTTATGGAAATACTTATTCCATAAATTAAAAATAAATTTTTAAAAAAGAAATGCTATCTGAAATGAAATAAATCCTCAAATTTCTAGATATGCTTGTGAGTGAACTTTCATTTTCTAAGGGAAAAAATAAGCATGTAATTATTTTTCTTTTTTTCTTTTTTAGTGGCAGGAGGTGAGGCAATCAGGGTTAAGTGACTTACCCAAGGTCACATAGTAAATATCAAGAGCCTGAGGCTGGATTTGAACTCAGGTCTTCCTGATTCCAGGGCTAGTGCTCTATTCACTGTGCCATCTAGCTGCCCCTCTCTCCCTCCCCTCCCAGAAGGCTACAATTAAGTTTGGATATGTTTCTCTATAACTATAGATACACACACACACACACACACACACACACACA
>NW_027186383.1:6055327-6127002 GCF_028583685.1 Petaurus breviceps papuanus
TGCTTTCACCTATTCCCTTTCCCTCCCCTCTAAAGATCCCTTCCTTGAGCTCTCCCCTCTCCCTATGCCACTACTATTTCATTTCTTCTGAATTTAGAAGACTTTTATAGTCTGATAAATATATGTATTGTTCCCTCTTAAACCCATTTCCAATAAAAGTAGGTTACCAGAATCACCTTCCTCCTCCCCCATCTAATTCCTCTGTATCAATCCTGTTTCTTGCCCATCTTTTGTGTAAAATAATTATTCTTTTTAGCCCTTTTTAAAGTGGTTTTGCTTTTTAATTCATATCATACTCAGTTTTTTCCCAATATTTCTTATGAGCTATGCAATTCTTAATACAAATCTTAGACATATGTTTCATATATATATATAACGTAAATGGCCTGTCCTTATTGAATCCTTTATAATCAGTCTTTGGTATGTGTCTTGTATTCTCTTGGCTCTTGTATGTAAAATCTTCTATTTAAGTTTGGGGGCTTTTTCCTGTTTTTTCAATGAAGTCTTGAAAGTCTGACAGTGGATGAATTGTCCATTTTTTTCCATTCAGAAGTATGCTTAACTTTACTGGGTATGATATTTTTAGTCAAAGCTCCAGTTCTTTTGCTCTTCAATATATAGTGTTCCAAGATCAGTGATCATTTAATGTCTCCACTTCTAAGTCTTATATGTTCTAATTGCGGTACCATCGTATTTAAATTGTTTTATTCTTGTTGTTTCTGATATTTTATGATTGAACTGGGGGGTTTCAGAATTTGACTATGATATTCCCCTATAAGTTTGCCTCACAGGGTCTCTTTTAAGTGGTGATTGATGGATTTTTTTTCTATTTCTACTTTTCCTTCTTGTTCTAATGCTTTGGTACACTTTTCTTTAATTATTTCTTTTATTATCTTATCAAGATTCTTTTTATGATGATAACTTTCAGTTAGTTCAATTGTTTTTATATTTTCTTTTCTTGATCTCTTCTCCAAATATGTTGTTTTTCTTAGAAGATGTTCCACTTTCTCTTCTGCATTTTCATTATTCATATCTTGTTTAATTATTTCTTGATCTCTTATTATATTTTGGGGTTTCTTTACTTCAATATCCTCCTCTGAAGATAAACCCTGTCTTTCTCTGTTCCCAGAATAGCTTTATATGGTTGGATTCTCCTTTGCCTTTGCAATTTTTTGTGTGGTAATAGCTTAATTTTTGTAATCACCTCTAGCCCTGGGGGTAGGGAGATGGGCCTCTTGCCCCAGATCTTCAGTTCTCCCCTCAAGCCTGGAACCAAAACCAAATCTCCAACCTCCTGTAAGTGCCCACAGCCAGGGACTTTCTGACCCTCTACTTCTACACTCACTGGGTGCATGCTTGTTCTTTCTCAGATTCCACTGCTCTTCACAGCACAGCTGGGTCTGGTGTTTCTTGTCAGCAGAGGTTATCTCAATCTTCCTGGGCTAAGATGCCCTACCCCCTCACTATGGGAGAGAGAGTGAGTTCCTGTGGCTGGGCATGAGGCAGCCTCTCAAACCAACTGACCCCAGGACTTGTTGCTTGTTGTTAAAGTGGACCCAAGACTGGTGGTGTTTACTCTTCCTGGGGGCAAACTTTGTCCTGGGATTTTTCTTCTGATCTTCTCAAATTGTCCCAGATATTTTATCTCTTTTGTGGGGAAAAATCTTGAGAACTTGAAATTTTCTGACCTAATCCATCAACTTACCCTAGCATGTAATTCTTAAAGACTTTTCCCACATTATTTCATTCACTGTCTTTTCAAGGACAATGTCTTTCAAATGCTAATGTCACACCAATTCAGTTCAGAGTATTTGATTTTGAAACACTAAAATTTGGGTTTAAATCTTTCTCACATTTATTAGCTATGTGGTCCCAGATAAAAAATTTAAGTTCTCTGAGACTTAGTTACCTCATCTGTATAATAGGAATAATAATACAAAGGGGTATCATAAGAATTATGTAGCATATGTAACCATTTGCAATAAGGATTCTGAAACCATGTTGAATCCTGTGGACTGATTCCAAGATGACCAGTTTCTCATTTCATCTTGCTGCTATTACCTTTGCTTTCTCCAGAAAAATCCCCAACATACTCCTGGCATAGCTCATGTTTATGCACTTTCCCAAAAGAAAGTAAAAGGTTTCTTCATTTTCCATACAAGTTATATTGCAGACAAGACAGTATTGCTTTCTACTCACTGCAATAGCATAAGAAGCAAAGGACTCTGAAAAGTGGAGTCAAGATTGCAGAGTAGAGAAGCACTCAGCTGAGCTCTCCAAAATACCCCTCCAAACAACTCTAAAATAGCATCTCAAATAAAATTCTGCAATGGCAAAACCAACGAAAGGTTGGGTAAAATAACTTTGCAGCCCAAGATATTTATGAGGTGGGCAAGATCACTCAGTCTCACCAGGATGACTGTGGGCCCCAAGAGCACAGTAAAGGAAGCATACACTATTCATTGGAGGCAGCTCCATTAACAGCAGCAGTAGCAGCAGCTCTAAGAGTTTGCAGTCCATGTATAGTGTCTGTAGGGGGGAGGATCAGACAAGTGGTAGAAAGGAGTTTTCAGGGGACCCCTTGCTTTCACTGGGTTCAGGACCCTCTTGCATTACTCATACACAGTTACAGGTTGCAGCCCTCAGGCCAAAAGGAGTGATGCTACTTGCTGGAACAAGAGATCATGTGGAAGGACGTGTTTGTGATTTCTTGTGGCAGAGTAAGGTCCCTTGTCTCAATTTCAATGCAAAGAAAGTCACTAGCAATAGCAGCTGCAAGAGAGTAGGGGACCTTGTCACAATCTCAGGAGGAATGCTAGCACTAGTGACTACAGGGGAACTAGTTTCCTTCCTGGATAAAAACCAGAGCACAAATCAGGAAAGTGATGACCACACCTCTCCTTATATAAAACCACCTTTGAAGAACTAAAAATCTACAGACTTCCAAAAATTGCTCTCAAATCATCAGCAAGACAGGCCTGTAAAATAAAAAGTAAAAAAAATAGAGAAGAAAACCAGCAAATAACAAAATGGAATCTGACCATAACAGGTTACAATGGGGACAGGGAAGATCAAGACCCAGACACAGAAGAAGATAACAAAGTAAAAGCAGCTATAAATAAAGCCTCAAAGGAAAAAAAGAACAGGAATTGGATATAAAACTCAAAAAGAATTTCTGGAAGAACTCAAAAAGGGTTGTAAATGTCAAACAAGAGAGGTAGAGGAAAACTGAGGCAGAGGGGAATGAGAGTTAGTCAAGAAAAATTGTGAAAAAAGTCAACAAATTGTTTTCTTTAAAAGAGGCACAAAAATACCAAAAAAAATTAACACTATAAAAAAGCAGAATTTGCATAATGGTTAATAGAGGCACAAAAATCCATTAAAGAGAAAAATGTCAGGGGGGCTAGGTGGCACAGTGAGTAAGAGTGCTGGCCCCAGAGTCAGGAGGACCAAGGATCGGTTCTGGCCTCAGATACTCAACACCCACACAAAAAAAGAACTGACTGTGTAACTCTGGGCAAGTTACTTAACCCCATTTGCTTAAAAAAAGAGAAAAATATCTTAAAAGGTAGAATTGACCCAATGGAAAATAAGGTACAAAAATTTACTGGACTAAAGAATTCCCTAAGAAATAAAATTGGCCAAATCAAAAAAGAGGTACAATAGCTCACTGAAGAAAATAATTCCTTAAAAATTCAAATCAGGCAACTGGGAGCTATTGACTCCATTAACATCAAGAAATAACAAAACAAAATCAAAAGATAAAAAGAAGAAAATGGGGAAAAACTGATCTGGAAAATACCTTGAGGAAAGAGAATTAAAGAATTACTGGACTACCTGAAAGCCATGATAAAAAACAAAAGCCTAGACATCATATTTCAACAAAACATCAAGGAAAACTGTCCCAATATCTTGGATCAGAGGGCAAAATAGAAATTGAAAGAATACAGCAATCATCTCTTGAAAGAGATCCCAAAATGAAAAGCTCCAGGAAAATTAGAGCCAGATACCAGAGCACCCCAGGTCAAGGAGAAAATATTGTAAGCAACCAAAAAGAAATAATTAAAATATCATGGAGCAGATTCAGGATCACAAATGATTTAGCAGCTTCCATGTTAAAGTATCAGAGATCTTGGTACATGATATTCCAGAAAACGAAGAAGCTAGGACTATGACCAAGAATAACCTACCCAGAAAACCTGAAAACCTGTAAGGCCATCTTTGAAACAATGGGTTCAATATGATCCCATAAATGGGCGCTCTTTGTCTTAGCAGAATTGTTCAAGCACCCTTATAAGGGTGACTTATAAGAGGCTTAGGCTAAGAGTATTATTTCATGTTTCAATCCTCTTTTTCTATTCTACTGTGTAGATGGAAGTGCTAATTTTATTTGATGTTGGTTAAATTCAGAATAAAAATTCTGCAAAAATAGAGAAGTATATCAAGAGACAAAACAGCTGCAAAACATACAGAAGCAAAGGAACCTAGCAATTTGGTGTTCAATAAACCTAATGATCCTACCCTCTAGGGTAAAGAATTCCTTTGGACAAAAACTACAAGGACTGAAAAGGAGTCTGCCAGAAATTGGGTTTAGATCAGTATCTCAATGCAAATCTCAGAATAAAATCCAAATGACTGTGTAACTAAGATTAAAGGTCATATCATAAAGAAACGAGAGGAACAAGGAGAAATTGTTTTACATATCTGTTGTTAAAGGAAGAATTTATGGCCCAAAAAGGAATAAAGATTAAAGAAGGAAAAAATGGATAATTTTAATTACATAAAATTTTAAAGTTTTTCACAAAATTCAATGAAATTAAAATTAAGAAGGAAAGCCATTAACTGGGAAAACAACTGCAGCAAATTTGTCTGATAAAATGCACATGCATATATACCTATATATACATGTATGTGTGTAAACACACATATGAATATGCCTGTATGTGCTTGTGCCTTCATATACATATATATGTATATATGAATGTAAACCCGGGCTCAAAGAATCTCTCTATTGGTGGAGATCAATGTCCTGTGCCTACACAAGGGGCTGGGCAGAGTTGGTGAGACTGGGAAAGAAGAGAGATCCTGACTCTTCTAGTTTCCAGTTTTAAGAGAGAAGATGCATAATGTTAACCTTTCTTCAAATCTCTGAAGGGAAAAAAGCTGACATGGAAGGAGCTGGATGTCTCTATCATATCTCTATCCCCAGCTTGATAGAGTAGAGACTTTGGAGAATTTTCCCTCAGGTGAGATCTAAGGTGTTCTGTCTCTTGGTTGAGCTAAGATATTTCATTCCCAATGGGAGAGCTCCTTCAATTTATTTACTCGGGACACAATGAAGTAACTTTGGAATCTCATGAAGACATTACAAAACAATAAGTGTGATGTCATTTCTTCAGAATCAATCTGTCTGCTAATGTAGTATATGTTCAAATTAGAATCAATTCCATTCGACAAAAATAGAATACTAAAAACTTCAAAGTGGTACTAAATATATGGACACTTTGACCATATCTGCAGTTTGTGCAGAGACCTAAAGGGTGATAGTCAGGCAGTGCCAATAAATGGACTGAAAGCACTAGTTTTCCAGTCACGAAAGTCTCCTATGTGACATTTGATTCTGAGGATTCCTCAGTATCACTGGAGTGGAAGAAGTGGCTGAGATAGACTCAGCAAAAGGACAGGCATATATTTAGTCCATTTGTGGTATCTCAGGTGTGTTCAAGGAGAAATTCACAAGATCTGTCTTATCAACTCTCAACCTTATCAGAAAAAAATCTAGAAAAAACCCTTTGTCTATGATGAGTGACCCTAGAGATGATTTCAAAAATTTGTTGGTGAATGGTAGCATCATAGAGTCCAAGAACCAAATGCATAACTAATGATGACTAACAAAGAAGACTGGAAAGATGTCCATGTATTTTAAGGTGTCAAAAGATCTTTGTTGAGATTATAGCACAGTTACACTTCTAATGCTCCTTTCTACTTTATATAATAGTTTACAATTCTTGCTATAGTGCATAGCGTAGTAATTATCAGAACTAAAAGTTATCTTCATTTTAAAATAAGTAATAACCTACCATATTTTAAAAAGAAAGAATTATACAATATAAAAATACAGCAATAGATAAATATTAAAATCTATAGTTCTACAAAATAAATTTCTAATTCCGTATTACATTAAACTTTAAAGAAAAAAAAAACAAAGTAAGCTTTTAGACAGAAGAAATATTTTCAATTTTTTTGTTTTAATGTTGATATAGCTATTATTCATAATTCACTTTTTAATGGTCTTCTTTATAAAGAGAAAACTGCTAGCCAGTAGGTTGACTGCTGCAATCAGATAAATGATGGCATTGTACTTTGAAGAACAGAACTAAAGCAAAACAATACACCAAACCATGAGATGAAGGTGCCTTTGATTGCCTGTTAGGCAACCAGTGGTTTTCTGTATTGAGCTTGCATTCTGGTGACTTCCATATTGCTATAGCAGAGGCAGATAAAGATAAGACTGCTTTCATCTGTTGAATTTTGATTCCCTGAAGATATGCTCCAAGGTAGCTCAGTAGTACCTGTCCTCTTATAAAGACTGAAGGAGAAGAGTTCATGGAGACAAGAACTTAACTGCAAGTGTTGATATACCTGGATGGGATCATTGTCTTTGGGAAGTCCCTGGAAAAAATATGATGAAAGACTAAAGAAAGTGTTTGATAGGCTAGAAGAAAATAGTCTAAAATTGATTTTAAAAGGGTCAGTTTTGTAGAACCTCTGTGAATTATGAGAGTCACATGTCATCACAACAGAGTACTATTCTTTGTCTTTAGAAGATAGAAATGTTCATGACCTGGTCACATGCAAAGAATCTCTAAGACATAAGGACTTTTCTTAGATTTAGTAGCCATTATCATAAACTTTTTTTAAAAAAGAAAACAATTTTGTTGCTATTATTAAACTACCAGATGACCAAACTTAAGCATCTGTTACTGAATAGGTATAGAAGCAGAAAGACAACTGCAGAGTTGTCTGAAAACAAGAGAAGCCCTTTGGAGATCATTGAACAGAGATATGAACAAGCTTTCAAAAATTTGGCTGATTCTTTACACTTATCTTAACATTTGGTCTTTGCAAGGCTTTGGTCCCTTGGCAGCTGAAGGGCTTTGAAGACATCCCATAACCCAAGAATGATGGACACATGGAACAAACTGTATTTACCACCCATATTTTTGCCTTGTTGTTGAGTCATGTTCAATTCTTTGTGTCCCCATTTGGAGTTTTCTGCGCAAAGATATTGGAGTGGTTTTCCACTTCCTTCTACAGCTCATTTTTACAGATGAGGAAATTGAGACAAATAGGCATTAAGTGACTTGCCCAGGGTCACACAGCTAGTAAGAGTCTGAGGCCCAATTTGAACTCATGAAGATGAGTTTTTCTTATTCCAAGCCTAGTGCTATGTTATCCAGCTCCCAGGAATAATTCCAGTACAATTCACCACATGAAAATTAATATATTGGTTAACTCAAATCAAAGCCAACTGCAAATCATGTCATCATTTCCCTGATGATGCTCTTTGAAAACAAAGGACAAATAAAACCTGTGAGTTGACTGAACTCCCTGAATGAGGACCCAGCCAGTTGGGTAACTTAGCTCATCCTCTCCCTCTCCTTCTCCTTCTACTTCTCTCCAAAGGAAGGTAAATTTTGATGGCCAGAAGCTGTGCACTTAACTTCGGGTTTACTGACTAGATTCCTTCCTTCCTTCCTTCCTTCCTTCCTTCCTTCCTTCCTTCCTTCCTTCCACAAAACCTTAAACCCAGTTCACTCTGAAGTAAGAGGTCCCTGACCCCTCCCCACTTAATGGCTGCATTTGGGGTCCTCCTGCCTGAGAGTGAATGTCTATGGCAACTGTGTCTCTTTAGAACAGCACACCTGAGGGTCTCCCCCTCCCAGCTTGATTTTTTTGCTTTTTCTAATTAAAGGGGCCATCCCTTGATTCACTTCTTAAAGAGGCCTATGCATTGAATGGGAATTACCTACTCAGTGAATACCTGCAAAGGCCTTAGCCTAAAAGGGCCAGAGTCTCCCATTGCATCCTGGGTCATCTCCAATCCTCCTGATGAATATCTGGCCCCTGGCCCCCCATGGCTCTGGAGGAGAAAGTGAGCCTGGTGAGCTTGCACAGCCTCCCTCACTCGGGGTGCACATCATGCCATCATCTCCCTGATGCCATGGCCCTCTTCAAAAACTAAGGACAAGCACAAGGTCAGTGAACTGCTCTGTGTCCCAGGTTCTTTTTCTACAAAATGAGAGAATTAGACTCAATACCTGTAATAGTAATGGAATTTAAAGATCCCCCTGTATTGGCTTGGTTTTTGGACTGATTGTGTTAAAACCCAGAGCTTGTGAATCCCACTTGTGGGATGGACTTGTTGATGTGAAAAGAGAATGCTGAACTGGGAGGAGCTGGTGACATAAATTTAGAGAGACACAAGCAAAGAGAGAGGCAGAAGAACTTTTTGGAAGCAGCATCTTGGAGGCAGAGAGAGACGGAGAGGATTGCTGAGGGCCAGTTTGAAATGCCCAGGACTTTTGAGAGCTGCCACCCAGAGCTGCCAAGGACTGAGGAGACATGGCTGTTATGCTGGTACTTTGTCTGTTTTGATGTTGTTTTGCCAGATTTGTTCACTGGTGAAAGACAGTGCTGTTGTTGCAGAGGTTCTGGAACCTTGCTGTTGCTTCAGAGCTCCTGAGACTGTTCTGCAGACAGAGAGTGAATCTGTCCACTGGTGAAGGACAGTGCTGTTGTTGCAGAGGTCCTGGAAACTGGCTGTTGCTTCAGAGCTCCTGAGACTGTTCTGCAGACAGAGAGTGAATTGTGCCCACTGGCGAAGGCCAATGCTGTTGTTGCAGAGGTTCTGGAACCTTGGTGTTGGTTCAGAAGCCCTGAAGAAGGATTTTCTTGTTGTATGTTTACAGAAATCCTGGAAGGGGGGTTTGCTAATGTTTTCAGGGGTCCTAGGACTGTTCTGCAGACAGAGAATGAATTAATGAAGACACTGACAATGTATCTTGTGGCCTTGCTAAGCTTTGTCTCCCCAGGAACAAAGATTACTGAGAACTTGCCTTGGGTCAAGATGAATAAAATACCTCTCTTTGGGTATTAAATGCTGTGTTTAAGCTTGTTGTAACTCTGGGGTCAGGGAGGAGAAGCAAATTACAAAAGGAAATGGTGAAATTATAAAGCCCTAATGTGGAATACTCCCCCACCGCCCTGCTGGCCCTTTTCTTCCATTGGCTGGAAGTCAGGTGTACAATTTAAGTGAGCAATCTACCTCAAGTACCAGAACAAGGAAACAGTAGACCACTCAATGTACGTTTGAGAAAGCACTTCTGTCCTTATTTGGCATATCTTATGCTGAGTTGCCACTGAGGAGAGGGGTGTCTCCCTATCGCTCTGAGTTCTGAGTCCTTGTAGATCATGTGATTTCCTGTGGAGGGAAACCCAGGCCTATTTCCCATGAAAAGTGTTACTAGATTTTAGAGTACAGTGTGAGAATTTTTCACTTCTTTCACTCACTACTCCTGCAGGGCTGTTAAGAGAATGAAAGGGCAGAAGAAAATGGGGAAATTGAAAAGCCAATTTGATGAATGCCCACATACCCAAATCCAAACACATAATCTTTTTTTTTTTAAAGCAATTGGGGTTAAGTAACTTCCTCAAGGTTACATGGCCACAAAGCCCCTCTTCTCAAATGGAGATTAGTTTCCAATCATTAGTAAAGTACATTCATTTGTTCAATCACAGAGCACAAAAAAGTCAAAAGTTCCCCACCTTTGGATCACAACTGAATCTACCCCAGAGTTACAACATTTCAAAAAGAATGTGCATCCCTTCCCTGTCTCTTACATTCAGTTCTCTACATAGTCCTCCCAGTGTGTAACATGAGTAGGTAGATCAGTGATTTCTTACTTATTAATCATTTTACTTGCTTCTATTCTAATAATGGAGTTTGGCGGATTTTTACCATTTTTATGAAGTTTTCTTTCTTGCAGTGTTATTGCTATTCTTTCTTTTATGTATAATGTCAGAGGGAGGGATATGTCCCAGTAAGACTTCAGCAAAATTTGAAGGTCTGTGGAGGCTGAAGGACTGAGACATTAAAAAGCCAAAGAAAAAGTCTTCAGCTGCATAAAAATAAATAAATAGTAAGAAATATGAAGCCCTGATGTTTGCAAAGTAGTATGTGTGTATATATGTATATGTACATATATACATATATATGTATACACAGACACACACAGAGACACACAGACACACAAATTTTATCCTCCTTACAATCCTACAGGGGGCAACTAGGTGGCACAGTGGATAAAGTGTTAGCCCTGGAGTCAGGAAGATGACTGGCCTCAGACACTTAGTAGCAATGTGACCCTGGACAAGTCCTTTAACCCTGATGGACTTAGTTTCTTCATCTTTAAAATGAGCTGGAAAGAAATGGCAAACTACTCTAGTATCTTTACCACAAAAACCCCAAATGGGGTCACCACTGAGCAAAGAGAAGAAAGGGTATGAGACTTGAAGGCCTTAACTTCTTGTAAAGGCAATAAGCCATTCCCCCCAAGACAGACTGCATTAATACCTTGGTTTCCAGTTACCATTTACATAGGATTCCCAAATTAGTAGGAAAGTTAAAAAAAAATCTGAACAGAAAGTAATCGTAGTGGGTTTTATTGGGGAAAGGCTTTTATCAAGAAAGCATTTCTGGAAAGGAGAGGCAAGGCTGTCCCTCCTGCTTGGAGGTGACGAACAATCACAGAGCTTCAGTTTTGAGAGAATCAAAGGAAAGAAACTTTTTTTCCCTTTTTGGAGGGGGAAAGGCAGGGTGATTGGGGCAGCCCAAATCAGTGGCACTCTCCATGCCAAAGACCCCTCATGGCAACCATTCCCCTTACATACTTTTAGAAGAGTAGGTGTTCCTGAGAGTAGCGATCAACATCTGATTGGTTAACAATTAGTGAGAAGAATGAATATTATAATGAGAGGTGGGTCTATTCTAATGAGGGGCTGAGGGGGTAACTAATCACTCAGCCTTGATCCAAGAGACTTATCTACACCCATATTATCCTCTTTAGGGTCATTTAGACAAAAGGGAGAATCCACTTTTTCCCAGACCTGTCTGAGTAAAACACAATGGACCAGACTCCATCAATTCACCTAAATTAAAATTTCTTTTCCTTTTGATCTGAATTTAGCCTGTCATTATCAGCCCTGCACTTCAAAAGCTGTCTGAACAACCTGAGAGGCTGATTGCTGAACAAAGTAGAAAAGGGGAAAAAGCTTAGACCTAATCCAATAATTAGTTATTAATGGAAAATGGAAAAATCATTTCTCTCAAGGCCCATTCACTCCCTCCCTTCCTGGATTCTTGGGATATTTTGAGGATGGTCTGCCCCTGTTTTTGGAGGAAATGCTCTGTAATTAATGTTCTTGCTATGAAATTTGAGCAAATGCCCTTGCCAAAGAAGTAACTAAGTCTACTGCCTGATTGTTAATGGGAAACACTGGTGAGGGGCTCATGAAATAGTGTTTAGGAGGATAGCCACCCATAGGGTTACCCCTACAACCATGAGTTTAGTAACAGCCACCTCTCTTGGGAACTCTCTGAGCATATAAGTCAATATCAGTTTGGCAAATGGATGCCAGTGCTATGTTAAATATTAGTTTATTTGTATAATTGTTCAGGAAGGACTAGCACCTCTGATGTGAGGGCTTGCCTGAGCCCTCTCCAGGACTGTCCATTCACCTTTGGTTTCTACTTTTCACTCAATTCTCACCTGTGGCTCCAAGAAACTGTAGCATGTGCAGTAACCACATCCCAGTAAAAATCATCATGGTAGATGGTCTAATCAGGGTTAAGGATAACTGATAGGCTTTAAATCCATCAGTGAGTTAGAGGATATTTACTTCCAAGCATGTGAAGAGGTCTCCTAGAATTGTGGATGAGAATAATTTGTTCCAAAAGTCATGAAGGTGAATGGAGCAGGTGCTATGGAGTGCTTAGAGCTTAGTCAGAAATCCGAGATGCCAAGAATATTCACTGCCTCCTGGGCCATCACATCATCTTGACTTTCGTCTTACCACTGGACTTTGATGATTGGAAGAGAGAGTGAAGTTGATGACTTTGCACAGCTCTGCTTCACTTAAATTTAATTCATGCACAAGTCAAGATGTCACCTCATGATGTCATTGGTCCTCTTCGAGAAGAAAAGACAAACGACAATGATTTGTTTAATAAAATTGGGAAATTCTTATACACTTGCTGTTCTCTTTCTTTTATCATCCTATTATGTTGTTCATTTCTAAGAATTTCCTGGTTTGAATTTTTTTCTTTTCACGATATCATTATGATTACTCCTACTCTCTTTAATCTTGTAATTTGCATGCGATATTTTAGAATAATCTCAAATTCAGTCAACATATACTTTAAAAAAATATGTCCCATATTCTGAGTTTTGTTTCTTGATCTTTTCTTTAACTTTTTTTTGTTTTAGTAAGTTAATTAAGAACATTTACAATTATTTTGATAGGTAATAACTTTAATTTGTCCTCTATCACTTTCTTCTTATGGCTCTTGATGTTGTCTGGAGTGTATGAACTCAATTTAGCTGCACACACACAGTAGTAAACTGGGCAAATGAAACAAGGTATATTTTTTCAAACAATTAATTATTATACTACCCTCAAATATAAACCTTTTTATTCAATTGCAGATGAGAACTTCATCTTTTGGAATGACGACGGTTTTTTTCTCTCTCAGTTTTTATCTTTCATCTATTTCAAATTCTGATAAAGATGTAAATGTGCAATGTCTCAGTGCTGTTTACTCTTTGCTATGAATCAAACCCCCAGACTCATCATTCCTATTACTTGGAGAATGTTATAGTATAATTTATATTATCTCATTGTATATCACAGAATTCTAAATTTGGGGTAAGTTACTAAAGACCTTAAGAGCACAACTGATAATTTTCTAAAGCTCCTGAGAGAAGGCAAGGATGTTAGAAGGGAAATAGAAATTTAGAAATAAATAGCCCCTTATGACGATGTCTGAAGTGTCTAATATTGAGTTTTAATAATAATCATATATATATGTGTGTGTGTGTGTGTGTGTGTGTGTGTGTGTGCATGCGTGTAGTGGAGTCCTACTAGCATAGAAGACTGGTTAGGATATACCTGAGTTAGAAGCCTGGCTCTGTCATGAGATTTATGACCATAAGGTAAGAACAATGGTGTTTGTACTATATACCTCATTGAACTTTTGTAAGGAGAACACTGCCAATTCTGAGACACTATATAAATAAATTAGAGGGAATATCATATTTTCTCTTTGAGCTTCTACTACACAGAGTTCAACAAAAGGAAGTTACTTAATAAAGATTTGCAGCCTTGCTGCTTGACTGGATGTTTGTGTTGGCAGTAGATGGAATAGAATACTACTCTTATGATTTAGCATTATGTTACTGTTGAGCTTGAGTAATGCAAATAATTGAACTACAGCACTACAATTCTCTAATATGTTTAAACCTCACTTTACTTTATGCTCATTAGATGATTACTTTATTAACAATTGTTCTTGGTGGCAGTGTCCATAATAGTAGTGGTGATGATGAAGGTAATGAAGAAGATGAAGGTGGAGGAATTTCATCTCCTTATTTGGGACTTGACTGCATTCCCAAAATCATGAAGTAATCTCATCATAGACAACTTGTGTTTGAATTCAAATTAATCTGAGCAGAAAAGCAAAACGCTGAAAGACAAGCTGTACTCTATTTGCATTTTAGTAAATTACTCAGTCTTTCTAGAACCAGCGCAAAAAAGAAAATCAAAGCACCACCTAGAGAGAGTGTCTAGGTTAGACAACATTAACTGAGCTGTTGAGCAGATACAGAAATGGTTCTGATGACCTTAGTAGGGCTGGACATTTTTTTCATTTAAGATAGCAATTGCAGTTAAAATAGGGAAAAAATTACTTGACTTTGTCAAGTACTATGAATATGCTTTTGGGGGGGGGGAGTGGAGGAGAAGAAAGGAGAGAAAATTTGAAACTCAAGGGATTGGGGAACTGAATGTTGCAAACAAAAAATAAATAAATAAATAAAATTTTTAAAAAGAGAATGTGTACTTCATTCCATAGACACTTTGGTTGGAAATCAATCTGACAATAGCAGCAGAAGAAATATTAGAGACATCTATAATTTCTAAGTGGTTTTCTCTCTCAACATGTCATATGCAAAGGAGAATAATGTGTTGATTCTGCTAACTGGAAAGTTTATCATGGGGATTCTTGGGAATGGATTTGCAGTATTGGTGAACTTGCCAAGAGTAAGAAAATATCAATAGCTGATCTCATTCTTGTTAACTTGGCCATGTCCCAAATAATTCTGTTATGCATAATAACATGAAATAGCTTCTGAATAGTGTTCTGGACAGATGAATCAGCTACAGCTAAAATGAAAATCATTGGTATCTTCTGGATATTGATCATTCAGGGGTTTAGCTTACTATTTGCATTAGTATCTTATTAAATATCACCAAGTTCTCCCACTCCCTCTTCCTCTAACTGAAGCAGAGAATCAACAGAGTTGTCTCCAAAATTGTAGTGGCACAGTTGGTCATCTCTTGTACCATTGGCTTTCTGTTGGTATGGGGAGCTTACTGCTATTACAACATCTTTATTAAAGAAAGTCAGAGGAATGCATCCTAAGAAGCCCAAGTGAGTACAAGTAAGCATCTTATCATCCAGATTTTCCTCAGCTTGCTAAATCTTTTCACCATCACTCTGGCCATATTCTCTTATTTCCTGTTAATCCTTTCCCTGTGGAAACGTACTCAGCAGATAAAGCTCAATGTCACTGGCTCCAGAGATCCCAACAGAGAGACACATGTAAGAGTGATGAAGATGGTGGTCTTTTTTTTATCATATGACCTCCTTGTACTGGACTATTTGAGCACCCTTCTCATTTTCAAGATCTACTCTTTGATGAAGGATGAGGTGGCTATATTGTTAGGTATAGCAATTAAATCTCTCTGTCCCTCAAGTCACTCAATGATCCTGATTCTGGGTTATAGCAAGCTGAAACAGGCCACCTTGAGGGCTTTTGGGTGGGTGAAGTCCTCCTCGAAAAGAAATAAATGAAATAAAACCCCAGCTCTAAACACGAATTTGAGAATGACCTTTTTTTATCTGGGTTAGAAAGAAGTTTGCACAGGTTTCTTAAAGGACCTTTCCTCAATTTATTTCATTCATTGTAGTTGCAACATAACTGAGTGTTGGTTCAGTTCATAGAATATTGAACTTGGAGTCACTAAAATCTGGGTGCAAAATCTGCCTTGGATCTTTAGAGCCTGTATCCCCATGGGCAGGTCCCATAATCTCTCTGAGCATCGTTGCATCATTTGTAAAATAGTAATAATATCTAGGACTGTTATGAGACCCTCTCTCTAAGGAAACTGCACGTCAAGAAATCTCAATTTGTAAGGCCCAATCCTTTGGCCTCTCAAACTTGGAGATTATTTGTTTAACATTTTCCCTCCAATTACATGTAAAAACAATATTTAACATTCTTTTGTTTAGATTTTGAGTTGCAAATTCTCTCCAATCTTCCCTCCCCACCCTCCTCATTGGGAAGGCAAGCAATTTGATATAGATTCTACATGTGCAGTCATGCAAAACCTATTTCCATTTTAGTCATGTTGTGAATTCAAACATGGACCAAGGGAAAAAAACAAGGAAAATAAAGGTTTTTTTTTTAAAGTACACTTCAATCTTAATTAAGACTCCATCAATTTCTTCTCTAGGAGTACATAACATTTTTCATAAGTCCTTCAGAACTGCCTTGGATCATCATGTTGCTAAGAATAACTAAGACACTCACAGTTGCTCACCATTACAATATTTCTGTTACATTGATGTGTACATTGTGTACACTGATCTCCTGGTTCTCATCATTTCACTTGACATTAATTCATGTAAATCCAGGTTTTTCTGAGACCATTCTTCTTATCATTTCATATAGTACGATAGTATTTCATCACAATCATATATCACAACTTATTTAGTCATTCCCTAATTGATGGGCATCCCTCAATTTCCAATTTTTTGACACCAATAAAAGTGTTACTATAAATATTTTTGTGCATACAAGTAATTTTCCTTTTTGTTTGTTTTTTACTTCTTTGGGATACAGGTCTATCAGTGGTACTGCTAGATCAAAAGGTGTGCGTGGTTTTATAGCCCTTTGGGCATAGTTCAGCATTGCTCTCCAGAATGGTTGAATCAGTTCACAATTCTACCAACAGTGCATTAGTGTCTTGATTCTTACACATCCTTTCCAACATTTGTCATTTCCTTTTTCTGTAATAGTTACCAATCTGAGTGGTATCTAGGAGTCATCAAACTTAAGAATTCTTAAACTTGAAGGTGCCCACAAGACAACTCCCAAATCTGGTTAGAAGGCCATATTCCAATGTCACCTTGCTTAGGAAGTACAAAAGTGCACCCAGACTCCACATATAAGACATGGGGATCTTCTCCTAGCATGTGCAAACATGACTGTCTCTGTCACCTACTTCTACTGAAAGTCGCTAACTGCTCCTGTAAGGTTAGGGTAAAATTTTCTCCCTAAACCTTTGCTGCACTCTAGAAAATGGCTTAAGACAAGAGGCATGGAAGGAACCCTGAGTCAGGAAAAAATAACAAGGACTTACGCAGCACGATACATTCTATTGTATCCATCAGCAGCTAAAGCTAACAGATTGGTCATATTGTTACTTCCTGCCAAATGAAAGTCTCTAAAAGCTTGCTGTACAAAAAGATTCTGGCAAATACTTATAAATTTCAAGTGGTCCACACAATCTATCACTACCCCTCCAGCTCCTTCATCAGTGATTCTTACCATCCAAGACACTAAGTATTCCCCCATCCTTTGGGTGAATCTGCTCAAAATATCAGCAATCTCCTGTTCAGTGAAATGCTCAATTGCCTTCATGAATACTGATTGCCCTCCCTGACTCTCCTGCCTTTGTGAGCTTTTGCCCCTGTAAAAGCTTCACCATGAAACAATGTATCACTCTGCAATATTACATCACTCTCCAACATATGCAGTCTTTTGGCAGTTCTTGTCATAGCAACTTGGCTCAACCTCTACCAAAGTTGTATGAACTTTCCTCCTGTCACTTTTTTTTTCTTTTTTTCCTGAGCCAAATTTACAACAGTCCTCTCTCCTTCCGCCTGATACTGTCCAGTCCTCTCTCCTTCCACCTGAGACTCAGTTTGCTCTTCTAAAGGAGGGTTTGAATTCTGGCACTTAGCCAGCTCTTGTAACAGCTTGTCTCTGCTTTTACACACAATACAGTAGCCTGTTAGTAAAACCCATCCTCTTCTACTCACTGCCTCCAGCTCTCTCCCAGGTTTTATTGGTATTCTTTGCAATCATGTTTCTAAATCTCTAGGGTCTCCCTGCTGCAGCCTCTGTTCCCAATTTCACAGAGTCCTGTACTTTTAGACCACTCCTTTGCTAGGGAGGCGTAAGGCAAATCCTCCCATCCTGGGATAGCCATTTCTTCTTCTAAATCCCTTCTGTCTCTAACTAGATGTCTGATATTTCACAATCCCATCCTCGCCGCCAAATGTAGTGCCGATGCAATATTTATAGCACCCACAATCACAATCAAGAACATGACTATAAATATCACATGAAGTTTGCTTGTGAAATATAAGAGACTCTCCAGGTAGAGGACAGAACTGAAACATTTATTTAGACACCAGAAAACCAAATCCCCAAACCAGCAAGTTGATTCCATCATAGTACTAAAGATATCCAGAATCCATAACCCTGAGAGCCACAGCATCCACAGCAGCCTTCCCACAAACAATACAAGATCAATATTTACTCACAAACCTCTCTATCTCCTTACCTCAACCTTTTCTCTCTCCCACCATCTCTCTGGCTCTGGCTCCTAGCTTCCCGTGGGCTCTGCTTCCCTTCAACAAACTCCTCCTACCACAGGCTCCACGTGACTACATTCAGCCCATTAAGGGGCAGAGTTTACTTTCAAAGCAGGGGAGGTCTTCAATTTCCCTCCAGGTCTATTAAGGGTCAGGGAAGATCTTCATATTCCCAATCCCATTACACTAACCTTCAAAGTATTTGTTAAGCATTAAAGTGCTGGCTACATGTGAATTTTGAGTATTGTAACACTGGCTGCTTCCACTGGGCAGTGGCAAGAACTGGTGTCACAGAAATTTCTGTAGACTGAAGGTTGAAGGAGGATGGAATATGGAAGAAAGATGTTCAGATAAGGAGAATAGAAGACATCACCCTATTGGCATTGCCATGGGAAAGAAAGATTTTTAAAGGGTGAGGGAGCACTTTGTGTCTCTCTATTTTAGGAAAGTTTCTCTTGTTCCTCTGGGGTTCAGCCTGACCACATGCATTTACTATGTGCCCACACTTTTAGCCAGACATGTAAAACATCAAGAAAGGATGCTGAGAAGATGTTTGACTGGACTAGCTTGAGTAACAGTCAGAAATTTGAGATGGAAATCACTATGCAATCAACCAGCTGACAGAATCCCATTATGGTTTCATCTTCACAACCTCTCTTTCTGGTTCTTGGACTAAGACATGTTTAGTTTCAGACAAAAATGACCTTCTTGGGGTGGCCAGGTGGCTCATCAATTAAGAGCACCGGCTCCAGTGTAGGGATGACCTGGGGATCAAATCTGGGCTCAGATAATTAGCACCATACCCAGAAATAACTGGCTGTGTAACCTTGAGCAAGTTACTTAACTCCGATTGCTTAAAACAAACAAACAAAAAAAATGACCTTCTTTTGGGTAGTAAATGGACACATATAGGTTTGGGTGTGTAGTATAAGAAGGTTAGGAATTAAAATTCAGACTCTAATACCAAATAGTACTGTTCCATTATTTTAGAATAATTTTTTTAAAGCCGTGTTTTGTTACTTGGAATTTTATTTCAGTAAAAGCAATTCAGTTTACATTCTGACTGAGTGCATTTTTATTTGTGTCATGCTTAGAGTAAAAAAATAATTGGGGAAACCAGGAAAATACATTCACTAAAGCAAATGACAAATTATTACAGGAATATTCTTGGAGACGTAGCAGCTATAATGGAGATAAACATGGACTCTAGGCCAGGAAGACTGGGTTCAATTTCTGCCTTTGTCACGTACTGCCAGGATGACTCGGGGCAAGTCATTTGACCTCTCACTTTTAGAATTCTCTATGAATATGATCTGCAGAGCAGTTGCCAACCTTCACTGAGAACATCTCCCTTCAGTTGGGAGTTCCCTAGAGAAGTGAAATCATTGGTCCAGATTCTGTCCTGTAACATAATATATTCTCACCTCTAATTTTGAACTCTGGAGACAACTAGGGAGTTATTCCAACCGGGATAGAAATTAACATGGAGGACTTAGTACTTCAAGATGTAGGATGGACTATTTTGTGCTCATGCATGCAGTTGAGATAGATAATATAACTTGAGCTTAAAGTGCCTCCTAGTGGATTGCCTAGGTATAACACACAGAGTAGCAATTTCAGAAACAAACCACAAGTCTTGAATGGCTCTTTACTCCCTATTCTAAAATCCTTCTTCTGGTGACTGCATGTATCAGGGAGGGATGGAGGAAAGAACCTTCTGTCTACTGCTACTAGTTCTGGTGAAGATGACAATGATGATGATGATGATGATGGTGGTAGTACTGATGCCTGTGGTGGATGATTTTTTTTAAAACAATTTATTGTTTATTTATTTTTAACATTAAAAAATTAGTTACAAATTCTCTCCCTCTTCTTTTGCCCCTCCTCCATGCACTGAGAAGGAAATAATATGGTATTAATTATACTTATAAAATCATTCAAAACATATTTCCATACTAGTCAGACCATGCCTCTCCAAAGAGAGAAAAATATAAAAAGTGAGAAAATTATACTTCAATTTTCATTCAGACTTTATCTGTTTTTCCTCTGGAAGTGGATAGCACTTTTTATCATGAATCCTTTGGAATTTTCTTGGATTATTTGATTGATCAGAGTTACTAATTCTTTCATAGCTGATTAGTTCATAATAGGTCTTCCCATGTTTTTCAGAAACCATCCCCCTCATCATTTCTTATATCAAAATAGTATTCCATCACGTTCATATGCTTATACTTCTTCAGCTCTTCCCTGATTGATGGGCATCCTCTTGATTTCCAATCCTTTATTGCCACTCGGTATAGACGTAGAGTTATTTCTGAATCAAAGAGTGTGTAGTTTTATATCCTTGTAGGCATGGTTCCAAATTGCTTTCTATAGTGATTGGACCACTTTTCAACTCCACCAACATTGCATTGATTCGCCTATTTTCTCTCATTACATCCAGCATTTGTAATTTCTGATAGGTGTCAGGTGGTACCTCAGAGTTGCTTTAATTTATTATTCACCAATCAATAGTTACACAGAGCATTTTTTTCATATGACTGGATAGCTTTGATGTTTTCTTCTGAAAACTGATCGTATCCTTTGACAATTTGTCAATTGAGAAATGTTTTATTTTTATGAGTTTGACTCAGTTCCCTATATATTTGAGAAATGAGGCCTTTATTAAAGAAACTTGCTATATTTTATATTACTTTATTCTCTATAGTACCTATTATCAATTGTGGCTTCCCTGGTTATCCCTTTTAATTAGATCTATTTTTGCTTTTGTTTTGTCTGAGAGCATAACTGCCACCCCTGCCATTTTCACTTCAGCTAAAGCATGATAGATTCTTCTCCATCTCCTTATTTTAATTCTGTGTGTATGTGTGTTCTTTGTTTCAAGTATATCCCTTGCAAACATCATATTGTTGGATTTGGGTTTCTAATCTGTTCTGTTATATGCTTTCATTTTATGGGTCACCTCATCCCATTTTCAGTCACAGTTACAATTGCTAACTGTTTGTTTCTCTCCAAACTATTTTCTTCTCTTTATCTTCTCTTTCTCCTTTTACCCTGTTCCTTCTCAAAAGTCAGTTTTGCTTCTGATCACTGCCTCCCTTAATATATTCCCCCATTTGTCTTCCCCCTTTCTTTTCCCATCCCCCCTCCCCGTTAACCTCTGTTGGGTAAGATAGATTTTTATACACAACTGTATATGTGTGTATGTGTGTGCATTATGCATGTTTCTATATGTATATAGCCATATATACATACACACATCCATGTATACATTTATGTGTATATGAGACTGAGGTTCAAGCATTGCCATCCACCATAACCCCTATTTTCCCCTCCATTGTTAAAGCTCATTCTTGAATGCCTCTTTTATGTAGCAAAATTTTCTGCATTCTACCTCTCTTTTCCCCCTTCTCTGAGTGCATCCCTCTTTCACAACCTTCATTTTTTTGGACATCATCTCAACATAATCCACTCACAACCACGTTCTTTGTCTGTGTAGACTGCTTCTAATTGCCCTAATAATGATAAAGTTCTTGAGTTACATGCATCATCTTTCCATATGAAATGTAAACAGTTTAATGAGTCTCATGATTTCTCTTTCCTGTTTACCTTTTTATGTTTCTCTTGAGTCCTGGGTTTGAATGTCAAATTTTCATTTGACCAGGTCCCCTATCCTTTGCAGTCGCAAATGCTACTACTCCTCCTGGCCTTGGAGTTGAGACCAAGGTTTCTGCTTCCCTGTTCGAACTGCCACCCAGAATTGTGTATGGGCAGGTGCAGTCACTGCTCTCCTGGTCTTCACTATGATCTTTACCCAAGGAGGGCCCTGATTCTTCTGTAGCCACATGTGCTGGTGCCCCTCTCTGCATTAGGATTGCAACCAGGATCCCTTGTGATCAACCACAAGCACATTCTCTTTCCATGAACTGCCACCCAAAGCTGTGTATATAGTCAATAGAATTTCCAATCAGCACCAGCTGCACTCAGTGTCAGCAAATGGTTTCCTGACCAGTTGCCAATTATTTAACTCAATTTTACAAATTTAAACAATTATTTAATCCTTGGGCTGAGAGCTCCTGAAGCTGCTGCTTTTGTTGAACTCCAGGCAGACTTCCACCATCGTACCACACACCTCTTCTGTCAACCCCCTAAGTTATCTTAGGCTAGAAAAATGTATCACCCCGACATTCTGTTTGTTTTGCTGTTCCAAAAGTAGATTTGATGCATTATTTTTATATTCTTTTTTAAAATAAATTTATTTATTTATTTATTTATTTATTTATTTACTTTTAGTTTACAACATTAAGTTCCACAATCTCTTGAGTTCCAAGTGCTCATCCTTCTTCCCCCTCCCCCCTCCATGGCAGCATGCAATCAGATATAGGTTCTACAAATACCTTCACATTAAACATTAGTCAGGTTGTGAAGAAGGATTATAACTAATGAAATGAACAATGAGAAAGAAGGAACAAAACAAAGCAAAAGAGAGAGAGAGCATGTGGTTTGCTTCAATCTGCATTCAGACTTTGCAATTCTTTCTCTGGATGGGGATAGCACCTTCTATCATGAGTCTTCTGGAGTTGTCTTATAGCATTGCATTGCTGAGAGGAGCCCAGTCTATCAAAGTCAGCCATCACAGATACAATATATCTATAATTGTGTACAATGTTCTCCTGGTTCTGCTCTCCTCACTCAGCATCAGTTTACATAAGTCTCTCCAGGTTATTATAATGTCTGTCTGCTCCTCATTTCTTATAGCACAATAGTATTCCATCACATTCTTGTTTAGCCATTCCCTAATTGATGTGCATCCCCTTATTTCCAATTCTTTGCCACCACAAAAAGAACTGCTATTAATATTTTTGTACATGCAGGTTGATGCATTATTTTAAAGTTGTTTGGAGGCAAATGTTGGGAGAGTTTGGCTGGGTTTCTGATTCTCTAATCCAGCATCTTGGCTACCTAATTTGGTGATGGATTTTTCATGATCATGTCTCACAGAAAATCTTATCTAATGTCCAGAATATAGAGATAAATATCAAATTCTTGAACTGGAAATATCTCCATTCATCTGTCAAAAAATACTAGTATTATAATCTGCATTGTTGGTATGAACTCCAGAAGTTATTTGTATTAATTTATCATCATTCTAGGCTCTGCCTGGAGAGGGGAACATCCAGAGCAATAGAATCCCTTTGTGCCTTTGGAAATAGATCTCACAAAAGACATTTTGAAATCACATTTTATAGAATTCTTGAATGAGAAAAATTCCACAATATGGAAAGACAACTACACAACTCAGAGTAAGATGAAAGTTAATTTTTGTTTCATCAAACAGAAAAAAGTCACATGACCTTTTAGCATATTCTTTTTCCTAAATCATTCTCCTAAAAGCATTTAGTCCTTCTCCATTCCTTCCCCCTAAGGGTTCCCCTTAACCACTCCAACTTGGTAATCAGTGATATGAAACAACCAGAGATTTCTAGGATTAGATGAAGATGATGAAAGGGAGGAAGCTTGATTTCAACATTTGGAATTGTAGTTTGGTCAGCAATGCTCATCATACACAGCTCAGGCATTTTGATTCAAATTAGCCTGATGGAGAAAGAGGAACACATTGAAAGACAAACTGCTTCTCATTTGCATCTAACAAATGACTTAGTGTTGCCAAGATCACTTCCCATGAGGACATACAATTGCCACTCAATTCAGAGATAGTTTGGGTCAGATAAAATTGAGTGGATTGTTGAGGGAAAACCAGAGGTATTCTTGGTGAGGGTACCCCGGCAGGGCCACACATTTATTGATCGAAGTAGAAGACCAAAGCAGGGAAGAAAATGTTACATCATGAAGCATAAGTAATATTCATACAATTCAGGGCTTGGTTTAGCTGGTTATCAATCCAATAGAAGCATCATTATTTGAGCCCATAGTAGTCTCTCAGCCAACATGCTAAGTGTTGGAGAGAAGATCCTATTGCTTCTGGGAGCTGGAGAGTTTCTTCTGGGGATTTTGGGGAATGGATTCATGGTACTAGTGAATGGCATTGACTGGATCAAGAACAAGAAACTGACAACAGGGGATCTCAGTCTGGTATGCCTGGCCATTTCTAGAATTGCTATGTTATACACATTAATATGGACTAGCTTTCTACTTGTTTTCTATCCAGAGGAATCACTGACCAATAAAATTAAGGTTCTTGATATTTTCTGGATACTGACCTACCTTTCAAGCATTTGATTTGCTACTTGCCTCAATGTCTTCTACTTCCTAAAGATTGCCAACTTTTCCCACTCCCTGTTCCTCTGGCTTAAGTGGAGAATAAATAATGTGGTCTGCATGCCACAGGTGGGACCTTTGCTCTTTTCTTTGTCCATTGATTTTCAATTGGTGGAGAGTTTATAATTTATTCAATAGAAGAAACAACACAAAAGCATTCCAGATGAGTGAAAGTCAATATTTTGCCATCCATGTTGCCATGATCTTCTCGAGTGTAATTCCCTTTATTCTGTCTCTGGTCTCATTGTTCTTTCTCATTTTCTCCCTCTGGAGACACACCCATCAGATGAAGCTCAATGCTATGGGACCCAGAGAGCCCAGCACAGAGGCCCACATTCGAGCCATGAAAGCTACATGCTCTTTCCTCATCCTCGTGGTGCTGTTCCATTTGGGTATATTCATCTCCCACTGGAACAAGTTCATTCCAAACAGAAGACTAGCTATGATGATGACTCTCCCATTGCTGCTCTTCTATCCCTCGGGCCACTCCTTAATCCTGATTCTGTACAACAGCAAGCTGAGACAGGCAGCCCTGAAGATGTGGTGGCAGGTGAGATGCTGCCTGAAAAGACCCAAATGAGATAACTCTTCGGCCTTGGAGGTGTGTTTGAGGTCATCACTTTTCCAGGGGAGAAGAAATTAGCTTGTAGCTATTAAAGACATTTCTCCAGATTTTTTCATTCATTGTAAAAATAATACAAACCCATAGTGTACTGGACTTGGACTCAAGAAGATCTCCATGTAAATCAAGAGTCTGACTGGGTTCTGTGACCACAGACAGGTTACTTAAGCTTCCTAAGTCTCCGTTTCCTCCTTTGCAAAATGGCAGCAATAATACCTGTAGGCTTTCTCCAAGGATCAAGTAAGATCATCTATGAGCAAACTGGTAGTGCTCATGGCCCCCTTTCAGAACACTAGATTTGGTTCAGTCCTGTGAGTCTTGAATTTTTGCTCTTCTCTTCGTTTACCCCCAAGAAGATTGCCTGGTATTTTCATGATATAAATTGTGTTTCTAGTCTTCCCCAAATGCAAGTGTGAGTAAAGTAGGTCCCTAGCCTCCATATAATCAAGTTATCTGGTGAATGTTAAGTGCAGGCTAGTTTATATTCTCCCTTACAGAAAATGCATCATATATACAGGACCCAGAGGAAATCACAAACAGGTGGAGGAAATGTGTGAAGTAATCAAATAGCCCTAATCCAAGAAAGAACCTGAATTTGACTTTGCTCTTGGGGAAACACCTTGACATTTCAAGGAACTCTCTCTCTCCCACTGGGCCCTATATAGTTCCTTCCAGAAACAGAGATAACCTGTGATTGAGATCCCTGCCCCTCCTAGAAGGTAAATGTATTTGGGGGCTTTTGAACAAGTATTCCCCAACTCGTTTGCCTCTTGTCAGAGTCACAGAGACCATGTAGTGTCTTCTTCTTTGTTCAAAGGAGGTTGCTCAATCAGAAAATCTCATTCTCTCAAATCACTAGCCCTGCTTCCAGCCTGATCCAGTGATAACTATCCAAGGGACCAGCCATTGTGAGGATGGCACCTAATAACTGCCTCTGCAGAAACCCCAGTTCCTGAGGACCAAGAGTAGAAATGGGCTGTCCACTAAAGTCCTTAGCACTGTCAAAAGCACAGCATCAGATGTGAACATGGTTTTGTCAGTGAAAATGACATTTCAAAAGAGGTAGTCAACTGATTTTTTTTGCTTCACCCTAAGGACTTCCATCTACCCTACAGCTGAAACCTCTCTGTGTTGCCTCCCCTTGTGAACTCCTTGAAAGCAGGAATTTTCTTGCTTTTCTACAAGTCTCCCAAGGTACCTAATAAATGTTTTTTTTTTTTCATTCATTCACACCCATTGCTGTCTTGCTCACAGGACAGGAGTAACTCAAAATTATTGAATGAAATTCAGGTGGACTGAATCTCATCAGAGGAGACTTGTCTACCTATATTTTGTGTGTGTATAATATAAATCTATAACATTTATGTAATATATAAATATAATACACATGTTTTATACAAATAGCATGAATGATATATAATGTATAAATGCATACATATGTTTTAACTATATTTGAAATAGAATATCATAATAAAATATCACATAATATATTACATACCATATATTTAATAAATACATCATATATTATACAAAAAGTAAGAGGAGACAGGGATCTTCTGATGACATTCAATTTAATATACAAATACACACATGTATGTATAGATATACATATATATCTCTATCTATGTATTGATACAAGCTATAAAACCAACTCAGAACTTTCTCCCCACTCCCTGACCACAAGACAATAAAAATTATAAGCAGGAAATCGCTTTTGAAGAAAACATTCCAGATGAAATGTGAGTTAAATAATTTAATCTTATAAAATATGTGGGTAAATGAAAAACTCATAAAACCACAGATAACTTCATGAAAGAAAATAATAATATGATCCTTTAATCAAATGAGAAAACATACAATTTTGTGGAATGCCACCAAAGCAGTCCTTAGAGGAATATTTTTTAATCTCTTAAAAATGCTAATCAAGAAAAGAGACAAAAGAGCTATACAATGATTGAAGAAGCTCTGAGGACTTATCATAAAGAACACTATCCATTCCCAGAGAAAAAACTGAAGGAGTATGAATACAGATTGAAGTGTGGGGTTTTTTTACTTTATTTTTCTTGTGGTTTTTTTTTGAGGAGGGGGTCTGTTTTCTTTTACAACATGACTAATACAGAAATATGTTTTGCATGACTACACATGAATAACTTATATCAGATTGCATGCCTTCTCTACAAGGGGAATGGAAAGGGGGGAAAAGTATTTGAAACTAAAAATTTTAAAAACAAATGTTAAAATTGTTTTTACAAATAATTGGGGAAAAATAAAATAGTAATCATAATTTATAACAAGAAAAGAGAGAAAGAATAGATCAGTGAATTTGGTACACAGCTAAAACAAATAGAAAGACAACAGATGAACATTTTTAACTAAACATAAAAACAGAAATTCTGAAAATCAAAGAAGAAATAGACATTGAAAACAAAATATCATTGAACTGATAGTATTTTTTTTAATTTGGTAAAACAGAGAGGGAAGGAGGGAGGGAGTGAGAGAGAGAGAAATTAAATTGTCAATACCAAAATTGAAAAAGGAGAACTGACACAAAAAAAGAAAAGAAAAGAAAGGAAATTTTACAAAATGTTTTAAACAATTATATGCCACAAAAAATATAAAATATAAAATTAATAGTACAAAAATGTTTTTTTAATTATATTTACAAAACAAGGAATAGAAAATGTAAATAACCAAATCTCAGAACAAGAAATAAAGCAAGGCATAAGTGAATTCTCAAAGAGAGGAGGGAAGACAGATTTAATGACTTTAGAAGATAATGCTATCAAATATTTAATAATTTATTATGTCGCATAAAATTCTTGTAAAAGTAGGAAAAGGAGGAATTTACCAAAATTTCTGTCATGAGACAAATATGGTCTTAATGCCTAATCCAAGGAAAGGTAAAACATGGGGTGGGGAAGGGGGAAAGAGAAACTAGAGACTATTATCCCTAATGAATATAGATGCAGAGTTTTTTTTAATAAAATATTAACTTAGAGGCTATTGCAATTTATTCAAAAATTATATATTATCCTTCTTTGGATTCTGAGCAATAATTTGAGGTTGTTTCAATATTAAGAAAACTATAAATATAGTAGATAATTATATAAAAAATCAAAATTACAGTTATAACAACAGATAAAAACAGCATTTGATGACATACTATATCTATTTATGTCAAAAATATTTAAAAGGATAAGGATAAGTTAACTTTCCTTAAGTGGTAATTAGTATCTACTTAAAACCAAAAGCTAGTATTATCTGTAATGACAAAATATTAGAATCATTTTCAATAAAATCAGGGTTAAAGGAAGTTTATCCACTTTCACTGTTATTATTAGATTTTATTTTTTAAAATGCTAGCTATAGAATACAACATGAAAAAAATTGAGGAAAGAAATGTATGCAAAGAGAAAAAAAGCAGATCTTGGAGAATCAGCTACTAAGTTAAACAGTAACTTCAGTAAAAGAACATGATTTTACATAACCCCATAAAAAAACTTTGTTTTTCAATTTAAACATTTAAAATAAAAATTCCAGCAGGGCTTCAGCTGTATCATGAATTCAGAGGTGGAAAGGACCTAAAATATACCTAGATCTCTAAGGAAGGGTTCCCTGTATCCCTCAATTAAATAAGTTGAGTCCCCTCATTTTCCAGAGGAGGGGGTTATCAATAAACTCAGAAGGAAGAGATACAAAGAGGATATGGAAAGGAAACTGAGCCTGAGAAAGGTGAATGGCTTTGCTCACAGTCACACAGACATTCTCTACTCAAGGTCTATGTGTTTTAGGAACTTTTTAATGAGGTGTGTTTGGCAAGACTTATGGTATTTTTTAGGGTGGGTGTGCTCCTAGCCCTCGCCTCTCTCTCCTCCCATTCACTCACAGGAAAATGATGACTTTCTGACTCAGAGGGAGAAAAGAAGACTGATTTTGTACCTTCTCCTAAACCCCATGTGAAGCACATGCTGGTAAGAAAAAACTCTTTGTGGCAAATACTATGAACTTTGTGTCTTGGTTAAGCAAGAATAAGGACTGGAAAGCTTCTATCTCTAAGCTTGCTTTGCTCTAGGTTGGATACTCATGGCTTATTTTGATCTCAGTACCAAAACCTGTTACTTGGTAGTAAAATGATTGCAACTTTCAGATGAAAGGCTCTAGGAGACAGAGACACACTAATGGCCTTCATTAGAGCTGTATTACCTTTCACGGCTGCCATAAAAGGCCATAAGAATAGTTGTTTTTGTTTTCTAAAGTTTACTTTCTTGGAAAAAAAATCCTACATGGAATCCCTACATTCACCCTCTACCCAGAAATCCTAAGACCAATTTTGTATACGGTGACATTGGATGCCAGTTTTTCAGCTCCAAACCAATGAGTTCTCTCCAAAGGAATAATAATAGCACTTAGTGGCCCTGGCAACACTTGACTTCATCAAAGTTTTCTTTGGTCTCTTGGCCAAATTTCTAACTTGTTTGGAGGATGGGGAGGGGGTGGGGGGGTGGGCAGGACAAGAGAGGATGAGATTGTAGAGGAAGAAGGAGGACTCTTAGATCACAGGAAGACAGACTTAGTGATGGAAGGCACTTTGCAGCCATCTATCAATCAATCAATCAACTAACTAGCAACTATTGAGGTACAATTCTATGACAAATGCTGTGTGTGTTTGACGTTGGAGAAGAAGCCGAGGCCCAAGAAGTGAAGCAAGTTATTCAAGGGCACCCAGATGGTAAGGGCTGGTGGCGAGATTCAAACCTCAATTATCATCTTCAAAAGTCAGTCATTTTTCCATTGGTGGCTTCCAGTCAGAGAGAGACGCCATGAGAAGGGAACAGAGTGTGAGATTTGGATGAGTTCATCTTCAGCCTGGGTAGAGACTGCCAAGAGAGGGGCAGCTGTGATGAAGCAGAAACGGTGTTGGACTTTGAGTCAGAGTCTCTGGATTCAAAATTGTCTCTGTGATTAGCTGGAGTGGAAAGGATACTCCAATGGGAAGCGTTAAACTTGGAGTCACGGGAACTGAGTCCAAATTTTGACTCTACTGTATGATCTCAGGCAAGTCTTGGTATCCCTCTAGAATTCATAGGCCACACAGGGCTTGTAGAACAAAATTTGCAAAGCAAAATTCCTCTTTGAAGATTTGATTACTGGAACCAATGATTCCTCTCTCCTTTCAATGTGAGTAGGATACAATGGAAAGAGTTCCAGTCTCACTGCTGATATCTTATTAGCTTATGATCTTTAACCTCTATGGGCCTTCGTATTTATGCAGACACACATATGTATATACATATACACACATATGCGCATAAGTGTATATGTACATAGGTAATTAGCATAAATGAGATTTTATAGGAAGACATAGAGACACAGGAAATCTCATTATTTAATTAATTTAAATTAATCTTATTAATATGGAAAATAGTCCCCAATAGTTAGTGAAAGTTTTTATTCCATATGAAATTGTCATGGCTAAAATTTATGCCGATTAAATAAAATGTTGAAAATTTCATTCATTTCATTTCTTAAACATATGCACAGTTAATGAGATTTCCTATGTGCCCAGACTTTAGGGATACCGTGTGTGTGTGTGTGTGTGTGTGTGTGTGTGTGCGCGTATAGCATAGTCACTTAATTGGATGGAATTCTATTTCTTTAATGCCCTTCTTTCTAGACCTTATATTGTCCCATTGGGACTGAAAAGGAGAGTAAGTGATGCATGGTGAATAGAGTGTTGTGGGTACAGAACAGTAAATAGAACAACATGCCTGAAACATACAGTACACAGAAGTGAGTGATGTATAAGACTGGCAAGGTAGGAGGAGGCCAGGTTATGAAAAGCTTTGAGTCCCAAGCAGAGACTTTTCTATTCAATCCTAAAAGTAATTGGGAGTCACTGGAGTTTCTGATCATATCTGACCTTAAGGAAAACCACTTGGGCATTTGTTGAGGATTCATTGGGATGGGGAGAGGCAGGGGAACCAATTACAAGGCTATTGCTAAAGTTTAGACAAGAAGTGATGAGGGTTGTATGAGTGGAGAGAAGGAGGTGCGTACAAAAAGATGCTAGAGAGATAGAAATGGCAGTGTTTGGAAACTGATTCCATCCATGGGGTTAGTGGGAAGTGTTATGGGAATGGGAATTCAAGATCTTCCCTGCTCCTAGCCCCTTTGATAGGCTTAAGTGTACCTGGAGCTTGTGGTGCGAGGCTGGTTTTCAGGAAAGCCCACACCTTGGTGCTCTGTGATTGGGCATTGGGTCAAGAGCATCATGACATTCTCTGAGCCAGGAAAAGGCTATATATATCCTGATGTGAGGCTTTGTTTTGGGGCTCACTTAGAGAAGTGTTGTGTGATTTGACCAGATGAGACTCTGGGCAGCTGTCAAGCCCCCCCCCTGCTTGAAAAACCCAGATGTTGGTGTTTCCCTCTCTGGTAACTGTGGCTAGTTATGGATGTAATGGTCAGACAGCTAGAAGCCTGTCTGCTGAAATGTTTCTCTGTCCTCTTGTAACTTCAGTCTGTATACTCTGAAGTTTGGGGTGCTGACTTTTTCCCCTGAACTAGGTAAATGGTATGTTTGATTTATTAAAGCAAGATTGTTAACCCATTTTGAGTTGCTTTCCTTTAGAAAAGCAGATCTTAGAGCCTGTGTTGTCAGCCACCCTGGGCACGCTGGGGTGCTTGCTGTTACAGGAGGGAGAAGTTGAGGTTAACTCAGAGATTGGGTCTCTGGATGACTGGAATGAATGGTGGTGGTGCCATTGATGTTAACGGAGAAATTCAGAATAGCAAGGGGCTTCTTCAGGGAAAGACAATAACTTCTGTTTTGGATATGTTGAACTTGAGATGACATTCCATTGTAAATATGCAGTGGGCAGTTGGAGGTGAAGGACTGGAGCTCAGGAGAGAGATTAGGGCTGGATATGCAGACCCAGGACTCATCTATAAAGAGATGATAATTGAACCCAAAGAACTGATGGAGTTACCCAACGAGATAGTCTAGAGAGAGAAGAGAAGCCAAGATAGAGTCTCAGAGGACGTCCACAGTTAATGGGTCAGACAGTGTCCTGATAACACAGAAAGAAAGCAATATCCCAGAGGAGAAGCTGGTCAAGGTCACACATGGAAGAGAAGTCAGGGAGAATTAGGGTGGAAAAGATGGACAATTAGATCATTGCTCCCTTTAGAGAGTAGACTCGGTTGAGCCAAGAGGTTAGAAGCCAGACTCTTTCCCAGTTGAGAAGAAAGGGAGAGCATAGGAAATGGAGTCACTTAAGACAGCTTTCTCAAGGAGTTCAACTGAGAAGAGGAGGAAATCTGAAGGAAAAGAGTGAGCAGGCATGGCAGATAGAGTGAGGGTGTCTTAAGAATGGGGAGACGTGAGGGTGTGCCGGCAGCAAGGGAAGGAGCTTCTAGAGAGGGAGAGACTGAAAAGCAGAAAGAGAAGAGGTGGTGGAGGGGGTGCTGTCCTGGAGGATGGGGGATGGGATGGAATGAAAGGTACATGTAGAGGTCTGGTCTCTGAGCAGTGAGGAGACCAACTGGGACTCTTCAGAGAGGTTCCTCATCCAGGAGCCTCTAAGCCCACAGAACCACAGGTCCATTCATTTGTTTTATGGTGGGGGGAAGGGGCAGGGGCTAGTAATACTTACCCACTGTGAGGCTCAAATGAAAAGAATACATGCAGAGGACTCCACAAAGCTTAAAGCATTTTCTCAATGCCACCTGCATTATGAGATGATTACACCACATGACCTAAAGAAACATTACTCATCAATTAGGGGAGAGGCTCACACATGTAAAGTTGGAAGGGTCCTCAGCAGCCATTTACAGATGAGAGGAGGAGAAATGATTTGCCCAAGGTCACACAGCTAAGAACCAGGATTCAAACCCAACTTCTCTATCTCCCAAACCTGAATTTTCCCCACTGCTCCTGGATCTTAGCTCTATAACTGGAACCAAGTTCAGAGGCTATCTCCTTCAAAACTCTCATTTTACAGATGAGAAAAATGTGTCGCAGAGAAGGGGAGTGATTTATCGAGGTCACATGGCTAATAGGTGAAGGTTAGGGCTAGAACCCAAGTCACTGGCCCACGGTTATTAGAGACTTGTGTGTCACAATGCTTCTCACAAAACTCTTAGATAGATGCTTTCCTTGGTGTGCCTTGGTCTCCCTCAGATGAAGACTTGCTGGGCTTTTTGAAAAGCCACAGGGATTTGAACTAGTGAAGCCAAGGTCAGTCGTTGGCACCTGCAGCAGCGATATGCCCTTTGGGGTCAGCCAGAGCTTTGGTGGTGTCTGCTGGGGAGCGAGGACCAAGCAGGGGAGTCCTCTCAATTGCACTTGTGGTCGCCGCCATTCAAGCTTCTGCTATGCAGTGAAGAGAGCTGGACTGAGTCCTCAGTCTGCGGCTCAGGAGCTCTCTGACCTTGAACAAGTCTCTTACCTGTCAAATGAGAGGCCTGGCCTAGATCGCCTCTGCAGTGCTCCTGGGTTATCTCACTCTAATTCTGTCTGTTTCCTGACTGGTAACATGCAGAGAAGACTTATCAAGAACGCTGAATTTGGAGTCAAAAGCTTTGAGTTTGAATCCTGAGTCTGCCACTTATTGTCTATGTAAAAGCCTCCTTTCCTCCTCTCCAAGCCTCAGTATTCTCCTCTGTAAAATGGAGCTGATAAAACCCACCTTTGCCGTGCTCTTTACCCTGCCCTCTCTGGGTGTCCCTCAAAGACAAGGACCCTAGACCCCTCTTGGTTTGGGGGAGGTGAATCCCAGCATCTCCACTGAACTTTGCTAAGGGAGTTTTGCCCTAAAATTGGGCCTTGTCTATGGGTTGCACGTGGACCCCACCCAAACCCTGCTCCAGTCTTTCCCACCTTCAGATTAGTGGGAAGGAGGAAGGACATGTGAGCTACCTCAGAAGAAGCAGCAGAGGGGCAGCTATCAGGCAAGTGGAGGAAGGATGGAGCTTGCTAGAACCAGAGAGGGGAGGCTGGCAGGGGGAGGGAGTTTGCATGATTGAAAGCCCCCTTAGGCTGCAGACAGAAGGAAGGGCACTGTTCTGCAGGCTTTTCCCTCCTTTCCCATCCTCTCTTATAAAAGGCCATGAGCCTCAGGCTCCCCTGGGAGCAGGTTTATCTCTATTTCTTCAGCATTTACTTGATCACTTAAGCTGGCAAAATCTAATGAAGCCATTGAGCACTTGGCACCATCTAAACCCTATGTAATATTGTTGGAAGGCAGCAGAAAGGACAGACCAGGGAGCACCTGGGAGGGGAGAGAGAGAGATTTCAAATGCTCATAAAAATATCCCAGTGATCTCTAGCTGGCGGCTTGAGTCAGGAAATAAAGAGACAGAGATTCATTTTCACAACGTCCCAGAGCAGAGACAGCACTTTTATGGGAGTTTCTCTAAGCAAATGAGCCAGCAGCCATGGCTAGAGCGCCAGCTGGCCTGATACAGAGGTGCCCCCAGTCACCTTCATGAATGGTCATGAGGACTGAACAAGCTAATCGGTATAAAGCACTGGGGTTAGCTCAGGGTCGTCTGATCCTAGGAAAGGATCTGAAGTAAGTCAGTTATGATTGGAATCTCTTTGGGGAGATCTCTTGAGCCAGCTAGCTGATGCACTGCACGGAGCCCTGGTATGGATGAAGCCTGGAGACAGTCCTACTCCAGCCTTAGACACCTAGTAGTTGAGTGACCCTGGGAAAGTCACTTAAAATGCTGTTTACCTCAGTTTCCTCAACTGTAAAATGGGAATAATAATAGCACCCACCTCCCAAGGTTGTTGTAAGCATCAAAGAAGCGATATTTGTAAAGCACTGGGAACAGACCTGGCACATAGTAGGTGCTTAATAAATGCCTATGTAAAGAATTCAATTGAGTAACTAATTAAAATAAATAAGTGCTTATTCCTTTCCTTCCCCTGCTGTTTTCCTTCTAGGACAGTGTTTTCAATGTATGAAATAGTAAAAGGCAGCGACAACACAACTGTACCTGGGTTAGGATGACTGGGGTTTGGTCCAAGGGCACTGACATTCAGAGGGATGGGAAACATGTTGTTTGTCCTTTGTTTCTGAAGAGCATCCCCCACAGGGAGATGTCTTGGTAGGGCTGCAGAAGTCCTCAGCCTCATGCTTTTCCAGAGTCATTGAAGGCCAGTGCAAGACAAAAGTCAAGGTCACCCAGGATGCAGTGATGACCTTGCTAGCTTCAATGTCTGGACAAGCTCTCAGCACTCCACTGTGCCTGCTTCAGCCGCCTTCATGGTCATTGGAACAAATCATTCTCACCTGCTCATTCTTCAAGGGGAGTCTTCTCATGCTTGGGGTAAACACCCCCTAAGTCACCCATGGACGCACTGCTGGGCTGTGGCCACTTCTTGGCTCATCTAGAACCTGCAGCCTGGGACAGCCCTGGGACTGACCATGCTGTCCCAGCCCATGGGGAGAAATTTTGCCACCCTTGAGTTCTGCACCATCAGTTCTGCTAGCATGTTAAAAATGCATAAAGATCATTAAAATTAATAAATCTTCATTGTCACCCACAAATTATGGCACCCTGCAGTCCTTCCGGGGCCCCTCAGAAACCTAAAGCCAACGTACTGCATTGACGTGCTTTCAGAATCTATCTCACTGTTCTTCAGGCTTTAGAATCTGTGCCCATCACCTTAAGAACAACAGAATGCTATTGCTATTGTGTCCAGGAGTGCACACACTTAGGTCCCCTGAGGTACCGGCATACCCTCGTGCCCACACTGACTCTCCTGGAGCAATGGCCCCTCAGCATTGTATCATGTAGGCTGCAGTCCAGAGTCAGAAGACCTCGGTTCAAGCCTGGGCAACCTTGGACAAGTTATTGGGAAGTCCTGGGCCTCAGTTTCCTTTTCTGTAAAATGAGCTAGATACACATAAAAAAATGTTGCATTCTAAGCTCCTTCTCTCCAACGAGAAGCCAAGCAATGTGATGACCATTAGACACGTGATGCCATGCCAAACATTTCCATAGTAACCATGTTGAAAAAAAAGCCAAAAGTCTTTAATGCATGAAATGAGCTACCTGGCATAACAAAGGAATCCAGGTCTAATAAAATGCCCTTCCCAGAATCCCTTTAAGCTCCTGGATGCCTGGCTAAGAAATGCTGCTTCTTCACCTTGCCGAGAATCTTGCTTCATTTTACAGAAGAAACTACATCTTGGGGAGGGGAAGGTCACTGAGATACTGGAACCCAGGTCCTCAACTCCAAACCCAGAAGTCTTCCCAGGGGTCTTTGCTGTCAATAAGAAAGCAGTTAGAGGCAGCCAGGCAGCATCTGGAGTCAGGAAGACCTGAGTTCAAATTCAACCTCGGACGCTTGCTGATTTTCTGATTCTGCACCAGTGACTGTTGGTTTGTTTGCCCCAGTTTCTCCATCTGTTTAATGAGAACAACACCTACCTCGCAGGGTTGTTTCAAGGATCAGATGAGATATGTATAAATTACATTGGCTAACCTCAGCGTGCTATATGGATGCCAGCTATTGAGAAGCCAACTCCCATCCTTCAGGATCCCAGAGGCACTTGCCTGGGTGTGGAACCTGGCAGACAGGCTCACGGGGCCTCCCTTAGCCCCCTCCCCCAGCTCCCTGCTGTGCTCTGCTCCTTTTTCCAACATGGCAGGCATGCTTCTGGGAGGCAGCCCAGACCCAAGCAAGGCCCTGGGTGATGTATGACTGTGTCATGACTTGTTACATCCCGCTAGCTGATAACTCTGTATAATTAATTGGATGCCAGCTGATGTGGCAGCAGGTTCTACACGTACAAATAAAAGGTTGTCCGTGCACCGCAGAGCACATCTGTTTAATGGCATAATTCAAATTAATTTCTCTCCATCCAGGATATGAGCTTACGGCTGAGTGCTCAGCGGCAGCAGCTCCCAGAGATGAGCCTGACTGGCCCTGCCAGGCTGAGGAGTCTAGCTGCCCTGGAGTTTGGACTAGGGCAGGCTGGATGATTGCTGTCAAGCTACCTGACCTGCTGGAGCCCTGGGCCTTGCCCCCTATGCCAGCACCCTCAAGACTTCTCTGACGTTCAATTCCCGCTGTAGTCACGCCCTTCCCTCAGTTAGATTGAACAAGGACATTCTCAATTGCTAATGGTTTTTTTTTTTTATCCCGAGTGCTTGGAGAAAGACTTGGAACCTAATAAGACGCTTAACAAATGCATTTTAATGCATGCCTGCACTCATTCTAGATTAATTTTAATCCCTTCATTTTACAGATGAGGAAACTGAGGTACAGGAGGTGAAGGTGCAAGTCACACAGGTTGGAAGAGCCCAGATTCGGCCTCAGGCTTCCTGACTCAGAATTGGAACCTTTCCCTGCCCTGGCTGAAATCTCCCCCTCCCTTGAAACTCCTGGACCCCATGGTCACCATTCAGATGACAACAAAGTCATTGTTTTCTTCAAGGATAAACTGAATCTAAAGACGGGATCTCTGAGTGCCTTTGAGTCTGCATTTCTGACCATAAAACTTGGCTGTAGACAGACAGAGAGCCAAGCCTGGAAATCAAGGAGACCTGGTCTGTGTGCTGCCTCTGACACATACAGGTTGGGTGCCCTGCACACATCCGCCCACGCCCTGCTCTACCATATTGCATAAATTTTTTTTGATGTTTTGATTTCTTTTTTCTTTTATTTTTAGTTTTCAACATTCATTTCCACAAGATTTTGAGTTACATATTTTCTCCCCAACTTTCCCCTACTCCCCCAAGACAGCAGGCCTACTGAATACTCCTTCCCCAATATGTTCTCTCATAGCCTTCCCCCTCCCTCCCCCAACTTTCTAGAAGGGCAAAATGGATTTCTATACCCCAGTGCCTGTATATCTTATTTTCCAGTTGCATGTAAAAAACATTTTTTTTAACATTTGTTTTTAAAATTTTGATTTCCAGATTCTTTCCTTTCTTGCCTCCTCACTTACCCTCACTAGAAGATAAGCAATTCAATATAGGTTGTATATGTGTAGTTATGCAAAACATTCCCATAGTAGTTATATTGTGAAAGACTAACTATATTTCCCTCCATCCTATGCTGCCCCCCACTTATTCTATTTTCTACTTTGACCCTGTCACTTTTCAAAAGTGTGTGCTTCTAACTACCTTCTCCCCCAATCTGCCCTCCCTTCCATCATCCCCCTTCTTATCTCCTTCCCCCCTACTTTCCTGTAGGGTAAGATACCCAATTTAGTGTGTATGTTATTCCCTCCTTAGGTCAAATTCAATGAGAGTAAGGTTGTTCCATTCCCTTTCACCTTCCTGCTCTTCCCCTCCATTGTTACAGTTTTCTGTTGCCTCTTTTACATGAGTTATTTTACCCTATTCTATCTCTCCCTTTCTCCTTCTCTCATTATATTCCTCTCTCACCTCTTAATTTTATTTTTTAGATATGATCTCTTCCTATTCAACTCATTCTGTGCCCTCTGTCTATGTATACATGTATATATATATACAGACACTCACATATGTATTTATACACACATATACCCTCCTATACATACATATATATGCATGTATACACATATATACATGTATATTTCCTTCAACTATCCTCATAATGAGAAAAGTCTCATGAGTTACAATTATCATTTTTCCATGTGGGAATGTAAATAGTTAAACTTTAATAAGTTCCTTATGATTTTTTTTTCTTGTTTACCTTCTCATGCTTCTCTTGCTTCTTGTATTTGAAAGCCAAATTTTCTGTTCAGCTCTGGTTTTTTTTCCTCAAGAATACTTGAAAGTCCTCTATTTCATTGTACTCAGTTCTGATGGGTAGGTGATTCTTGGTTTTAATCCTAACTCCTTTGACTTCAGGAATATCATATTCCAAGCCCTTCGATCCATCAGTGTAGAAGCTACTAGATCTTGTGTTATCCTAATTGTGCTTCCGCAATACTGAAATTGTTTCTTCCTGACAGCTAGGCATATTTTCTCCTTGACCTGAGTGGGAACTCTGGAATTCAGCTGTGATATCCCTGGGAGTTTTCTTTTGGGGATCTTTTTCAAGAAGTGATGGGTGAATTCTTTCCATTTCTATTGTGCCCTCTGGTTCTAGAATATCAGGGCAATAATTTTAGAATAATCAGGGCAATTTTCCTTGAGAATTTCTTCAAGGATGATTTCTAGGCTCTTTTTTTTCATGGATTTCAGGTATTTTGCAGGTCAGTGGTTTTTCCAATGAGATATTTGATATTGCCTTCTACTTTTTCATTTGTTTGGATCTATCTTTATAGTATCTTGATTTCTCATAAAATCATTACCTTCCATTTGCTCCAGTCTAATTTTGAAAGAATTATTCTCTTTAGTGAGTTTTGGAAATTCCTTTTCTATTGGTACAATTCTGCTTTTTAAGGCATTCTTCTCCTCATTGGCTTTTTGAGCTTCTTTTGTCATTTGAGTTAGTTTATTTTAGGGTGTTATTTTCTTCAGTATTTTGGGGGTCTCCTTTAGCAGACTGTAAACTCCTTTTTCATGATTTTCTTGCATCATTCTCATTTCTCTTCCCAATTTTCCCTCTGCTTCTCTTACTTGATTTTCAAAACCTTTCTCAAGCTATTTCATGGCCTGTAACCAGTTCATATTTTTGGAAGCTTTTGATGCAGAGTTTTGTCTTTGTTGACTTCTTCTGGTTTCATTTTTTGATCCCCTTTGTCCCCAAAATAGGATTCTGTGGTCTAATAGTGGTTCCTCTGCTTGCTCATCTTGCCAGACAATTACTTGACTTTTGAGCTCTTTGCCATGGTAGAACTCTGCTTCCAGAGTTGAGAGAGCTGTGTCCCAAATCCCTAGGGTTTTCTCAAATGTTGTTAGAGTTATGAGAAGGGGGCCCTCTCTACAGACACCCTAAGCTCTGACACACAGGCCATATACCCCAGGACCACTGATGGTCATCCAGATCCAAGCATATCAAAGCAAGAGCAATTACCCTCTGAATGGCCACTTGGTCCCCCTATGATCTGTAGGCCAGGGGCTCCAGAAGCAGCCACAAAGCCACTGCACCTCCATCACCACTCCCCCTGGGGGAGGGCTCCAAATTAGGCTCTTCTGTCACCTAGTTCCAGCAGGGTTCCCCACTGACCTTTTATTTTCTTTTTTTTTCTTTTTCAAATGCTTTATTAACTTCTGATTTACATCATTCATTTCCACCAGATTTTGAGTTACAAATTTTCTCCCCATTTTTCCCCTACCCACTGCCCCAAAATAGCAATCCCACAGGATATCCCCTCCTCCAATCTGCTCTCTTCCATATTATCTCCTATATCCCTTTTGACTTTTCCAGTAGGGCATGGTGGATCTCTATGCCCCAGTGCCTGTATATCTTATTTCCCAATTATATGTAAAATAGTATTACTAATAGTATATATATATATATATATAATACACACACACACACACATATATATATATATAACAATTGATTTTAAAACTGAATTCCAGATTCATTCCCTTCCTCCCTTGTCACCCACCCTTACTGGGAAGATAAGCAGTTCAGTGTAGATTATACATGTGTGGCTAATGCAAAACAATAACAGAGTAGATATATTGTAAAAGACAGACTATATTTCCCTCCCTCCTATCCCCCCTCCCACTTGTTCTGTTCTCTACTTTGATCCTGTTCCTTTTCAAAAGTGGTTGCTTCCTACTTCCCTCCCCCGCCCCCAGCCTGCCTTCCCTCTCATCCCCTTTGCCCTACTCTCCTGTAGGGTGACATAACCTATTTAGTGTGTATTTCCTTCCCTCCCCAAGACAAATTCAATGGGAATAAGGTTGACCCATTCCCTTTTACCTTCCTATTCTTCCCCTCCATTGTAACCATTTTCCCTTGCCTCTTCTATAAGAAAGTTTACCCCATTCTGTCTCTCCCCATCTCCTCTCATTATATTCCTCTCTCACCTCTTAATTTCACCTTTTAAGTATCATCCCTTTCTATTAAATTGATCCTGTGCCCTCTATGTCTACCTGTAAACACATATACATACATTCACATATGTATTCATATGTCCATATACCTTCATATATAGACATATATATATATATTTTTTTTTTCTATTCCTTTCAACTATTTTCATACTAAAAAAAGTTTCATCAGTTACAATTATTGTTTTTTTCCTTGTAGGAATGTTGATAGTTCGACTTTGATAAGTTCCTTATGATTTCTTTTCCCTGTTTACCTTCTCATGCTTCTCTTGCTTCTTGTATCTGAATGTCAAATTTTTTATTCAACTCTAGTTTTTACAGCAAGAATACTTGAAAGTCCTCTATTCCACTGAATGACCATATTTTCCCCTGAAACATGCTGCTTAGTTTTGCTGGGTAGGTGATTCTTGGTTTTAATCCCAGCTCCTTTGACCTCTGAAATGTCATATTCCAAGCCCTTCAATCCCTCAGTGTAGAAGCTGCCAGATCCTGAGTTATCCCAATTGTGTTTCCATAACATTCAAATTGTTTCTTCCTGGCTGCTTGTAATATTCTCTCCTTAATATGGGAATTCTGGAATTTGGCTATAATATTCCTAGGAGTTTTCTTTTTGTGATCTTTTTCAGGAGGTGATCAGTGGATTCTTTCAACCTCTATTTTGCCCTCTGGTTCTAAAACACCAGGACAATTTTGTTTGAGAAGTTCCTGGAGGATGATTTCTAGGTTCTTACTTTGATCATGGCTTTCAGGGAGTCCAATAATTTTTAAATTCTCTCTCCTGGATCTATTTTCCAGGTCAGTGGTTTTTCCCATGAGCTATTTCACATTGCCTTCTATTCTTTCATTTGTTTGGGTTTGTTTAACAGCATCTTGATTTCTCATAAAGTCATTAGCTTTCATTTGCTCCAATCTAATTCTGAAGCAATGATTGTCCTCAGTGAGCTTTTGAGATTCTTTTTCCATGTGGTAAATTCAGCTTTTTAAGGCATTCTTCTCCTCATTGCCTTTTTAAGCCTCTTTTGTCATTTGAGTTAGTCTGTTTTTTAAGGTGTTATTTTCCTCAGTCAGGCTGTTGACTCTCATTTCGTAATTTTCTTGCATCTTTCTCATTTCTCTTCCCAATTTTTCCTCCACTTCTCTTATCTGCTTCTTAAGGCCGTCTATGGCCTGTAACCAGCTCGTATTTTCCTTCGAAGCTTTTGGTGCAGGAGTTCTGACTTCACTGTCTTCCTGCTGTTCAATGCTTTGCTCCATTTTGTCCCCAAAATAGGAGTGTAATGTTGGAACCTTCTGTCTGCTTTGTTTCCTTTGCCTGGTTATGTTGCCCCTCAGTCACTTGCCCCCTGGGCTTTTTGCCACAGTAGGACTCTGCCACCAGACAGGGGAGCTTTTGTCCCAAATGCTGGGGTTTTCTCAGCTGCCGGAGGTATTAGTTAGGTGCCCTCTCTGAAGCCTCCACATGTTCTGGCAAGCTGGACACACACCCCAGGACCTCCACCCTAGACTGCAATCCAGATCCAAGCAGGTTAAAGCAAGAGTGATTACCCCTCAGACTGGTTTCTTGGTCCCCCTACACTCTGCAGGCCAGGAGCTGAAGCTGCCACATGGTGCTGGCTGGCTGTGCTGGTGTCTCAGTGGCTTCTTGCCCCGGGGGCAAAAGCCAACGTACTCCTTCTTACTGGGTTCTAAAGTCCAGACTGCACTGACCTCTCACTTTGTCCTTAGCATCTTTGTGTTTGTAATTCTGGAAATGGACACAGCTGCTGCTGATCTGGAGTCCCTCTGGCCCGTGGCTGGTCAGACCCACCCTGGGGCTAAAACCTCCTGCTCATAGCAGGCCTGGGTTTGGCTCTGGAGCCCTGCACACTAGCTGATTCCTGCCAGCCTGCCGGGCTGTCCTCAGTGGGAGGTTAGCTTCTCTGTGTCATTTTGTGGGTTCTGCACGTCCAAAGTTTGTTCAGAATCCCCTTTTTACATTGATTGGGAAAGGTGGAAGCCGGAGCCTCTCAGATGTCATGCTTCTACTCTGCCCTCCGACCTTTTACTTTCTCTTTGGAGTTTATGGGTTAAGAAGTCTGGAAACCACCACAGCTGCCAGTGATTCACTCTCCTGAAGTCTTCTCTGCCTGGTCTGGGCCACTAGTTGAGGGTACCCTGGGTCCAGGCCTATGCGGCCCATGCAGGACTGTGCTTGCCTCCCAGCTGGGTGAGATGGACCCTTAATGTCAGATTGCTTGGCTGCCTTCAGTGGGAGATTTGCTTCTCTCCATCACTTTGTGGGTTGTGTAGGTCTAAACTTTGTTTTGAGTCATATTTTGCAGGTATTGCAGGTGGTTGGAGTGGGAGCTCAGCCAAGTTCTTGCTTTTGCTCTGCCATCTTGGCTCCACCCCCCAGAGATCATTTTTTAAAACGGGAAAAGGACCTTCATGTACAAAAATCTTTATAGCAGCTCTTTTTGTAGTGGCAAGGAATTCGAAATTGAGGGGATACCCATCAATTGGGGAATGGCTGAACAAGTTGTGGTATATAGATGTCATGGAATACTATTGTTCCAGAGGAAATGAGGAGCAGGCAGACTTAAGAAAAAACCTGGAAAGAATGACATTAACTCATGCAAAGCCAAATGAGCAGAACCAGGAAAACATTGTACATAGTAAGAGCAACATTATATGATGATCAACTATGAATAGCTTAACTCTTCTCCCAGGAGTGGGAAACCCATGACCTTGAGGTCACATGTGGCCCTCTAGGTCCTCAAGTGTGACCCTTTGACTGCATCCAAACTTCACAGAACAAATCCTCTCAAGAAAAGGATTTGGTCTATAAAACTTTGACTCGGTCAATAGGCCAAACCCAAAGACCTAGAAGGCCACATGTGGCTTTGAGGCCACTGGTTCCCCACCCCTATGACAATTCCCAAGGACCCACGATGTAAAATATCATCTACCTCTAGAAAAAGAACCGATAGAAAAATTGATTGAAGTATACTATTTTTCACTTAATTTTTTCATGTTTCTTTTCATTTTGCTCTTTCTTCTTCCACAACATGACTGAAATGGAAATATGTTTTACATGATTGCACAAATATAACCTGTATAAAATTGCTTACCGTTTTAGGGAGGGGAGAGGAGAGGAAGAGAAGAAGCAAAATTTAAAACATTTTTTTTAATGAATGTTTAAATTGTCTTTAAGCATAATTGGAAAAAAATAAAATACTATTGTCTTAAAAGCCTGAGTATTGTTGATGTATAATATTGGTAGAGGAAGGATTTCCTTGCTGGAAGTTTGCTACTGCAAGGAAGTCACAGGTGAAGTGAGAACAAAATTTTAAAACATAGAAACTTGGAATATCAAAGTGGGTTGGCCATTGGGCTTTTAACAACAACGATTGACATATTCGTAAGTTTTGCCTAATGTTTTCCACACATTCTCATTGGATTGAGATAGTAATCCTGTGAATATCTCAGAACCACATGTGATCCCAGGGCCATCTAGTCCGACTCGACCTGGAATGCATCCTCTCTATGGCAAATACAACAGGAAGCCAACCAGTGGGAATCCTTCACACTCCAGGGCTGCCCATTCCTCTGTAGGGTCTTGGGGACTCGTGAGAAACTTTGTCCTGCGTCTGCCTCTCTCGCCAGTCCCACCTCTGCCCACCCCCACTCCTCCTGCTTCTGGCCTCTGGTGCCAGGCAGAATGAGGTGAGTCCCTTGGGGGCATATATTAGAGGGAGGAATTAACTCTAACAGTTAGGCAGCAATAACAGCATTCGAGGTAAGATACCGACACCTCCTCTTCCTGCCCAGCCACCCACTCACCTCCTGGGGGTGATGAATTGAAAGCATTTTGCAACCCTCAGAGCACTTTAGAGACTGGGGTTGTCATCATTGTTTTGAAATATATCTCTAAGGGGATTTGGGGTTTGCTAAATTCTTTCTTTGCAACAGCCCCAAAAGCGGGTGGATACTGCAATTATTTTGTTTTGTTTTGTTTTGTTTTTAAACTGAATCTGGAGGCAAAAGAACTTCCTTGGTAGGAAATTCCATCTATTAATTCTCATCTTTTGCTGTCATTATTACACACGGGAGCAATGATGGGATTGACGGTGGTCACGTATGAAGTCAAAAGAAACGATCCAATCCTCCCAGGCACCAGTTCCATTTTCCCTTTCTGAGCCTCAGTTTCCTCCTCTGTAAAATAAGGGGTTTGCATCACCTGGCCTCCAGGACTGCCTTGAGCTCTAAAACTCTAATCCTCACCCTGCACGCTCTGGACCACTTTGCCCCCTTTACCCACACTCAGTAGTCCAGTGGCATTGGCTTCCTCACTCCTCCTCACACATGACCCTAGATCTCCTGACTGACTCCATGCATTTTCACCGGCAGGGCTGCATTCTGGGAATGCTCTCCCTCCTAATTACTGCCTCCTGGTCATCTTGGCTTCCTTCAGGACCCAACTTCCCAAAGTTCCATCTTCTACAGAAAGCCTTTCCTGACACCCCTGAATTAAGGGACCTGCCTAAAGCTTGTTTATACATGGCTGTGTGCATGTTATCTCCCTATTAGACTGTGAGCTCCTTGAGATCCATGCTTAGCACAGCACCTAGCAATTAATGGGCTATTAAGAAATGTTTGGGGGGGATTATGAAGTGTTCAGGGAGGACAAGCACCTCTGGTGTGGGGGCTGCTCATTCACCTTTGGGGTCTTTCACCCAACTCTCACGTGCGTCTCCAAGGAGCAGAGGCATGCCCAGTGACAACCTCCCCGTAAAACCATCTTGGCAGACAGGTTAAGCCAGGCTGAGGGTAACTGACAGCCCTAAAACCCACAGGTAAGTGAGGGAGGGGTCTACCCCAAGCATGTGAAGACTTCCCTCACTGGAAGGGATGCATGAGGACAGTTTGTTCCAATGGCCATGAAGGCAGCTGAGGCAAGTGCCGTGGAGTGCTTAGTGTGGAGTGCTTGGCCAGATGTCCAAGATGCTAAGATCATCCAGTGCATTCCAGGCCATAACTACTGGACGTCACTCCATAAGGTCATCGGTCCTCTCAAAAACCAAAGGACGAACAACAACAATAAATGTTTATTGACTATTTCATTAAGAAAAACAATTGAGAGGGAACAAGAGGAAAAATAGGTTTTTGTTAATTGAAAAAAAAAAATTAAAAAAAGAAAAAAGTCTACTATATGTAAAGTGCTAGCAGCTGTGGAGAAGGCAATGGAATATGAAATGGAGTCAATATTTCTCTCTGGGAAATGAGTCTTAACCCAGGGAAAGCTTAATAACAATAGAAGAAATGTCCTGAGGCAACAGATATCCACAAGATCATAGGATCACAGCTTTAAAGCTTGGACAAATCTTAGAAGTCTAGTTTCACTCATATTAGAGATGAGGAAACTGAGCTCCATGGGATATTACAAGATCCTAGATATAATAATAATAAACATTTGTTGCTCAAACTCTGACCCTGTTGACCAACTGTCCAAGGGTTTTCTTTGGAAAGATACTGGAGTGAGTTGCCATTTCTTTCTCCAGTGGATTAAGGCAAATAGAGGTTAAAGTGACTTGTCCAGGGTCACACAGCTAGTAAATCTCTGAGGTCAGTTGTGACCTCAAGTCTTCCTGACTCCAGGCCCAGTGACCTATCCACTGAGTTACCCAGCTGCCTCTTGCCTCCTATGGCCACATACTATGCCAAGTGCTTTACAAATTTTATTCCATTTCATTCTCACAACAATCCTGGGAGATAGATGCAAGGAAGGGGAGGAAAAAGTAGGGAATTGAAGTATCTTGCCCAAAGGTCTCAGCCACAGGGGTGGGATTCAAACCCAAGTCATCCAAGATGCCCCCTCTGTCTCTCTTCCTTGAACCACAGTTAGGCTTCTTGGGGAACACTTAAGAAAAGGGTCCTGGTTGACTGGAGGATTGAGGCAGCCACTTTGAGGAGAGAGCAGCTGTACCCAGAAGATATTCCTGAAACTGGACTGTGGTGACATCTGCTGAAAGCTATGGTTGGGCAACTATCAATGCCAGGCATGTGAGCACATTCCTTGAGCCCTTCAGCAACAGAGTGCCTTCTATGTGTGCAGCACCTGGCAGCTCCTGGCAGTGCCCTGGCTTCCCCCATTCCAGGTTTCATGAGAAGGTTGGATCTGCCCCATCTCCCTTACCAAGACCTGGGAGACCAAAGTCCCTTAGCGCCACACCTAGTGCCTTCAAGTTCAACACACCCTTTGTCTCTAAGGAGTTCCTTTCCCGGAGGCATAAGTCTACATCTGCCTCAACTTTTAATGTTTTGGTTCGTCCTCCTTCTTTCTGTTAACAGTGTTGTCGTCTTTGTGCATGCTGTTTGCTTGGCTCTGCTGACTTTACTGCATCAGTTCATGCAGCTCTTTCCAAGCTTCTCTATACCCATCACACACATCATTTCTTATAGCACAGGAATATTCCTTCACATTCACAAACCACTATTTGTCTAGCCACACCCAAATTATGGGCATCTACTTTGTTTCCATTTCTTAACTATCACAAAAAGTGCCGCTATAAATATTTCAGAGTGTTTGGGGATTTTTGTCCTATCAATGGTTTCCTTGGAGTAAGAGTCCAGTAATGGGGTGTCCGGTTGAAAAAAGTATGCATATTTAGTCACTTTATTTATGTAATTCTGAATTACTTTCCCAAAGGGTCATACCATTTCACAGCTCCACAAACAATGCTTTTTATTTATTATTTATTATATTATTTTTATTTTTATATAATTATTATAATATTATTATTATTTATATATAAATGTTATTTATAATTCTTTTTGTGGTGGCCATGAATTGGAACTCAAAGGGATGCCCTTCAATTGGGCTAAACAAGCTGTGTTATATGATTTAATGGAATATTATGGTGCTGTAATAAATGACAAACAGAATGACTTCAGAAAACCTGGAAAGACTTACAAGAACTGATGCAGAGTGAAGTACACAGAAACAGGAGAATGTTGTACACAGTAACAGCAACATTGTTCCACGAAGAAGACATTTACTATAATGTTTTCCATGACTTAGCTTTTTTCAGCAATATAATGATCCAAGACAATCCCAAAGGACTAATGATAAAGTATATTATCCACTTCCAGAGAAAGGACTGATATTGTCTGAACACAGACTGAAGTATGCTATCTTCACTTTCTTTCTTTGATTTTTTTAAAACTTCATTTTAGTCTTCTTGTACAAAATGACTGGATGTTTTACATGGTTGCACATGTATAACCTATATCTTATTGCTTACTGTCTCAGGGAGTGGGGAGGTGAAGGAGAGAGACAGGGATAGAAATTGGAACTCAAAACAAAAAAAATGTTAAAAAATGCTTTAACATGTAATTGGGGGTAAAGTAATGTGTGTATGTACATATGTATGCATAATAAATGTTTAATAACATAAATGAAATGAAAAAATAAAACCAATGTATAAGTGTGCATATCTCCCCATAACCCCTCCAATATTGACTATTACCACTGTGTGGGTCATTTTTGACGATTTGCAGGGTACGAGATGAAACCTTGGGTCTGTTTTGATTTGCATTTTTCTTATTCTGAGTGATTTGGAGCATTTTTCATGCATTTGTGAATACTTGGAAGTTCTTTTGATAATTGTTTTTTCAAATACTTCAACTATTTATCTATTCAGGACCAGCAGCTTGGTTTTTACCATTATTCATTTTTTCCAAGTTAATTCAAATTACCAAGATATTTCCAACATAAATCATTTCAGAAAGACATTTTCCAAAATACATTATTTCATTGAGATAGCTCCAAGAGAAATTACTTTACCAAAATATCTTTCGAAAACAAGTCATTTCACCAAAAATTTTCCAAAACCTGTCATTTAACTAATGTCTTCCAAGATAAATCAATTCATCAAGTTGATCTCCAAGATTATTTAATTCACCAAGACATTTCCAAGATAAATCATGTTACCACGATGTTTTCCAAGACAAGTCAGTTCACCAGCATTATTTTCCAAGCTAATTCAATTCACCAGAATGTTTCCAAGATCAATCATTTTACCAAAAGTTTCCCAAGACAAGTTATTTCACCAAGATGTTTCCAAGATTTCACTTACGGAAATATTTCCTGAAACAAGCCATTATGCCAAAACATTTCCATGACAACTCACTTTACTAAGATGTTTTTCAAAAGTTAAGTCAATCCACCAAATTAATACAAGTCACCAGGATGTTTATAAGATAGATCATCTTACCATAATGTCTTCTAAAAGGCAATTCATTTCATCAAGGCATTTTTTTTTACACAAATCAATTCATCAATGCATTTTCCAAAATCAGTCATTTTACTATGATATATTCTAGGATTTCACAGAAATGCTCTCTGTGATTCATTATCAGCCCAGGCTATCCCCAAAGAAAAGATCACTAGCATGGTTTATGTAGGTTCTAGGGGTAACTGGCATCCCTCTTACCTCCTCTATTTCCTATTTACTTACCTTTGTGCATATCCTAGCGTCCTTAATTGTTTGCTGGCAAAGATGTTTCTTTTTTTCCTTCATATCCCAATCCCTTGAGCAAGGGGTAGGAAGCATAGAGTAGGGATTCAGTAAATTCTTTTTTGAGTTTGTTTGGATTGGATTGCGAAAATGTAGAATCATGGAATCTGCAACTTGGGAGGAACCTCCTCTAATCCACCCCATACCTGGAGTTTCCCACCGCGGGTCTCACTGGCAAGAGGCCAACACATTTCTGCCTAAAGATCTCCAGTCCTGTGGATAGCTCTGCCAAAGGGCTAGTCTGATCTCTCATTGTTGTGTGGAAGATTATGTCCACAGAAAGTAAGCCCTGGTAGGTCCTGCCAAGCTGCAAAGCCACAAGGGATACATCCAAGAATATGTCATATGAGCTTTTATAAAGGCATGATCTAAGGAAGTTCAGAAAGTCTCATCACCAACCTGGACAGAGATAAGGTGACAAATCCTTGGGCTCCACTGGCACTTAAAGAGCATCACTGCAGTCATAGAGGAGAAGTTCACCTCATTACCAGGAGGGGGAGTAACTCCTGCTGAGGTCTTGGATCTTGGAAGTGCTTGGGGAAGAAAGGAGGGTGCCGAGATGGTCATGGTCCCCACACCACTTACCCAAGAGTCCTGACCCCTTGCCCTTTATTAAAAAAAACATTTTACTGATGCCTTCTGTCTTACATCGCATTCACTTCTAGATATCGCACACACACACACCATTTGCCAAATGAACCCCATCTTTTAACAAAGAACAAATCAGTGGACACAGTGATGGTGCCTGATGGTGTTTGCACCATTCCTCACCCATAGCTCCCTACCTCTCCACTTCAAGGAGGGAGTTTCTTCATAATTATTCATGCAGTTGAGACTCGTTTTGCCTCATTTCTTTAAGACAACATGAGGTTTTCACTTGCAGAGACACAGGCCAACTTGCAACAGTCAAGGGAAGAGGGGAGGGCTCAAATTAGAGTGGTGATCATGTGGTCAAGAGAGTTCCATCTGTCAATGCCATGCACATAGTGTTGCACTGGTTCTCATCTACAGGCTGAAGATCCTCCACCATCCAGATGATGGAGCAGGACATGATGATGGGCACCAGGCAAACTCACACGCTCAGCTAGGCAGCCCCCTGAGAGCCGCTAGCCCCAAATCCCCAGCTAAGAATAGCTGTTTATCCAGCACACAGCCATGTATGTGTGGTCTGGGCAATCCACAAAGTATAAGAGGCCTCCACCAGGCTCCCCTTGGCACACCCAGGGCATGCGTGCACAGCCCCGTCACCAACTCAGGTGTCCCAGCCCCCTATGTGGCAAGGAACCATTTGCTCTTCCCTGGAAGACGTATCGGAGCTGTCACTTAGCATAATTTCATTTGACAGGGAAAAAGCAGAATTTCTCTCAGATCTTCTGAAAGCTCTTTCCTGTTTCCTAGCCTCAATGGGAAGATGTGGACATGGGGAGAGAATAGAGGAGGTTGGTGACTGGTACCTCCATTGTGCTTCTCTGTCTACCTCAAGATCTGAAATCAGAGCACCTGGGTTCAAATTCCACCTTCACCACTTCCTATATGTAAGACCTTGGGCAAGTCACTCTCCATTTTTCAGCCTCACATTTTTCTACTTTAAAATAGGAATATCCCTTATAGCTCTAGACCTTATAACCTATGTTGGAGTATGAACCAGGGAGGCATAGCTCTAGATCCCAGCCGCATAACCTTGTGAGGGCAGTGAGGACACATGAGTATCCATCCACATTGGAACACTGTCCAAGCTTCCATGATCTTGACTCCAATGCCAGCTGAGTACTCCCTCAGGACTGGGAGGAACCCAGCAGAACCTCACTACTCTCAGCAGAACCTTCCTCAGTTCTTCCAGTTAGTGGAATTTTGTTCTCCTAGCAGAATTTCATTCTCCTAGCAGAATGTGAGCTCCAGGAGGGCAGAGATTATTTTTACTCTTTTCTTTGTGTCTCCACTACCAAGCACATTGTGAAAGCTTGGTGACTAATTAATCCAGGCTTCTTGAATTGATTTGAAAGAGGTGGCTCACTACTTCCTAAGAACACTCTCCTAGTTTGGGGGTGATTTTCATTGTTGAAGTGCTTTTCCTTAAATTGAGTTGAAATGTGCTTCCCTCTGCTATGGTTTGGGGCCACAGAGTCATAAACTCTGAGTCAGAAGGGACCCTGGAGGACAGAAAGTGTAACACCTACATTTTGCAATTGAGAAAACCAAAGCTCAGAAAAGTTAGAGAAAATTATACTGCTAGGAAATGTCAGAGGCAGGATTTGAACTCCAGTCTTTCTGATACCGGGTCCAACGCAATCACCCCTGCTCCACACATCCTCTGTCAGCAGATGCAGTACTCACACATCCATAGCACGTTGTAGACAGCTTGACTTTGCAGTCAAACCTTGTCTTATTTTTTTTATTCCCAACTTAGCAGAATTTATAGCTAAGCAAAAGCAAACATTAAGATAAGCAAACAATTTTAAAATTTCTACACAGTATACAAACCATGAACTGTGAATTGTTTGCAGTTTGTTTTATTAAATTTCGATGGGAAGCAGGGCAAAGTCCAAGCCCCCGAGTTTCCTGCTGGCTTCCGGATCGGATCCCCTTTCTGATGGCTTTTTCTTCGGGGACTTTTTCCCTGTGGGCTTGGTTGCTGGGCCATTGTTATTACTTATCTTGTACAGCTAAGTCAGGATAGAGATTGAGCCCCTGAGCAGCAGAGTAGTGACTTCCGAAGCTTTTAACACCTTCTGTCCTGGAGACAAGCAGATAGCTGGGCTTCTCACCTCCCTCCAGACCCAGTGGAAAGGAATGGACTGGGAGGCAGAAAAGAGGGGCTTGAATTCTGCCCCAGGACTCTTGGGCATATCTCTGGGCCTTCCTAAAATCCAGCTTCCTCAGTCATAAAATAAAAGGGTTGTGCAAAATGACCCATTGATTTTAGATCATTTCCCCTTCTTAGACCTTGTTTTGTTCATCTGTAAAATAGGGAAAGGGGTGGACTATATGGCCTTGGAGGCCTCTTCTGGCTCTAGAACTGTGATTTTGAGGTTTTCTCCCTTCTCTGAGCCTCAGTTTCCTCATCTGTAAGATGAGAGGGTTAGACTCGATCAGAGGTCCTCTCCAGGTCTTGATTTAGGATTCCCTAAGTTCCTGGGCTTTGGGACCACAGGAGTGAGAAGCCTGACCAGGAATAGCACTGTTCTCATTTATTCTCTCTGTCCTGTCCTGGGCTGGGGCTGGAAGCCAGAAAGGTATAGCCCAGAGAGAAGTCAGCAGCATCTCCTGGAAGAGCGACAGTGAGGAGAAGCCAAAGGCATTGCCTGCTGCCTTTTGTCAAGGTCTGAGACACAGAGGGACCCAGAGCAGGAGGGGAGAATAACCCACAGACTTCCAGGGAGCCAGGAGGGAGGGGGACCATCTGGCTGTGTGGGAACAGGGGAAGTCAAACTGGGGACCCTGACACTGTTTGTTACTCAGAACACATCTAGCTTGAACTTCTGGAAAAATGGATGGGAGATCAGAAAAGGAATTTGCCGCCTGGGGGTGCTCTACAGCATGCCTCCTCATGTCCTGGCCCTTACCCAGGACAGGAACTAGGAGGGAGCACTGAAGAGTGTGTATGGGGGGGGGGGATGCCCCTAAGGCTGGTGGGAATCAGCCCTCATGTTTCTCTCTTACTTTATGAAGCTTCTCTGGGGCTGGCCTTGGGGACACTGTGAGCTGGGAGAGCTGGACCTTCCAATCCAAGGAGCCCTTTCCCTACCACATCTTAGTCCTTCAGGGGCTCAAAGGTTCCTCTGGTTTGTGTTCAGAGTGGAAGGGTATCTGGTGTGCCCTGCTCCCTGTTGGTTTATAAGATATTTTTTACAGGATCAAAACTTAACAACTGTCACCAAACCAAACAGGCAGGGGCAGTTGGGTGGTTCGGTGAATAGAGCCCCATAGAAATCCGGCTCATTGTTGTGACTATGGTTAGCTCCTTTCGGCCACGAGAGAAGAATCATGAACAATGGGTTGGAGCTTCCAGGGAGGCAGATTGAGGCTTGATAGCAGAGATTGCCCAACCATGAGAGGGATCCGAAAGCGCAACTGGCCATTTCAGAGCGCAGCGGGACTTCCTGCAACGAGGGTCTTCACAGAAGAGCATTTGTTAGGTGTGTGGTAATAAGGATTAGGGTCTGGCTCCCAAGTTCTTTCTCTGAAATTCTGTGAATGAATGAAAAAGTATTTACTATGCTCTTAGTATGTGCCATGACTTGTGAGCACTGTGGCTAGAGAGACAAACAGGACAGTCTCTGCCCTCAAGCAACATACACTCTGATGGCAGAAAAATGACCCAGACAGGGAAGGCAGAAGGAAAAATGAGAAGACGCAGTTTGGAATGGTCAGGAGGAGATGGGGAGGTGATCATTAACCTCTCAGAGCCCAGGATCCCAAGGGCAGAGTCCAGGGGATGGTGGGAGGGGGTGGAGGAGGAGAAGGTGAGTTAAGTAATGCCCACTGGATCCCCTATCTGGCCTAGGGAATAACTTACAATGGTGAATTTTGAAAGATCTCTGTGCCCCGTCCCTTTCTAGTTGGGGAGCTCTGGATCAGCCTTGGCAGCCAGGGTCGGAATCTTCTGGTCATTTAGGGTCACACTCAGTATCCCAGGCTCTGACCTCCTGGTCACAGGCTCATGGAGTTTGAGGCATTCACAGACATCATTCTGAACTCCCACGCTTTCTCCTCTTTGAATGAGTCTTTCCCATTTTTAGTATGGTCAGGCCAGGATCTCTCTCTGAGCCTGAGAAAAAATGTGTCACGGGACTTTGCCTGGGAGCTGACCCTGGTCTGTATGGGCTGGCATTTGGGAGTCTGTGACAAGCACTTGTACCTGTCATGCCCACAGGTGACTGCAGCCTGGGGAGGTAAAGCAGACCAAGGTCAAGAGGCAGTGTCCAGGGCTCCCAGGAACTAGGGAGCATTGATTATGAGCAAACCCACTTACCCTCCAGACCATTCATCACTGTCAGTCAGTCAATGAGCCAACAAACATTTCTTTGGGGCTTCCTCAGTGCCAGGCACTGTGCTCTCAACAGAAGCCATCTGTGAGGCCAGGCTAGTCCAACACATCCCTGCACAAGCAGTTGTCCCAACAGCCACCCCCAGGCCATGAATCAGTCCGTGACTGCACTCCTCCAGGCAGGGGGAACCCTGTTTTCTGGAGGTAGCCCTATCCACTCTGGAACAGCTCTGATCAAGGGGAAGATTTTCCTCCTCTAGACCCAACCTGTCTCTCTTCAAATGCCCCCTATGGCTACTTTGCCTATCCTCTGGAGCAAAGCAGAAAAGAGATGCCCAAACACTGCTCGAAGCATAAGTATGCACGCCCAGGCAACTACTTCCTATCAGGCAAGCCAAGTGGAATATCAAGACAATGGCTGAACAATGTCTTCCAGTGCACTCATTACTGAATTTATGTGTAGGACACACAGAGCTGGACACATAGGAATATCTGAATGAGAAACTTAGAATGTCAGTTTGTTAAACATCAAACTTCAAGACTGGCACAGAGACCATAGGTTACTACTAATGGTAACTACCATTTGTAGAATCGCTTTACAATTTACGAGGTACTTGTTTGATATCTCAGTTGATTTTCACAACAACTCTGGGAGCTATCATTACCCATTTTACAGCTGAGGAAACTAAGGCAAGCGGAGATTAAGTGACTTGTGTAAGGCCACACAGGTAGTCAGAGGTGGAGTGTGAACCTGGGTCCTATGCCTCAGTAATGCTCACTTGAATGTACCACCCAGTGTCCTGGCCAGCTTCTTGCCTCGGACACACACAGCAGTCGTATGACCATGACCAAGTCATTTGCTTGCTCTCAGTTGTGGGAGTGGAGCTCAAGGGAGAGGCTAAAGGTGGATAGGATCTGGGAGGTATTAGAGCAGAGCTGATGTCTGAACTTATGAGAAGTGATGAAGGAGGGGAGGGGAGGGAAGGAAGGAGAAGGAAGGTGAGGGGAAGGGAGGGGATGGGAGGGGAGGGATTCTGACTTGGGAAACACACACACATAGACATATCCCATCATTCTTTTTTTTTTTTAATTAAGCAATCGGGGTTAAGTAACTTGCTCAAGGTTACACGGCCAGTTATTTCTGGGTGTGGTGCTGAGTATCTGAGCCCAGATTTGATCCAGGTCATCCCGACACTGGAGCCGGTGCTCTTACTCGCTGAGCCACCTGGCCGCCCCTATATCCCATCATTCTTGCTGCAAGACTATTGGTTTAAAAGCTCTCCAACTTCTTCCTAAAGAAACATGAGTTTTATGGTGGTGTATTTTATAGCCTTCTCCCAGTGGACTCTCCTGAGAGCCTTTTACAGACCTACAGAGATTCCTCACATTTTTCCCATTGGTCTCCAGGGAGGAAATTGCCCTTTCTAGCCACAGGGTGAGGAGGAGGATGGTGCCCAAGGCTTCTGCGGCCATCCTTTCATAGGAAGGGAAGTCAGGTCACTTGAGTCTAATCTGAGGTGTTTCCTTTTCCCTGGGGCCAGCTGGGGTAGGAAAGGAGAGAGTCCAGAACCTGGACTTTGCCTACCAGCTGGGTGAGTAATCATGCTAATGTCAGCTGGCCAGGGTCCCTCTGTTCTTGGCCTTGGAAAGAATAAACACAGCAATTGAGAGAACCCAGTTTTTAAACAAAGCAGACCACTTCTTCCAGGTTTAACACCAGGCATTGTCATCATGGAATAAACAATTTTCTGTCCTTAATTGAAATAAATGAGGTACCACCTTGGCATGCTTCCCCCTAAATGCCTAGAGTCAAACCACCCCTTTGGTATGCCCCCCCAAAGTGCACATAGCCTGGAAGAATCCATAGGAATGCACTCCTGGACCCAAATGATCTCTCCCACCTTCATCGACAGGGGTGACCAGAGTGGATAGTGCCTTGGTCCTAGACTCAGGAGACCTGGGTTTGAATCCAGTCCAGAAACTTAACGTTTAGGAGAAACCAACAGGGAGAGTTTGGCATTTGGAGTCAAAGGACCTGAGCTTAAATCCTGTTTCTGCCACTTAGCCCTAGGGTCTCAGTGTCCTCATCTGCAAAATTCAGCGGTTGAACTATACGGCCTCTGAGATCTGTGATCCTCTGATCTCTGTGTGACTTTGGGGAAGCCACTTCCCTGTATGCCACACACTACAAAATAAAACAGCGTACACTCAAAGTCCTTTTCAACTTCAAATCTATGAGACAAACTTGGAGAGACAGAGACAGAAGGGAAGCAAGCAAGAGGAGCAGGAGAAGAAAAAGAAAAGGAGTTCTGCTGATTTGTCAGCCATGACCAGAGCCTGACAGCAGGCGCACTATTCCACACACAGCTGGTCAATCGGCAAGCCTTCACTAAGCCCTACTATGTGTCAGCTCCGTGCTAATCATCAGAGACACAAAGAAAGGCAACAGGTTAGTCCTTCAAGGAGCTCCTTGTAAAGGGAGACACCTTGTAAACAAGTAAGCTTGTACCAGATCACACAGAGCAGAGAGAAGGGACTCTTAGAGGGGGGCTGCTAGCACCTGCAGAAGAAGGGGTGTTAGTGGAGTCTTAAAGTAGCTGGGGAAACTGAAGGAACAGTGAGGAAGGGGAGCCATCCAGGCACAGGGATGTGGGTGGAGGTGGCAGAGGAAGGGCCTGTTGGAGGGACTCTGAGCAGGCAGATTTCTGTTCTCCCCCATTCCTTCCTCTACTTGACACCCCCACAACAACATCAACAACAACCACGATAACAATAATCACAGCCAGCCTTTCCAAAGTGCCTACTATGTTCCAGGCACTGTGCGGTGTGTTTTGGAAGATGAGGAAAATGTCCAGGCTGGACCCCACTGGGGGACCTTGGACAAGCTATTGTCTGGACCTCTGTCAAATGTGGGGGATGGAGACGCAACGTTGTGCATGGATAGGCTGGTTGGAATGTTGGGTCTGGAGACCAGGAAACCTGGTTTCAGGTCCTGCCACTGACACCAGCCATATGACCCTGGACAGGAGAGTCACAGACCCTACTTGGGCTTCAGTTTACTCATATGTCACTCATCTGAGGAGAGGGAGGGGAGGGATCCTGAGGCCCCTGAAGGCTCCCTAAGGTATCTCCCATCCTGCTGTGCCTCTTGCATCATGAATTTAGAGATTTATTAAAGAGAGGCTAAACCCAGAAGAGCAGGTGCTTCAGGCTTCACAGTGTGACTATAGGAGGTCCCCCCTCCCCTGTCAGCTACACACACACATACACACGCACACACACACATATACACATGCACACATGCACACATGCACACCATGGCCAGGGTCCCAGTGCTGCTGGGGGGGAGAGGTAGGTGGAATCAGCCAAGCTCAACCACTTTGGAGGGAGGAAGTTCTTGGCAGCCTTCCTGCTCCCTGTGAGGGTGGGAAGGAATCAGGATTTGATTAAATATACACTCCAGTGCAGTGGTGTAAGGCTGAGCACAGGTGTTTCCCCAGTGACAGATTGGATTTCTTCACAAAAGTCTGGGTTTGTCTAACCTCTGCCATGGGCCACATAAAACACCCACCCCTTTGGGATTGGGACCAAAGGTGATTTGTTATTTATGAAAATAAGAAAGGTGAATGAATGCGTGAATCATCCTCCACTGGATGGGATTGGGTATGAGAATGATTGGAAAGCAGAGTTGATGATCCTTGATTTATCACACAGGTGAGATTTACTGTTCATCACAGTAAAACTATCTCTTACCATGATCCTGCAGATGTGACACAAAGAACGATATGTTGGGAAGAGGGTCAGACCTAGGATCACAGGAGAACCTGGGTCCAAATAGACTTAATATTTGTGGGACACTGGACTCATCACGTGCCCCATCTGGTCCTGGTTCCTAATCTACACGAGGAAGGGGTTGGTTGGATTTGATGGTCTCCAAGGCTCCTTATCTTTGTGACTCTGGGACCTAAGTCACTTATGCTCTTTGTGCCTCAGTCTCCCAATCTGTATAAATAAGAGGATTGGATTTAATGACATCTAGCTTCGTCCCATCAAGATCTGCCATCTTGATGAGTTTCCAACATTTCATTTCTAAAACAGAGATGGTATCAATCATAGCACCTAGCTCAAGGGGCTGCTGAGAACATCCAATGAGCTCATCACTTACATTGGAGCCATTCATTTTACAAAGGAGGAAAGCAAAGCCCAGAGAGGGGAAGGAACTCTGAAGGTGACACAGAATGGATCAGAGGGGAGGTTTGGATCTAGATCTTCCTGCCTCCCAGTCCTGTCCTCTGTCCACCATACCTCACTGCTTCTCAACTATATAAGCAATACAACAGTTTCAGAGTTGGAAGGACCCCGTCAGTTGTCTAATCTGTCCTGTACCTGAACAAAAAGCCCTTTCTACAGAAAATTCAAGTCATCCCCTTCTGCTTGAAGACCTCTGGTAAGGATGGAGCCACCACCTCCAGAAGCAGCCCATGCCACAGCCCCGAAAGTTGAGAAGTCTTTCCTGATATTAAGCCTGAATGTGTCCATTTTCCACTACCCCTCATCCCTCATACCTCCAGCCACTGGGGCCAAGCTGACCAAAGCCCATCCCAAGTCTGGGTGACAGCCCTTCAAATGGCTGGAAGCAGCTCTCACATTGCTTGAGGACAAGACAAAGTAATCTCCTTGACACCCCATCATTGGCTCCTCACAGAAATGCTTTCAGCTGAGTGGAGAGGATGACGTTGACCCCATTTTTACAGATTAGGAAACCAAAGCAGAGTGAGGTGAAAGGAGATCCACACAGCACAGTCTGACGGGTGGCCCAGCCAGTACTGGTCTTCTCCCTTCAGACCCTTTCCATAGCAGCAGCTGCAGAGAGCACATTGTGCAAGATCATTAAGTCAGGGGCCCTGGGTTCAAACTCTGGCTGCTGTGTGACCTTGAGTAAATCACTGCACTTCTCCGGGGTCCAGTGTCTTCTTCTGTGATATGAGGGATTAGACTAGAAACCCTGGTGTCCTTTCTGTCTCTGACATACTATTGTTTCTCCTACACACTGTACAGCACACGCACACACACACACACACACACACTATGGGACAAAGAGCCCTGTATTTGGAGTCATGGGTCCTGAGTTTGAATTCTGACTCTGCTACTTATTTCCTGAGTCACTTAAATTTTATGGGCCCAGTTTCGTCCTCCATAAAATCGGGGGATCGACCTAGATAATGTCCAAGAACGTTTCCTGTTCCAAGGCGATGGTGTCCTCTAGGTCTCCGTTTCCTCCCCTGTAAAGTGAGAGGCTTGGAGTATGAGCTTTTAACATGGTGGCTCCTCATCTCAATATCACATCTTACCATCCTTTCCAGATTGGACCCTCGTTCTGTAGCTGGAATATATCTGTCTTACTGAAGGCTCTATCTTCAGAGATGTCCATCCTTGTGTAAGCTGTTATCCAAATAAGATAGAAGACAGACACAATGCTGGCTGGATTCTACACCCCCAGCTCAGAACCCTCATGTGCCTATGTTGGCTTGCAACAAATAATGCTAAGGTCAGAAGGAGAAATAGGGGCCATGGGAGCCTGCACTTCCCTTCTGTATTTTGTGCCCAGACCCTCCTTCCCTTTCACCCTGATAAGAGTCACTTCATGAAAACAGGACTCCAAGGGGGCCTCATTGTTTCAACATTCCAGCCAGGCTCCTTCATCCAGAGGCTTAATCTCAAACACAAATGATTTTTAAAACTGTCATTTGTCATAAGTGGCAGCTCCTTTTAACTCCATAGACCCGAGGCTTTACATTACCCAAAGGAGGGTAGGAAGTAAGGGGGGAGTATCCTGTTAGACTTTAAATCTCTATTAAAGATAGTCCAGAAATAATTTTGTGCTTTGTCAGTTCCTGAAGCTCTCCTTTCAGATCGATCACCGAGTCAGAGCCCAATGAGGCCTCTGAGCCCATCTAGCCTAACTCCTCATGTTACAGAAGCAGAAACTGAGGCAGAAAGGACAAAGTGGCTTCCCCACTTAGCTGAAGAAATTCAAACCCAGGTCTTCCGATCTCCAACAATGGAATGAGATTGATAGATTCTGCCATGCTTTCACTTATGAGCAGCAAGACAGGCATCATGACTGATTTATTTTTAATGCCCAGTAAAATCTGGCATTTGCTTGGTACTTTATGGATCACAAGTCAAATTCCACAGGCTTATTGTATCAGGAATCCCCAAATCTGGGGGCTGGCAAAATGGTGAGTTGGCATGACTTTGCATGACTAGAGATCCTTGGCTTGTGGGAAAGTGTGATCCTTGCCCTAGGGGGAAATGATTCCACTCACTGTGCACCCCCTCCTCATCCTCGCCCCACACTTTGGACTCTGCTACTGCCTGCTGCATTTCCAGGCTCGGTTTACATCACCCTGCCCACGTGTCCCAAAAGGCAGAGGAAGAATGCTGAACCAGGGATGGCACAGTCCTCTCCATCACACAAGCTGAATAGAATAACCCTCTCCTTCCTCTGCACAAATAATTCACGTCTTGTTTTATTCATCAGCCGCAGCTCTGGGGTACATCAGCCCAGTGACTCTTTAGTCCCTGGTGACCTGGCGTCCTCAGTGTTTCTCTCTGCCATTAGGCCTAATGATCTCCTTTTCCACTCAGGGCCATTGGAGGTGTTTCAGTTGGTCAAAATGTGGCTTGCCTCCAGCTTAGAGCCTTCTCAGAGTCATTTTCGCCTGAAATTAATTTGTTACCCAGAATAGAAAAGAAATGTCCATGTTCATTTTCCTTGAGGCATTAGAGCCTAGTGGGAAGAAGGTCACATGAGGACTCAGCTTCTAGTAATGGTTTCAGGTGACTTTGGGCAAATCACTTAACCAATCTGGGCCTCAGATGCCTTAATACAAAAAAAGGGTAAGTATTAAAAGTCCCTTCTGGGGCTTTTATAATTCCATAATTAATTATTATACATATAATATTTATTTAAAAAATCAATTTTGGAGCAGAGCCAAGAAGGCGGAGAAAAAGCAGAAAGTTGCCTGAGTTCCCACTCCAACCACCTACAATACCAGTAAAATATGACTCTAAACTAATTTTGTTATTGTTATTATTTCTTAGTTTACATCACTCATTTCCACAAGATTTTGAGTTACAAATTTTCTCCCCAATTTTCCCCTACCAACCACCCCAAAATAGCTATCCCACTGGATATCCTCTCCCCCAGTCTGCTCTCTCCCATATCTTTCCCTATCCCCCCTCCAACTTTCCAGTAGGACACAGTGGATCTCTATGCCCGAGTGCCTGCATATCTTATTTCCCAGTTACATGTAAAATAATAATAATAATAATAATAATAATATTTGAAACATTTTATTTTAAACCTTTGAATTCCAGATTTTTCCCTACCTCCCTCATCACAGACCCTTACTGGGAAGAAAAGCAATTCAATATAGGTTGTACATGTATAGCTATGCAAAACATTTCCATAGTGGATATATTGTGAAAGACCTACTATATTACCCTCCATCCTCTCCCACCTCCCACTTGTTTTATTCTCTACTTTGATCCTGTCCCTTTTCAAAAGTGGGTGCTTCCAACTTCCCTGCCCCCCAGCCTGCCCTCCCTTCCATCATCCCCCCTCTCATCCCCTTTGCCCCTACTCTCCTGTAAGGTGAGTTACCCTATTTAGTGTGTATTTCATTCCCTTCCTAAGCCAAATTCAATGAGAATAAGGTTGACTCATTACCTTTTGCCTTCCTGTTCTTCCCCTCCATTGTAACAGTTTTCCCTTGCCTCTTCTGTATGAGATAGTTCACGCCATTCTATCCCGCCCCATCTCCTCTTATTATATTCCTCTCTCATCTCTTAATTTCACCTTTTAAGTATCATCCTTTCCTATTCAATTGGTCCTGTGCCCTCTATCTATGTATACCTGTACACATATATACACACACTCACATATGTATTCATATGGCCATATACCCTCCTATATAGAAATATATGTATGTATACATATATGTGCATATATGTATTTTTATTCTCTTTAACTATTCTCATACTGGGAAAAGTTTCATCAGTTACAATTATTGTTTTTCCATGTAGGAATGTAAGTAGTTCAACTTTGATAAGTTCCTTATGGTTTCTTTTCCCTGTTTACCTTCTCATGCCTCTCTTGCTTCTTGTATCTGAATGTCAGATTTTCTATTCAACTCTGGTTTTTTCATAAAGAATGCTTGAACTTCCTCTATTCCATTGAATTACCATATTTTCCCCTGAAACATGATATTCAGTTTTTCTGGGTACGTGATTCTTGGTTTTAATCCCAGGTCCTTTGACCTCTGGAATATCATATTCCAAGCCCTTCAGTCTCTCAGTGTAGAAGGTGCCAGATCCTGTGTTATACTGATTATGTTTGCACAGCATTTAAATTGTTTCTTCCTGGCTGCTTGTTTGGGAACTCTAGAACCTGGGTATAATATTCCTAGGAGTTTTCTTTTTGGGATCTTCTTCAGGAGGTGGTCAGTGGATTCTTTCAACCTCTATTTTGCCCTCTGGTTCTAAAATATAAGGGCAATTTTCCTTGAGAATTTATTGAAGGATGATTTCTAGGTTCTTTTTTGATCATTGTTTTCAGGTAGTCCAATAATTTTTAAATTATCTCTCCTGGATCTATTTTCCAGGTCAATGATTTTTCCAATGAGATATTTCACATTGCCTTCTATTTTTCCTTTGTTTAGATCTATTTAATAGTATATTGATTTCTCACAAAGTCACTAGCTTCTATTTTCTCCATTCTAATTCTGAAGGAATGAGTCTCTTCAGTGAGCTTTTGAGATTCTTTTTCCATCTGGCAAATTTGGATTTTTAAGGCATTCTTCTCCTCATTGCCTTTTTGAGCCTCTTTTACCAGTTGAGTTAGTCTATTTTTTAAAGTGTTATTTTCTTCAGTCAGTTTGTTGATTCTCATTTTATAATTTTCAAGCATCATTCTCATTTCTCTTCCCAATTTTTACCCCACTACTCTTATTTGGTTTTCAAAATCATTCTTATGCTCCTCTGTGGCCTGTAAGCAGCTTATTCTTTTGTTGTAAGTTTTGGTGCAGGAGTTCTGACTTTTCTGTCTTCCTCCTGTTCCATGCCCTGATCCTTTTTGTCCCCAAAAAAGAAATCCAAAGCCAGACCACTGTGCTTGCCTTGCTTACCTGCTTGTTCATGTTGCCATACAATTACTTGACTTTTGAGCTTTTTGCCACAGTAGAACTCTGCTACCAGAGGGTGAAGCTTTGTTCCAATCACTGGGGTTTTCTCAGCTGATGGAGCTATTAGTTGGGTGTCCTCTCTGAAGCCTCCACATGCTCTGGCACACTAGTCACACACTCCAGGACCTCCACCCCAGACAGTGATCCAGATCCAGATCCAAGCTGGTTAAAGCAAGAGCAATTACCCCCTAAAACTGGTCACTTGGTCCCCCTATAATCTGCAGGCCAGGAGCTCTGAAGCAGCCAGGGGGTAGTGGCTGGAGTGCCACCATGCCTCAGCTGCTTCTTGCCCAGGGGGTAAGGTCCAGACCACATTCCTGAACTCCCAGGTCCCAAAGTCCACACTGCGCTGACCATTCACTTTGCCCTTAGCATCTATGGGTTGATAATTCTGGAAACCACCACAGCTGCTGGTGATCTGAAGTCCCTCTAGCCATGGCTGGTTGTGGCCCCCCTGAGGCTAAAACCTCAGGCTCCCGTGGGTCTGGGCTTGGCTTCCAGAGCATTTCGCTGTCCCCTTCCTTTCAGCCTGCTGGACTGTATTCAGTAGGAAGTTAGCTTCTCTGTGTCATTTTGTGGGTTCTGTAGCTCCAAAGCTTGTTTAGAGTCATTTTTTCATGAATTGGAGGAGGTGTAAGAGGGAGCCTAGTGGAAGTCCTGTTTCTACTCCACCATCTTGACACCAACCCCTCTAAACAATTTTACAGCTATAGAACTCACAAAGTGATAGAGAGAAGCAAATCTCCCACTGAAGTCAACCTGGAAGGCCAGCATGAAGAGTTTATTGCACCAGGTGGGCAACAGAGTGAAGTTCCATTTGAGCTATGCACTCCCAGACCCAGGGAGGACCAGCCCCCGGGAGGGGCAGCTGAGATGATTGAAGCTGCAACTGCTGCTGCTACTTCCAGCACCAGGCCTGTAGATAATAGGAGGACCACGTGACTGTCCAGAGGGCATTTGCAGGAATCTCTAGCTGGCACTGCGGCAGGATTCTCTTTCTTTGCTCTACTTGGATTTGGGTCAGTCTTGGGTGATGGTCGTGGGATGAGGAATGCTGGTGTGACAGAGCTTGTTGAGGCTGTGGAAAAAAAGTCTTCCTTACAGTTCTGAGGCAGGTGCCTGGGAAAAAACCCTGAGAACAGCTGTGAAAAAACAAGAAATTTGGGACACAGCTCTTTCCACTCTGAAAGCAGAGTTCTACCATGGCAAAGAGCTGGAAAGTCAAGTAATTGGCTGGCAAGATGAGCAAGCAGAGGAAGTAAGTCAGACCATGGAATCCTTTTTTGGAGACATAGAGGATCAAAACATAGAACCAGAAGAAGACAGCAAAATCAAAATTCTGGCATCAAAAGCCTCCAAGAAAAATATGAACTGTTCACAGGCCATAGAGGAGCTCAAGAAGGATTTTGAAAATCAAGTAAGAGAAGTAGAGGAAAAATTGGGAAGAGAAATGAGAATAATGCAAGAAAATCATGAAAAATGAGTCAACAGCCTGAAAGAAAAAATAACACCTTAAAAAACAGACTAACTCAAACGACAAAAGAGAACCAAAAATCCAATAAGGAGAAGAATGCATTAAAAATCTGAACTGGCCAGATGAAAAAGGAATGTCAAAAACTCACTGAAGAGAATAATTCCTTCAGAATTAGATTGGAACAAATGGAAGCTAATTATTTTATGAGAAATCAAGATACTACAAAACTGATTCAAACAAATGAAAAAAATAGAAGGCAATGTAATATATCTCATTAGAAAAACCACTAAGCAGAAAAATTGAACTAGGAGGGATAATTTGAAAATTATTGGACTACCTGAAAGGCATGATCAAAAAAAGAACATAAATATCATCTTTGAAAAAATCCTCAAGGAAAATTGCCCTGATATTCCAGAACCTGATGGAAAAAACAGAAATTAAAAGAATCCACTGATCATCTCTTTAAAAAGATCCCCAAAAAAATTAACTCCCAGGAATATTATAGTCAAATTCCGGAGTTTCCAGGTCAAGGAGAAAATATTACAAACAATCAAAAAAAAGCAATTTGAGTATTGTGGAAACACAATCAGGATAACACAATATCTAGTAGCTTCTACATTAAGGGATTGAAGGGCTTAGAATATGATATTCTGAAGGTCAAAGGAGGTAGGATTAAAACCAAGAATCACCTGCCTATCAAAACTGAGCAGAAAATATAGATATTCAATGAAATAGAGGACTTTCAAGCATTCTTGATGAAAAGACCAAAGCCAAACAGAAAATTTTACTTTCAAATGCAAGAAGAAAGAGAACCATGAGAAGGTAAACAGGAAAAAGAAATCATAAGGAATTTATTAAAGATGAGCTATTTGCATTCAGCCATGGAAAAATGATAATTGTCATGAGACTTTTCTCAGTATGAGGATGTATACATATGTATGTATAGAGGGTATATGTGTATATATATATATATGTGTGTACATGTATACATAGAGAACACAAGATGAGTTGAATATGAAGGGATGATATCTAAAAAAATAAAATTAAGAGGTAAAAAAGGAATATATTGGGAGAAGGAGAAGGGGAGAGATAGAATAGGATAAATTATTTCACATAAAAGAGGTAAGAGTAAACTGTTAACAAGTGGGCAGAAGAGCAGAAAGGCGAAAGGGAATGAGTCAACCTTATTCTCATTGGTTTGTCTTAAGGAGAGAGTAACATACACACTCAGTTGGGTATTTTACCCTATTGGAAAGTAGGGAGGAAGGGTATAAGAGGGGGAATGATAGAAGGGAGGGCAGATTGGGAGAGAGTGTGGTTAAAAGCAAACACTTTTGAAAAGGGACAGGGTCTAAGTAGAAAATAGAATAAGTGGGTGGCAGGATAGGATGGAGGGAAATATAATTAGTCTTTCACAATATAACTACTATGGAAATGTTTTGCATAACTACACATGTACAACCTATATTGAATTATAATATATATAATTATATATATTGAATTGTTTGTATTCCCAGTGGGCATGGGTGAGGAGGGAAGAAGGGAAAGAATCTGGAAAGCAAAGTTTTAAAAACAAATGTTAAAAGAAGAATTGTTTACATGCAACCAGAAAATAAAATATACCGGCAATGGGGTATAGAAATACATCTTGCCCTATAGGAAAGTAAAGGGGTGATGGGGGAGGACATAGGAGAGAACAGATGGGGGAAAGGGGTATTCAATACACTTGCTGTCTTGGGGTGGGGGAGTAGGGAAGAGATGGGGAGAAAATTTGTACCTCAAAATCTTGTGGAAGTGAATGTTGAAAACTAAATAATGAATAAATTAATTCATTTTTTAAAAATAATCAGTTTTGCAATTAAATAATTAATTATTACAATTAATTAATTGATTTCTTGGAATGATTTCTAAATTCTGATATTTTTTCTCATTTCCTATAACATTATTAGAAACAACATACCTAAAAGGGAGGATTGGGAGGACTGATAAGATTGTGTATGAAAATAAAAATAAAATCTTGCCAGATTTTGAATTCCAAAGATGATTCTAAAAGCCAGCTTTGCCTGGATGATGATAATACTTCAGAATAGGAAGATCAAGGGTGGGAAAACTGATTGGGTCTAGGATGGCTACTGAAGACTTCATCAGGAAGAGAGGGAAGCTGCTCTGTCCCACCTCCTCCTGACTGAAGGCGGGACCCAACATGGAAGAGTGGACTCATCAGAGATACCTTCTCATGGCTCATTTGTCAGATGGTACATGCTGAGGATGCAAGGAATGAAAGCTAGGTAGAATGAACAGGATCATGGAGGCATAGTGCTATAAGGGGCCCTAAAGGCCTTCAGCCCAGCCCATGCTCAGTTATCTTTAGTCCTGTCTGACTCTGTGTATCAGCAATGCCATATTCACAATGCCTATAGAGATTACAAATATGCTGATATAATTATCCATTACAAAATACATCATGTTTGCCATATGAGGAAATAAACTAGAAAATTTATTAAGATACCAAAAGACTGAGTCCCAAAACCAGAAAGTGAAAGCCATCAGAGTAGTTATGACATTGGCAGAGGTAGATAAAGTAGAAAGCACCCACATTTTCAAGCCTTTAAAACAGAACAGGCTACCTCAGGCAAAGGTCCTCCTCTCCCCACACACAGCAACCACCCAGCGTCCTGGAAGCGCGCTCCCAGCAGCTCCGGCCCCTGGCAGTCCTCAGCAGGAGTCCTTAGCAGAAAGTCCTTAGCAGTCCTAACTCAAAAAGGGCTTCGCGCTGCCACTGCCTCTGCTGCTGCCGCCGTCACCACCACCGCCAGCCACCGCAGGAACGCTAGCTTGGCTTCCGCTTCCTCTTGCTCCGCCCCTTCCTGCTACGTCAGCAAGTCCAACGGGGCATGGAAGATCTTTAAATCCCATAACCCTTACATTCGGCCCCAAGATCTTTCATGTCCCTTACTTGACAAAAATACAGTAGGAATAACTGGTGTCAACAAAATTTCACAACAATATAACAAGAATAGCACACAATAAACACAGAAAACCATATTTTAGGGTGGCGCTTGAGCACAAGCTCCCCATCATTCCCCCCACCCCGAACAAATGGGGCCCCAAAATCTTGTGGTAAGGGGTGAAGATCTCTTCTTCTATGGCTACTTGCTGCTGAAATCGGATGTAGAGCTGTCCCTGTCCTAAGGGGTCCCATTTGAGAGGTCAGTTCTTAATATGCTTGATGCCAGGTCCAAGGGTGACACATCACAGTTGCAGACAGGGGGTGACATCCAGCTTAAGCTATCAGGCATCTACAGATGGAGGGTACCAAGCCTGTGGAAACAAATCTAACAAACAAGGTGAACAAACAAAAAATCAAGAAAAAGGAAAGAGACAATAACCAGACTATCGTAGCCTCACTCACGGTAGAATAAATGAGTTAAGGGTACAATTTTGTAATCATCTTCTCCAGAATAAACAATAGTTACAGTGTTATCCCTCCCATATGCTATAATCTCTGCAGCCTTTGGAAGATCATCTGGCTTCCGTTTTACCCATACTTTAGCTCCTGATTTTATTCTATCAGTAGAACCAAATCCTTCAGTTCCTGTGACAGTTATTTTGGAAGGAGGGTCAGTTTTTACAAGTGGCATTGTTTTACAAGGAACAATAATCACTTGAACTATCCTATCATTCTTGTGAATCTGTATGGGCCTTTCACTTAAATTCTGGAATGTTATAACAATTTCTCCTTGATAATTAGAATCTATTACTCCAGCCAATACATGTATTCCTTGAGCTGCTAATCCTGATTTGGGTAAAATCTGTCCAAAGTGATTTTTAGGGATTCTTATGCATATCCCAGTAGAGATTTTTCTTATTTCTTTTCTGTCCAACCAAAAGTCCTCTAAACAATGTAAATCATAACCCATTGAACCAGGTGGTCCTGGGTACGGTGCTGGGACTTCTGGCCTCAAGGTCCAATACTCAATAATTGGGATCTTGTGTGTTTGTTGTTTTCTAATTTGCAGATTGGGGGTCATCATTCTGGCTAGAGGTGTACTTCCTCCCAATGGTCTATTATTCAAATTACGCAAAGCCATAAACAAATTATCCTTCCAATGTTGATATGAATTATTGGAACTTAACTTCCTCAATTGTCCTTTCAGTAATCCATTCATTCTTTCAATCAACCCAGATGCTTCTGGATAATATGGAATATGATATATCCATTCTATATTGTTTAGTATACAATACTTCTTCATTTCATTGCCTTTGAAATGTGACCCGTTGTCACTTTGAATCTGCATTGGGGTTCCATAATATAGGCTTATGAGATCTAGAGTTTTACAAGTGTTTTTCTGGGTTGCATTCTTATAAGGACAAGCTACTAGTACACCTGAATAGGTATCAACACAAGTACATATAAATCTGCATCCTTTATCCAGTGGTAGTGGACCAATATAATCTATTTGCCAGATTTGGGCTGGGACTTTTCCTCTTGCTATCTCTCCAGTTACTACCCGAGGAACAGTTTGCTCCTTTTCCAATTGACATATATGACAGTCTTCTGCTATCTGTTTTAACAGTGAATGAGAGATACTAATACCTCGATCTTGTGCCCACTGGTGTGTGGCCTGGACCCCCAAATGGCCTGCTGTTTGGTGGACCAATTTTGCTAATACCGGATCATCAGTTGTTGTCAAAGTAGGGACAATATGTTCAGTAGCAATCTTTGCCAGTCGATCAGCATGAGCATTGTACTCACGTTCTGGTGTGGTGGGGGCCACGTGAGCATCTACATGAAAAACTGACAAGTCAGTGACCAAAGACATGTTCCAGATATCTTCCCATAATTCTTTGCCCCAGACTTGTTTCCCATGAATTTCCCAATTTTCATTTTTCCACATGGGCATCCATGTAGCTAACCCATTAGCTACCGCCCATGAATCAGTGAATATATGACACTGTCCTCCTTGTTCTATTTTGATGGCTTGATATACTGCCATAAGTTCAGCATATTGGCTACTTGCACCTATCCCAGTACTTTCCAAAGTCCTTCTAGTACATGGGTTATAGGCCACTGCTTTCCAATGTCTTTTTTGCCCCAAATATTTTGCTGTCCCATCAGTAAACCATGCATGTCTCTTTTGTTCCTCAGTTAATACGTCATATCCCTCATTCCACTTTACAGTGGACTTTACCAACTGTTGCTTTGGCTCAGGGGGTGTGTCATTCCTCTCAATTTCTATGTTTGCTACAGATTCATGTAGAGCAGAGACTCCGCTTTTGCCTGTTTTCGCTCTATTTTGAATATACCACTTCCATTTGATTATACTAGCCTCTTGGGCATGTCCAATTCTGTGAGAAGCTGGGGTACTCATTACCCAGGTCATAATTGGGATTCCAGGTCTCAATATCACTTCATGGCCCAGAATCAGTTGTTCAGTCTCCACCAAAGCCCAATATGCAGCTAACAACTGCTTTTCAAAAGGTGTATACTGGACTCCAGATGAAGGGAGTTTCCTACACCAAAATCCCAAAGGTACATTTCGGCTTTGTTGTTTTTGCCATAAGCTCCAGTTTGCATAATCATCTTGTACAGTCACTTGCAATTCCACTGGACCATTTTGCATGGGCCACAAATCTAGGGCCAATTGTATGGCAGCCTTGGCTTCTTCCAAAGCTTTACTCTGCTCAAGTCCCCAATCGAATTCATATTTCTTCCGTGTGACTCTATATAAAGGTTTTAAAATCTGTCCCAAATGTGGAATGTGGTGCCTCCAGTATCCAAACAATCCTATGAATTTTTGGGCCTCCAATGGAACAAGGGGCTAAGGGAGATTCTTCCTCAAGCCTGAGAAAAGATTCAGAATCTCCCTTAGCCCCTTGTTCCATTGTATACCCAAAAATTTCACATTTTGAGCTGGTCCTTGAACCTTTGCAGGGTTAATTTCCCACCCTTTACTTTTCATATGCTCAATTAGAAGGGTCAAACTCCTTTCCACTACTTTCGCATCTTTTCCCTGTATCATGATATCATCAATGTAGTGGGTAAGCTGTACACCAGGTAGCTTTATCCAACTGTTCAGCCACAATCCTGTGACAAATAGTGGAGCTATGTATGTACCCTTGTGGCAAGCGGGTGAAAGTATATTGTCTACCCTGCCAAGTGAAAGCGAAGTGGTCCCATTGTTTAGGGTCTATTGGGATGGTGAAGAAGGCATTTGCCAAGTCAATAACTGCATACCAAGTCCCATCATATTTCTGGATCCTTTCTATTAAGGTGATGGTATCTGGAACAGCAGCATACAAAGAAGGAGTCACCTTATTCAACTGTCTATAATCCACAGTCATTCTCCATGTCCCATCTGATTTTCTTACTGGCCAGACAGGATTATTCCATCTTGTGGTTGTAGGGACCAACACTCCTGCTTCAACATATTCCTTTATAGTAGTGGTAATTTCATCTTGCCCACCTGGCACACGATACTGTTTTAAAGTAATTACTTCAGAAGGTTCAGGTAAAGTGATTGGGTCCATTTTTAGTTTTCC
>NW_027186383.1:6137002-6159399 GCF_028583685.1 Petaurus breviceps papuanus
TCCCCAGGAGCACATATTCCATATCCCTGACATCCCAAGGATTGGCACATTTAGTGTTTGTTTTAAGACCTCAAATGCTGGAAACTCCCCCCATGCCTGGGGCATCTCATTCTGCTTTTATCAAACTTAAACACACACACACACACACACACACACACACACACACACACACTGCTCCTGGTTTTACCCTCAGAATAAGGCTGATCACTTTTCAACAAGAGAGTCCATCAAATATAAAGATAGATATCACAGTGTCACAGATTTGAAATAATCAGAAATGATTAAAAGGACTATCAGATAATATATTTCCCTAGCTATAAACATTATACTTCCTTTAATGCACCCTAACCTTTTATTAGTATTCTTGGCTATCATAATATACTGACTAATAATGGACTTGGGGTCCACTAAGACCTCAAAATCTTTCCCCCTAGATAGACATCTTTTTAGCCATTTTGTTGTCATTGTTGCTCAATTTCATGCCCAACACCTTTTGATGCTATTTGGGATTTTCTTGGCATGGATACTGGAGTTGTTTGCCATTTCCTTCTCCAGATCATTTTGCAGATGAGGAAATTTAGGCAAACAGGATTAAGTGACTTGCCCAGGGTTGCACAGCTAATAAGTACCTAAAGCTAGATTTGAACTCAGTTCTTCCTGACTCCAGGACTAACTCTCAGTTCTATCCACTGAGTCATCTAGCTGCTGATTTTAGATGGCTTTAAATGGAAGCATTGTCCATTAATTTGTGTAAAAATAAATTTTAAGAAGTATATATTTTTTAATTTTGTATTTTAAAATTTTATTCAGTGGTACAAGATGATGCCTTCATCAACAAGCAGTTTTCTATGAATATGTCAAAATCATATGAAATTCCTTGAAAGATATAAGAGAAATATGGCTGCTTGACTGCAGTATGATGATTCATATCAAACCATGCATGAAACAGGAGACGCATGTCCCCAATGTCGCTATCAGGGAGGAGATCTGGAGCAGAGCCCAGGCTGAAAGGACATTCCCTAGAGATGGCCAGGTCCTCCAGATGCATCAGGCCTCAGAACACTAGCAGGTCTCCTAAATGAATGCCTCATTCATAAGTCATAGCTCTAGAGCTGGAGGAGCTCTCAGAGGCCATCCAATCCAGCCCCTTCATTTGACAGATGAGGAAACTGAGGCCCAAGGAAGCTAATTATGTGCTTAATATCACAGATACATCTAAGATAGGATGCAAATCCTGGGGAGGTTCTCTGGTACCAAAGCAGAAAGGTATTCAGTGTGCCACGTAAATCAGGAATGGGAAAGCTACTTATTTCTTCCATAAAAAGGAACTGCTCAATGCAAAGACTCAGGGGTGTTCATTAACAGAAATATTTAAACGTGCATCAGTAATAATCCACATTTACCACTATCATATTCCCCCAGGGGCTAAGACTTAAGCAGCAGGACATGCATGGTTTGCAGGATTGCTTACTCAGCATTTTATATTTCACCTCGGCTCTGTACCGTCTCCCTCAAGGCCAGTTCTTTTGGACAGCCAGCCCGGGGCTGGGCTCTTCCTCCTGGTATTGTTGGCTGTCTCCTCCAAGAGATTCTGTATTGTCTATAAAGGTCCCCTCCTGTAGTGCAGCTGGTTTCATCAGAGGGAACTGGGGAGTCTTGCCTCTCAAACCCATTTTGGGATTGGTATTTGGTCACCCATATATGATCAGACAAAAAATCACAAGGCAGAAGGGGCCGCCAGAAGCTCAGGTCCAAGCCCCCTTCCCAACTGTCATGCTGCCAAGGCATAGGCCACTGCTCCCTGAACCCCAATGGCAAGTGCCATGGTCACAGGAGGTTTCAAAGAAGTGATCAAGGTAGATGAGGATTTCTGTGGGCTACACACTGTTGTAGTTTTAAAGTGTGATGCTGTTGTTGCTGTTCAGTCATGTCCAACTTTCTGTGACCCCATATGAGGTTTTCTTGGCCAAGATATGGGAGGGATTTGCCATTTCCTTCTCCAGCTCATTTTAAAGATGAGGAAACTGAGGCAAAAGGGTGACCTACCCAGGGTCACACAGCTAGGAAGTGTCTGAGGCCAGATTTGAACTCATTTCTTCCTGACTCCAGGTCCAGCTGTTCTATTCACTGTCACCTAATTACTCAAAATGTAAATATTTGTGTTTTATTGTATTTTTATTTATTTTGTTAAATATTCCCCAAATTCATTTGAATTTAAATCCTGCCCAACTCAGCTGTTTGCTACCTCTGCTCAACAGGATGTGCTCTAAGGTTCTTCTCCCTGACAGTGGATTCCTACTCCATATCCACTACAGTAAGTTGCCAATATTTAGATATTTTATTTAAATTAAATATTTATACATTCCTATTGTTTGGTCACAGTCCAGAGCAGGCACTGGCCAAAGCTGGCTGACTATACTAAGAAACAGACATCAGGAGATGAGATTTTTGTGCTTTTTAATTTGCCAAACATGTGCCAATTTCTTAGTATTGGAACCTTTACTTCACCTGTAAAATGGGTTGCAGGGCTCTTTGTGAGAAATGTTTGATCAAAGTAATGGTAGAGTGGTTTCTAAATCTTAAATATCCTTATTAAGATGATTGCTGAATCCCCAATCAAAGTATTCTTGGACCTCACTCAGGAATATGTCCACAACTCAGCTGCACTCTATTAGTGACAGACATCCAGCTCTTCCCTTCAGCCATAAGCATTAAGAAGCTAACTCTCTGCTGGCCCGCCCAGTGAGAGCTGATACTCAGCAGTGCTGACTCAGCACATAGCCCCCTGACCACTTGGCTGGACCCACACAGCAAGACCAAGGCCTTGCCTGAGTTTATGCATTCATCAGCCACAAACGCATGGCACGTGGACAGCAATCTCTTGTTTCTTGGCTCCAAAATGGAAAAAATGTGGTCAAAGAAGTAAGAAAAATGGGGAAATCCATTCATTCATAAAACCAAAATGGGGCAGGGAAATGAAGAGGGTGTAGGGAGATAGGGAGCTTTCTAATCCTTTTGTCTCCCTGGGGGTACCAGCACTCCATCAATATTTTTTTGTTTGGTATCTCACTTCTATTCCTAATTATCTCTGGCTTGAGGGTCATTTCCTCTGAGAATGTGAATCACTTCAGATTTCAGACAAGCCACAATGGCCAGGACCCTCCCTTTATCCTACAGGACTGGTGAGTTTTATGTACATAGGGTCTCTCAGTCTACTATTCATGAACCCTCCAAGCCCTGCCCCTCAGGTACCAAGGCTTCTCAGGGAGGAATTTTTCTCAGTGCTGATTTTCAGGAATGGAATTTTGCCTCTAAGCCACAATTGTTATTTTTCCCTTGCCCCAAACTTTGCACTGATCAAGCTGGGTGGTCTCCTCCCAGATCACGTCTAGAAGGCATGGCAGCTGATGTGCAGAATTCTATTGGAATTTTCAGGGAAGAGGGAGATGGCGTGAGCCCCAACTCCACCCAGAGGCATGTGTCATACAGAGATGATAGTTGAGTTCTGTCCCTTGGTCCTGGACACGCACCAAAGATTCTCTGAACACATCAGAGCCACTCACTGCCTGTCTTCCCTGTCCCCTGTGACTCTGCCCCTTCCTCTCTGGAGCATGCCAACTCTTGTAAACAACACTTGGGTAAACCAATACCACAAGACAGACTGCTTTCATGGCATTTGGTGCTGATGGACAGTGGGCCTGGCCCAAGGGTTACTGTCCTTTGTGGAGTGAGGACAGGGCTGGCTTGATTTTTAATGACATGCTATATGGTCTGTGCAAAAATTAAAGCACTTACAAGGGAGAAAGAAATTTATGGCATCCATGGCAATGACTGGCGACACGGTTGGTGGTCAGAAGGAAAAAACCCAGGGCTTGGGAAACTGCTGGTCTGGAAAAAATGACTGTAAGGGAAATTAAGGCAAGAGAATAATTTCCAAGGGAAGATCTAGGAATGTGAAGCCTAAAGAAAGGAGGCATTAGGTACCCATCAATCACCATTTACTATGTGTAAGCACCATGCTAAGCATTAGGAATAAAAAAAAAGATATTTATGAAGGCATACAAGCCAAGATAGTTTTATTTTAGGGTCTAGAAACAAATGAAAAGCCTAAAAAATCTTACATTTTAAAATCAATATTCAAGGAATCCCAGCCTAGCATTTCTCTTGGCCAACTATTGTGGAGGGAGCATTGGCATCACAGCCAGAATCCCTGGGGGTGGATTTCAGCCCTTCTACTTTTCACCTTGGTGAACTGGGGCCAGTCACAGCTCCTTGGCCCCAACTTTGTCCTCTATAAAATGAAGAGCTTGGTCTACATGACCCAGAAGGTCTCTTCCAGCTTCTAAATGGCTGATCCTATGAAGTAACCCTGGCCACCTTGAGCAAATCAACCCCCCTGGGACTTGGTTCTCCCCTCTGTAAGAGGAGGAGATGTATTTAAATGCCCTCCAGGATCCCCCCAACTGTAAATGGCTGATCCCATGAGTTACTCTCTGTGTGACCCTGTGTAAGTCTCTTCCCCTCTTGGTCTTCAAATTTCCTTATCTGAAAAATGAAGGCTGCAGATCAGATGGAGCCTTTCAGCTATAAAGAGCTGCTCCTAATATATAATGATCTCAAAGGAATTTTCCAGCTTTACATTTTATCAGCAAAAGTTAATAAGATTTAGACAAGCCTTAACATGGGTTATCTCATGTGATCTTCATATTAACAATCCGCCTGAAGCAGGCAGCAATTAGACTAAAAGGATTAGCTGACATGTGTAGAGGAGACTTCATCTACTTTGATACAATTCTCCCTCCCCAGCAGAGAGGTGACCCCCATTTTCTAAATGAAGAAACTGAAGCTAAGTGGAAATGACTTGCTCAGGGTCACCCTGCTGGTAAATATCTAAGCCCGGATTAGCCATCTGCAGGCCAACTCCACCACTCCCCTCATTGCGCCTCCCAAACTGAATGAGGTCATGTGGGTCTCCATGGCTCTCCATTTTCTTTGCTCTTTAGTCATAGATTCCTTGTAAGTTTACAAATGGGGAAACTAAGTCTCAGAGTGATGAGGTCCCTTGACCAATGAATTGGGAAGTGGCAGAGCTGCGGTTTGAACGTGAGTATTCTGAATCCACCCTGCACCCAGAATCTACGCTTTAGTTCACTCTTCCATGTTGTGTTCCCCCTATACCCCCAGATGCCTGGAATGTCCTTTCCTCATCTCTTGCCAGTGAAATCCTTCTATTCTTTCAAGGCTCAGTGGAGGTGCCCCCTCTTCAGTGAAACTTTCTCTGATATCCTTCCGCCTTATTCGCATTCTCTCCTTGTTCAGTTTCCTTGTAGAACATTTATTTGTGTCAAAACTATGACTAGGATTTGGTTTTCCCACCTGGAAAATAAAGGAAGCCCTGAGAAAATGCACCTTTGTTTGGAAGGGGAGAGTGGAGAGACAGAGACCTGGGGCCACTGCTGTAAGACTCTGAGGAGGCCACTATGGGAGTGGGAGACTGGCTGAGATCTAGGAGGAGCCCCCCCCCCCATCTGTGACCTCATTTAATTACTCATTCCTGGGAATCAGGGGCTGAGTTCTTTTGGATCTGGGCTGCTAGTAGACTACAAGGGCTATGAACAGCTTGTAAACTGGACACAGTGGAAAAAGCCCTGCTTCTCCCCAAGTACTCACAACTCCAATTCATGAACTCTGTCTCTGTCTAACCCAATAGACTGTAACATTTCTTATTGCTGCCTTTGTGTCATGCCCAGCACATAGTAGGTGCTGTTTAAGTGCCTGCTGAATTGAATTTGATCCAGTTCCAGGATTCTCTGTTTGGGAACTGGATTTGCTAGACTTAGCACCCTCCCAGCATCCCATGCCGAGCGCGTGCACACACACACACACACACACACACACACACACACACACACAAGGGGGGGGGAGCATAGCAGGATCAGATAGTAAAAAACAATTAGAAGGGCAGTGAGGCATCGTTTATTATGCAGAGTTAAGAACCCCTGCTGAAAGCAATGCAGCAATGTGTTCGTGTGTTATGTATGTAAATGTATATATGTTTTGGTTTATTTCTTTACATTTGCATATTTAAAGAGAAGGACCAGTCTCCCAGGGCCGAGAGCTTCAGGATCACACATAGCCTTTTTCTGCTGTTTCACCAAGTCTGTGGTGACGCCCTTTTCAGCTGGTGTTTCTTAAATTCAGAATTAAAATCAAATTCGATAAATGAGTCCCAGGGCTGTCCGCACTCGAGCTCAGCAGGAGCCTTTGGCCTCTGAAGCCTCAGAATGGGGACCTGCTCCTGCCCCGTCTGCACGGACAGCTTGACAGCTCCCTAAAAGCGAGCAGGGCTGGGCGGGGGTGGGGGGCTTCTGGGGTCCTTACCTCGATGCTCTGGGAGGCCCTGGCACTGGAGCCCGAGGAGCTCACTCCTATGGCAACCTCTGAGCCAGGTTTGGGTGGGCGGGAGGCACAATAGTTTGCGTACCTGGGGCAGCTCCAGCCCATACCTAGAGGCAGGTCCCGGCCGGCAGGGAAGGCTCTCGCCCCTGCCCCCTGGGCTGTGGGGGTGGCCCTGGCCCCGACGGATGGACGGGAGGCTTCCTCCCGACTGCCGCCGGAAGACAGGTGAGGGCCAGTGGCTGACTCACTCCCCTCTCCCGTGAAAATAGGAGGCAGTTCCTGCCTACCCTCCCTCCCCCAAACATGACTTGATTCCTCCAGCATCTGAGGTCCCAGATCAAGAGCTGAAGGGGCCCTGGGGTAATCCAGCCCAACCCCCTCATTTAACAGAGAAGGAAACTGAGTCTCAGAGAGAAAGGCTTGCCCAAGGTCACACAGGCAGAAAACCCCAGAGGCTGAATCTGAACCAAGGTCCACTGACTCAGCAGCCACACTTTCCGCCATCGCCACGCTGCCGGTGAGTCCAGTTCCGGCCAGCAGCAGTGGGGCAAGGAAAAATAAAAAAAAAAAAAAAAACCCGGGGTCGTAGCTCTGGACAGAAGGGAAAAGGATGTGAGAGGTCACGGAATCCAAAACCCGAGCCCAGCACAGTCCCGTGAGGTCTGAGCACGCCTTTACAGAAGGCTGACTCTCGGTGACCAGGTGCCTAACAATGTGTGCTCACCACAAGCCGGGGAGGAGGAAGGCATCTTGTCACCCCCATTTTATAGATGTGAAAACTGATGTTCAGGGAAGAGTGATTTGGCCAGTGTGGCAAAAGAGAGACCTAGTGTTAGATCCTGGATCAGACTCTTAGCAGATGAGCAGCCCTGGATAAGCCAGGGAGCCTTTCCCAGCCTCAGTTTACTCAGTGGGGGGGTAATGATCGCACCTGCGTCCCAGGACGGTGGTAAGGGTGAAATGAGATCCCAGTTAGCGGATTCTGGCAAGCCTGAAAGCTCCACACAGATATCACGGTTATTATTAGGGTCTAGAGGGAATTCTGGCTCAGGGGAGCTCTGAGGTTTGGGGAGTCTGTATGACTGCCCTCGAATCTCTCCTCCGTGTCCCCTTCTCTCCCCGCACTCACTCTCCCCTCCCTCCTGGGTGCAAGCCCTCATCATCGCTCCCCTGGAGGGCTACAGTCTCCAATCGGGTCTCTCCCACATCAGCAGAGAGCATTTCATTTGACCCCTCGATGGGGATCTGGACTAGATGTCCTCTGAGCTTCCTTCCAACCCTGAGATCCTGAGAGGCAGGGACATCACTCAGCCCCAGTGCACCCGCCACACCATGGGGCCTCATCTCTCCCCACTCTCCAGGACAGATCTCACGTTTTTCCCGGAGGTTGCCAGCAGAAGGATTACAGCTGTGATCTATGTGCTGCAGCCACCTGCTTCTTACTCACTTAACCATAAGCCCATTCCTCTTGTTTATCCCTTATTTCTGTTGTCTGTGTGGCCTTGTGGTTAGAGAGATGGCCTTGGGCTGCTGATACTTCCTAGTCCTGTGACCCTAGACAGGTCACCAAGACCCTGCTGGGGTCACCTCACATCATCAGTGGGACCTGGGAGAGCACTAATGGGCTTCACCAACATTAAGCACTGTATAAATGTCAACTCTGACCCTTGTCATCTGCAGGAGTGTCTTTAGTTTTCATTGGGAGGGAGAGAGGGGGGAGGGAAGTTGGCTTTCCGTTAATTGACAAAATTAAATGAAATGAGTCCATGTGATATGAGGGATGAAGGACTGCCTGGAGCCTAGGAAGTTGGAGGCTCCAGTCCAACCTCTACCAGATACTCACTGCGTGACCTTAGGCCAGTCACTGAATGTCTCAGCACTCTAGGCAAATCTGGAAGACTACACATTACAAAGGAGTTGCTGGAGTGTAGACAATTCCACACCAGAAATTTCCTACAAAAATAAAATCACAAGCCCAGGCTGAATTGTTTTTTTGTTTTTATCCAGACCTGGGATTGCACTGGGGAAAGGAACTCCCAAAGGAGAAGCTTCCTCCTCGTGAGGAGATCTGTCCAGGGTCCCATGGCCAGGAAATGTCAGAGGAAAGAGGATCTGAACCCAGGTCCTCCTGGTTCTTAGGCTAGCTCTGTAGCTGCTGTCCCTCAGCTGCCCATTATTGTCATCAAGAGACTTGGCTGGGGATTCACCATGAGATCATAAAAGGAGACTTTAGTGGCTGTGTCTAGTTCAACCCCCTCATTTGCAGGAGGGGAAACAAAGGCAATGAAACGTTGAATGACTTGCCCAGGGCCTCACAACTGGTAAGAGTCAGAAGGAGGCTTTCAATCCATGTCTTCTTGACCTCTTGTCCAATGACTCCCACTCCAAATTCTGTTTCCAACTCTTACGCCTTTTCCACCAATCAGTCACAGAGTACTGAACCCGTCTTTGTGCACTCTCTCCCCATCTCTCCACCATAGCCCCATTAGGTCCAGAATAAAAGCTCTTTCCTTGCAGCTGGCTAACTGAGTACCATGGGCTATTGTTCAGTTGTATATGACTTCCTGACACCATCTGGGGTTTTCTTGACAGATACTGGAGGGATTTGTCATTTCATTCTCCAGCTCATTTGACAGATGAGGAAACTGAGGCAGACAGAGTGAAGGGACTTGCCCAGGGTCATGCAGCTAGGAAGGGTCTGCACTCAGGATGATGAGTCTTCTTGACTCCAGGCCTGGAACTCTGTCCATGGCACCACCTTGCCACGCCAAACAAGTGTCAGTCCCACACACACAGAATGAAAAGCTCATGAGACAGCCCTAGTACCTTCCAAAGTACATTCATTCCTTTCCACGTTCATCCAGTGGCTCCAAAAGAATGTCTGCTTCATTCTCACCTCTTCCTCAGCAGCATTACCAACTGGTTTGTTTGTTTTTTTTTTCTATTTGGTAAACTGAGATCCTGAGAATCTGACTTGCTTGGCCAAGGTCATGCTGCAAGGCCAAAAGAAAGGCAGGATTAGGTTTCTTCACTCCTTGCTTACTGCTTTTACATGGGGCCACATGGCTGCAGCAACACTCAGGCTCTTTACTCCCTGCCCCCAAAGGCCCATCATAGCTGGCTTTGATTAACACATGGTTCAAATCTCTCTCTCTCTCTCTCTCTCTCTCTCTCTCCCTTCTTCTCTGTCTTTCTCCATCTCTCTCTGTCTCTCCCTCTCTCCATCTCTGTCTCTGTCTTTGTCTCTGTCTCTGTCTCTCTGTCCCTCTCTCCTTCTCTCCCTCTCTCTCTGTCTCTGTCTGTCTCTCCCTCCCTCCCCTTCCCCAGCCCTGAAGGTGAGCCATCTGGATCAGGACCAGATGGGAGATCTCTTATTGTTTGATCACCCCATACCTGGTTGCCAAACAGGGAGATTTGGCAGGGAGTGTGAGAATGTAATTCAACTCACTTTGGAAGGGGAAATGTGGCTCTGGTGGTGTCCCTGCTTCAGCTCTGTGGAGTATCTGGGCTGCTCCCAGAGTTATGGATGGTTTTCCCCATTTTCAAGGCCCACGTAAAATCACTAAGCTGCAAAGATTTCAGCCAGGTCTCTCCCCACTTCTGTTATGGTAATAATACTGCAAATTTCAAGGCCCTGGGATTTCATCATGGTGGGTGCCCTGGATACAGAATCCTTGTAAAGACAGACCCCACCCATCTACCCAGCAGCAGAGTTTCTTTGAACCAAAACATCCCTCTTGGGCTACAGCCAACCTGATAATGAGCCTCCCCAAACTTAGCTGGACAGAAGTACGAAACAAAGCAGGCAGTCCATCCAAACCGGGGTGTCCTGGACCCCTTTGGCGGGCAAACTAATGAAGCCTACGGGGCCTATCTTAGACTCATGTTTTCAAATGCAAAGGAAAATAATTATAGTGAAATACAGTTGTCAAGGTATATATTTGAAAAGTTCGCAGACTCCAGATTAAGCACCCCTGATCCAGAGGAAGAAGAGATTTCAGAGGCTCTGTAGAGCAAACTTCTATTTCACAGAAGAGGAAACTGAGGTCCAGAGAAGTGAGGTAATGCGTCCAAAGTCACATAGATAGTGAAGGGCAAAAACAAAATTGGAACCCAGGCCTTGTGACTCCAAAGTCAGTGCTCATTCAGCCATACCACTATTCCTCCCTCAATTCAATTGCAATCATGGGTGTTCATTGTGTAAACACAGGAAGCTCCGCAAATTCTAAGTATAACAAAAAAGCTACTCAAGCCCCCTTCAGTGTTTCACAAGCTCTGGTTGGAAAGTCTCCAAGGATGGGCTCAGTGTCAGGCTGTACAGAGGATGTGGAGCAGCATAATTAAATGCAGGATCAAATCCTTAGCCCCAGGAGAAGGGCCACTAGGTGAGGGTGCCAAGGCAGCTGGAGGGGGCATTCAGACCAATGTAGTGACAGTAAAAGAAATTCTCAGCCACATAGTGAAGAAATAGATAAATGGATCGATGGATGGAGAGAGGGGAGAAAGACAGACAGAGAGAGATGGAGAAAGGGACAGAAAGACAGAGAGAGAGACGAGGAAGACAGATGTTGATATAGATGAATAGATTGTTGGATAGATGATATATGGTAGGTAGATAGATGTATGGATATGTAGATTGGTAGAGAAACAGAAGAAGGAGGAGGAGGGGGAGGGGAGGGGAGGAGGAGAAGGAGAAGAAAAGGTGGTAAAGGAAAAGGAGAAGTGAAAGAGAGGGGGGAGGAGGGAAGAAGAAAGGAAGAAAGGGAGGGAGGAAGGAAAAGAAAGAAGGAAAGATAGATGGGTATAGATGAACAGTTGGATTGAACACCTATTAAGCTCTTAAAAAGTTCCATACTCTGTGCTAAGCACTGAAAATGCGAACACAAGCCATCGAGGTAGCCCCTGCCTTCAAGGAGCTTTCATTCTAATGGTGGGAAACAATACCAAGGAGAACTGAAAGTGGGAAGCAGGAAGAGAAAGGGTCCTTCCTCCGGGCCAGTGCAACAGGTCATGAAGAGATGGAGGAAATATGGAGCCTTGTTTTGCGGGTGAGGAACCAGAGGCTCCTGAGGTGAAGGGTCCACCTGGGCTCGCACAGCTCCCCGGCAGGCATGGGCGGGTCCCCAGCTCTCAGCGTTCCAAAGCCCCCTCTTCCTCCATCCTCTCTGACCTCCGTGCGCGGCAGGCTTCCCCCGAGGCAGCGCTCAGAAATCGAGCCCTGCGATGTTCTCTTTGCAGCACAGCAGGCCACTCGTAGGAGGGTTTTGTTCCATCTCCCAATTCAAATGAGAAATGGATGATAAAATTCTCCTCCCCAAAGGAGGCCCAGAGGAGCACCAAGCTACGCTCATGAAATGCCAGGATTAAATGTTTGTTCTTCATTGTAATTTCCTCCTCCTGCCTGGTCCCCCTGCTCTCCCAATACCTCCACCTTGGCTGAATGCTTTACTTCCATTTCTGGCCCTCACTCCATCTCTCCTGTTTCCCATCAGTCTGGGGGCCTCTGGGAACCTTGTCCCAACCTCTTCTTGGTGCAGCTGCCATTTCCCCCTTGATATTTTACAATCGGAGAAACTCAGGACCGGAAAGAATGTGGACAGTCCCTGAGCTGAAGTTTGACTCTATTTTCTCTTGTTCTGCCCGAGTGAAGATGGAAAATAGTTAGACTGGCTCATGCTCCTGCTTGCCTGGCTTCAATCTCTACTCCTTAAAGCTAAGCTGGCTTCTTGAATTATAGCGCTGTGGGGCTGTGTAGCAGCAGGCACCCCAAGCACGTCCTCAGGGTTTGCTGACCATACAGGTTCTTCGATCCGATTTGTTAAAGGAAAGCAACTCAAAATGGTTTAACAAGCTTACTTTAATCAGCCAGACATATATCGTTTACCTTGTTCAGGGGAAAAAGGTCAGCACCCCAAACTTCAAAATATACAGACAGAATTATCAAGACATTAACAGATCAAGTAGACAGCTTTCCAAACTGTCCAACCATTACATCCATACCCAGTCAACATCTGGTTTTCCAATCTGGGTTTTTCAAAGCCGGGGGACTCTCAACAATGGCTTCCCAGAATTCAGATCAAATCACAGAACACTTCTCAAAGTGAGTCCCAAAACAAAGCTACACATCAGGGCTTAATGTAACAACCTTATTGACTCACTGGCCAATCAAGAAGTATCTAACTGAAAAACAAGCCTCCCTCCCCAGGCTTCAGGTGCATTTTAGCCTAGGGGCAGGGAAGATCTTCCAAATTTGCATTCCCATTACAGCCTGCTTCTAGGTCACTCCAACCCCTAGAACTTATTTCCACCAGACTTGCAAGCATCAGCGGAGTCACCCCATCTTTCACAGAACACTCCAGCTTTTCAAAGCATTTTCAAAACTAGCCTTTGCTGGGGCGGCCAGGTGGCTCAGCAAGTAAGAGCACCAGCTCCAGTGTCGGGATGACCTGGGATTGAATTAGGGCTCAGATACTTAGCACCACACCCAGAAATAACTGGCCATTTAACCTTGAGCAAGTTACTTAACCCCCATAGCTTAAAAAAAAAAACCTAGCCTTTGCTGTGGCATCTCTGTGGTCTCCCTCCTGCACTGGCTGCCTCCACTTTGGACTTTTTGTCCACGGCCTTGTATGGATACATGCTATCTCCTCACATAGAACACAAGTTTCTTGAGGGCAAGGACTATTTGGCTGCTTTCTATCCCCAGTGCACAGTATTGGGCTTACTGCTAATTGGCTGGTTGATTTCAAACAAACGCTGGTTAGAGGGACCTTCGTTGTGACTCATGTGAATTCTCACTCCAAGCAGCAATCCTTTCTCTGCTTACCCAGAATTACAGGCATCTGGGATTCTTCCAGTTACGCGGGCTTACTATTTCACAGGACAATGTATTCTGCTAGCTCTTTCTTAAATTGAGCAGAAACCTGCCTCTCTAAATCTTGCCCATTGGACCTAGTCTTATCAATTGAAGGAACAGGAAATGGTACCTTAGAACCAACAGGCCTGACATCAGACCAACCTGGGTTCAAATCCCAGCTCTGCCACTTACTATCTGTGTGACCTTCAGCCAATTACTCTCTGGGCAGTAATATCATCATTTGTAAAATGAGGCATTTGGACTGGAAGACCTTCCAGCTCTAAATCTGTGACCTCATGATCCTATAGCCCAGGCTCCAATCTGATCCTTCCCATTAACAACAGAATGAGCCTGCTCAATCTGCTTCCCCTCTCCAGCCCTCTGCTTGTCCCCTGGAAAAAAGAGAGGATCATACTAGATGGTCTCTGAGGCCCCTTCCAGCTCAATGTCTAGGATCCAATGAATGGGACAAGGGATGGAGATTATGAAGTTTGAGCTCTAAATTTTCAACTCTCTCTGACATGGCAGCCCTTTGTGTACTAGAAGATGCCATGATGCCCCAGCCTTGTCTAGTCTGGGGTGCCTAGGACTGATTCTTGTATGCCACAGTGAGAGGGGGTAGGGGATGTATGTGGTGGAAAGAGAACTGACCACGGAGTCCAGAGGTCTGACTTTGAACTCGATCTACTGCCCACTAGCAATGTGGCTCTGGACAAATTACCTCCCTAAGCCTCAGCTTCTTCACCTTTAAAGTGGGGAAGATTCAATTGTCTTTGAACTACAACCTCCTAGGACAGGTGGGAAGGAGACCCTTGTCAACCCTAAAATATCATAAGAAGAGGAGCTGTGAAGCTTATGGTTTCCAGATTCTTCTCCATCCCAATCACCCTCCTCTGTCCATTCTCTACCTTATCAATGTCCTTCCTCAAATGGGGCACCACCCAGAGCTGAGCCCATGCTCTAGATGGGGTTCAGTCAGCTCTGAAGATACCCCTCTCTCTGAACACTAGATTTAGTCATTCAGCTTCAACTCATATTTGCTTTATTATTTTTTTTTTGGCTACTATATCACACTGCTGGCTTTCATTCAATATTCAGTCATCTCGAGCCCCCAGGTTCATTGCATGACACTATTTCATTTGGTAAATGTTGACCATGCAGAATTTTAAGCCATGTTGTATAAATTTTATGTTGTCATAATGTACCCCCACCCTTTTATCCACTGTCCTTCCCTGGGATCTCCCAGGACCTCATTGTATCTGTTTCAGAATCCAAAATTTTATTAAGTTCTTATTGTGTGCAGAGTACTGTTATAGGTACTAGTGTACAAAGTTTAAATGACACATAGCCCAATCACCTTGCAAATTATAGTGGGAAAAGACACACATAGAAAATCATTTTTAACATACCAGAGGGGATTAAGCCACTTGCCTAGTCTAGTTCAATACAAGGACCAAACCCTGCCAAGTACATGCTCACCCCAGCAGTTATATGCCTTCCCCAAAGAGCCTTCTAGGGGTAACATCAAGCTCTCTGTGGCTCTCAGACAGCTGGCCATCTCTCTATTCCTTAGCTCCACCCTTTTGTGGGTGACAGCATTCATCTCATTGGCCTAGAGGTATGATGTTTATGAACTTAATTAGAGAGTTATGGTGTCCTCATGCCTAACTTCCTTTTGCTGCTGTTGCAATAAAGTCAGCTGCACAAACATGCCATAATTGTGTGTAGTTCTGTGTAGTTCTTAACTCATTTCCAGAGAAAAAAAGAAATACTCAACAAACCCCCATAGACATCTCTTTTCCACTCTGCTCTTCTGCATCCTAGGGAGCACAGAATTTAGAGACAAAGAGATTCTCAATGTGTATGGTGAAAATGGGAACAGACAGGAGAGGGCAGAGGAAAGACATAACAGAGGTGGATGATTGGGACACTGGACAAGTGGAGCTGCACTAGAAAAAGATGGGGAAGTAAGAAGGAGAATCAGGAGAACAAACTTGTTTCCAGCTGAGTTGAGATTGAAGTGAAAGGGGTCATCCCCATCATGTCCTGTAGGCAATTGGAGAGTTAGGACTGGAGCTCTGAAGAAAGGGTGGCGGGGCTAAGGGTGTAAATTTGTGAGCCATTTACATGGACATAGTAGTTGAAGCAATAAGAGAAGAGGGCATAGGACAGATTTGGGGAACATCAAATTTAAGGAACTGAGAAGTGGATGAAAAACTGGCCAAGAAGACAGAGAAGCAACATTTGGAGAGGTAGGAGGGGAACCAAGATAATGTCTCATCCCTGAAACCCAGAGAGGGGAGGGATCAGAAAAAGGGCTTGGTCAACAGCATTAAAAGCTGTAGAGGCAAAAAAGAAGGAGGACAGATGAAGGTCACTGGTTGTGGTGATTAGGAGACAATTGGTGAATCTGTGCTTGAGAGAGCAGCTGGTGTAGTTGAAAGAACACTGACTTCAGAGGACCTAAGTTCAAATCTCTCTTCTTATTCCCTACACGGGCTCAGGCAAGTCACTTTGACCTCTCTGGGCCTCAGTTTCCTCATCTGTAAAATGAGGAAGCTGGACTAGATGACCTCTGAAATCCTTCCTGCTTCAGATCTAACCATCTATCTGGCATTCTTGATATAGTCTGAAAGCTGAGATGTGATTGCCAAGGACTGAAGAAAAAGTGGCAATAATCGTTTTACAAGATTTTTGGCAGTGAAATGGAGGAATGAGATATGAGAGCAGCTGGATGGCCTGGAAGGGTCAAGGGAAGGTTTTTTTGTATTTGGTTCTGTTTTCATTTTTGGCCTGAGGAGTCTAGAGCATGTCTGTAGGGACATGGAAAGGATGAGGTGATGAGGAAACGCCTGGAGCTGAAGGATGAGGAGGGGATGACAGACCCAGGAAGGTCCTAGAGCAGGGAGAAAAAATGTGATGAATTAACTACTTAGAGCCATGATTTTGAGGATAGGGGCTAGGCTTTCCAAGCTGACTAGAGAGGCAAGATGGTAGAGTGGGTAGCGTCCTGGTCTTAGAGACAGGAAGACTTCAACTCCCCTTCTTGATTCGTTCTAACTGGATGACCCCATGTCCCTTACTCCTTCTGGGCCTCAGTTTCCTATACTGTAAAATTATAGAGTATTGGACTGGGTGGCCTCTGAGGTTCCTTCCACCTCTAAATCACGATTCTGTGTCCTGCTGCTCTGCCTTCTGTTCTGCAGAGCATTCTTATCTGACTTTCTGGCAAGCCCTCCTGCATCTTGTCACATGATCAGCTCCTGACCCCTTAGGACTTTGGGTGTTTCATCCACCCTACCATATTTTTAAACCTGTTTCACTGCTTCCCTTTTCTATATTTTTCCCATCATTATCACTTCTCCTTCTCTGCCCCCCTGCCACACACACAACACTCCCCCTACCCTAACAAAAATTCTTCCTTGTTACACATAAGTATAGTTGAACAAAACACATTTGGCTTGCATTTGTTGACTCTTTGACCTTTCATTTCCTTTCTATCCTCTATCCTATGACACAAAGGTGATTGGATTATATAGCCTTAATCCCAAAGTCTGTCTCTAATTTCCCTCCTAGGATCATTGGATTATGGAATGGCAGAGCTGGGAAGGCCTTGGGATCATCTCTTCCAGCCCTCTCAGTGGGAGGGGTATCACCTCCTCTGATCCTTTTCTCACAGGAGAAGAAAGGTTGATGGTGAGGGCTCTGCTTTCGGGACTTGTAGACCATCCTTATACTCGGTAGCCATCATGGCAATCTTTACTGAGCCCAGCCCTTTCAAAGGGGGAACATCCACATGGTCCATTTCTTTGTACTGAAATGGAATATGTGTTTGTGTGGGCCCATGCCAAGCACGACCTGGATTGGGGTCTGGAAGAAAAGATGAGATTCATCATTCAAAAGTCTCTATCTTGGTGCAAAGACCAAATTTCTTTAGTTTATTTTTTTTATTATTTTATTTACAGCTTCACTTGTGACCAATGTTCTTAGAAGATGCACAACAAATGTGACAGTGAGCTGACCTAATGAGCAAGTAAGCACCCATCATTAACTCCTCAGAGAAGCACACTGGAACAGAATTTAGTCAGCAAGCATTTATTGAGCACCAACTGCATGCCAGGCACAGGACATGCAAAGAAAAGCAAAGACACAAAAACAATACCTGCCCTTAATTGATAGAATGCTTTTCAACTAAAGGAATTTCCTGAATTTTTTCACCAAAACATGTGAGCACAAAACAGTGTGTTCTTCTCTTATAGGCACAGATAAGTAAAATCAAGTATTGGTTCTATCACTTAATATCTGAAAGCTCTTGAAAAAGTCATGTCATTTCCCAGTATGCCAATTTCTTCTTCCCTGAAATGGAGGTGTCAGACTGGAAGATCTGTAAATTTGTCAGAATGGCTCATGTTTCTTTAGAAAACGGGGCCATGGAAGAAGAGACCTTCACCCCTTACCACAAGATTTTGGGGCCCCATTTGTTCTGGGTGAGGGAAATGATGGGGAGCTTGTGCTAAAGCCCCACCCTAAAATATGGTTTTCTGTGTTTATTGTGTGCTATTCTTGTTATATTGTTGTGAAATTTTGTTGACACCATTTATTCCTACTGTATTTTTGCCAAGTAAGGGACATGAAAGATCTTGGGGCCGAATGTAAGGGTTATGGGATTTAAAGATCTTCCATGCCCCGTTGGACTTGCTGATGTAGCAGGAAGGGGCGGAGCAAGAGGAAGCAGAAGCCAAACTAGAGCTCCTGCGGTGGTTAGCGGTGGCGGCGGCAGCAGAGGCAGCGGCAGCGCAAAGCCCTTTTTGAGTCAGCCAGAATTTCTGCTAAGGACTCCTGCTGAGGACTGCCAGGTGCCGGAGCTGCTGGGAGTGCGCTTCCCGGACGCTGGGTGGTTGCTGTGAGTGGGGAGAGGAGGACCTTTGCCTGAGGTAGCCTGTTCTGTTTTAAAGGCTTAAAAATGTGGGTGCTTTCTACTTTATCTACCTGTGCCAATGTCATAACTATTCTGATGGCTTTCACTTTCTGGTTTTGGGACTCAGTCTTTTGGTATCTTAATAAATTTTCTAGCTTATTCCACCATATGGCACGCATGATGTATTTTGTGATGGATAATTATATCAGCATATCTGTAATCTCCATAGGCATTGTGAATATGGCATTGCTGATACAAGGTGTCAGACTGGAAGATCTGTAAATTTGTCAGAATGGCTCATGTTTCTTTAGAACTTGAAGTTTTATGAAGTGCATTCCTCTCAATCATCCTGTGCAGTGAGAGGAAAGAAAGAAAGAAAGAAATAAAGAAAGAAAGAAAGAAAGAAAGAAAGAAAGAAAGAAAGAAAGAAAGAAAGAAAGAAAGAAAGGAAGGAAGGAAGGAAGGAAGGAAGGAAGGAAGGAAGGAAGGAAGGAAGGAAGGAAGGAAGGAAGGAAGGAAGAAAGGAAGAAAGAAAGAAAGAAAGAAAGAAAGAAAGAAAGAAAGAAAGAAAGAAAGAAAGAAAGAAAGAAAGAAAGAAAGAAAGAAAGAAAGAAAGAAAGAAATAGCCTGTGTATAAAAGTATTGCAAACAAAATGAGTGTAGTTATATATGAGGAAACTGGAACCCAGAATCATCACCTGACTTCTCCAAGGTCACAAAACTGGAATGTTGGAAAGCCAAGACTTGAACCTGGGTCCTTTAGCTAGAAATTGGTGCTTTTTCCATTGTACTATTCTGTCTCCTTTCTTTTTAATTGTTGGATTTGACCCATTAACACTTAGGGTTATAAATATTAAGCCTGTGTTTTTTTCCAGTAATTATAAGTCAGCATAACTGTAGAGGGTAGAGAGCTCTCAAACAAGTGAGTTAAAATCCTGCCTCTATACAAAGTGACTTCCTGATGCTGATTAAATCACTTAAACTCTCAGGGTCCCAGGCAATTCCCCAAGGATAATCAGTTGCAAAGCAGGTTCCAATTTACAGTTTTAGAGGAATTGTCTTCATTTGGAGTGCCCTATAGCAATGGTACACACACATGTGTATATATGTATGTATACATGCATAAACATTTATATGTTTTTTTCATAAATATATTTACATAAACTTATATTTACATAAATATCCTAGAAGAAAGATCATTTCAGAAGCTTCAAAGTTTTCCTCTTCTTGGAGCTGTCTTCCAAGAGGAGAAAAGTTTTTTTCCTGGCTTCATATTCTTCTGACATGTCTGGGATACCAAAGGAAGAAGAGGTCTCCCCATTAGTTGTTTCTTGTTTTCTCCATATGACTAGCTCATCTCGTTTCTTTTGCCCCATTCTCCAATGACATTCCTCACATGATTCCTTCTCCTTGATCGTTCATTTGCTATGTGTGTGGCCTTCAAAGGTCCACCATCACCTCACCATTGCCTGTTGGGCCATCATCAACTTCAAGCTTTCAAGAGTCACATGCCTTGTCCCATGACTTGCAGTCACTAACCAAAGAGCACAGGTGTTCATCAGATGTACTAGACCACAAACAAATCAAGTGATCAATGTTTAGGCCATGAAAAAGCATAGTTGTGCCAAAGAGGATCTCTCTAAAAAGAAAATAGCAGTTGAATTTAATCATCCTTTTTTTTTCATGATAGACATCCCAGGCAACATTTAGGGAGAGTCCTGTCTGGCGTTTCCAGGTTTGCTTTTGTTCCAACAGTTTTGGTCCTACCTCCAGAAAGGGCCAATCCCATAGAAAGGCCTTAGTTTTCCATTATGGGTAAAGTTTCTGTAAGTCCTATCAATGCTTAAGTGATAAATCCTGGGGACAAAAACAAAACAAAAACAGAGTGCTCTTTTCACAGTTCTTAGGATGAAAATTTGTGACCTGTTTTCTGTCTTTTTTCTGATGCAGACTTGTGATTTCACCAGTGTAAGGAATTTTCAGTGTGGAAATGCTCTCAGAGATATTGTCTAACTGACTGTCTTGGAAAGCTACCTGGGACATTGAGAGATTAAATGTTTTACTCAGGGTGACTGTTATGGGAATGAAAATTTAAGATCTTCCCTGCCCCTAGGCCCTTTGATAGGCTTAAGTGACTCTGAGAACCTTCTTTGATTTGAAAATATACTCTGCCCCCAAATAGGCTGAATGTGGTCACCTGAAGTCTATGACAGGAGGTTTGTTTTTCAGGCAGTGGGTCAAGAGGATTGTGACATTTTCTGAGCCAGGAGAAGGCTATATATACCCTGATGTGAAGTTTTGTTTTGGGGCTCACTTTGAGAAGTTGTATGATTTGACCAGATGAGACTCTGGGCAGCCATTGAGTCCCCCGGCTTTGAAAACCCAGATGTTGGTGCTTCCCTCTCTGGTAACTGACTAGGTATGGATGTAATGGCCATACAGTTGGAGGTCTGTCTGATTATGTTTCTCTGTATTTGTTGTCTACTTGTAACTTGTTTGTATTCTCTGAAGTTCGGGGTGCTGACCTTTTTCCCCTGAACTAAGTAAATGACATATGTTTTATTAAAGGAAGATTGTTTTAACTCACTTTGAGTTGTTTTCCTTTAGAAAAGCAGATCTAAGAACTTGTGTTGGCACCCACCCTGGGGATGCTGGGGTGCTTGACACAGTCATAAATAGGACTTAAACCCAGGAATTCCCGATTGCAAGACTAGACTCCTGTTTGATCCACCATGCAGCCTCTCTTTGTTTTATTATTAGAGAAATCTGATGGATCAGAGGTTTAGAATCAGACAGGACCTTCAAGGGCATTGAATATAAACTCTTCACTGCAGAGATGAGAAAACTGAGGTCCAGAGGGAGGAAATTATTCACCCAAGTAAGTGTCTGAGGGAAGATTCAAACCCAGGCCTTCCTTCCTCCAAGTCAGTCACTCTAGTGGTTCTATCACACTGCCTCCATGGCAATCATGGTGAATTCCAGTTAGGGGATCCAAGGATCAACCAAAAATTTTTCACTTGAGAAAACTGTTTGGTCTGGAGTTCAAGCAATCACTAAACATTTATCAAGAAACTTCTATGTGCCAGGTACTATGCTAAGTGATGAATGACTGATTGGAACTTGGGAGGAGGACAAATCCAACTGGAGCCTGCCAGACAGTGCTGATGCACTTTGGGAGATTTCTGTGCTACTTTTCTCTCTTCTGGGAAAGCAGACAAATTGGATTCCTGATAGGAAGCCACAGAAATTCTTTGGAGATACTGTATCTCTTATAAGAAGGGTGATTCAACAAAGAGCTGATTATTGACATGCCAGCCAGAGCCTAGTCCTAGCAGGAGGTGGTAGGGAAAATTATTAGGGGATACAATGGGTCTGGGTCCAGAAAGAGAATGTTCTATTATCCTAGAATCAACACATCTCAGATGAAACTGATATCTGTGCAGGTTTAGGTCTATTCTAGTGGTAAAATGTCCAACAAGCTGTACTTGTGTTTAGTGTTGGGTTTCCATGGCCAATTTGCTCACTTGAACCAAAGGCTAATCAGCCTGCATTATAGCACATGACTAATGTATTTTATTCACAAAAATCCAAATGGTTTCATTTCTTAGTGCTTATAACTAGGGAGTAGCTTTCACTTAAACCATTATACTTTTCATTAGAAAGTTAAACAGAAATACAATCTGAGTTTTTGTTACCTGAACAAATAAACTTTTTCTATCACATACCTATTCTCCCTAGGTACCAGAAGGCCCATGTCAAAGGGAAATCAGGGAAGTTCTCAGAAGTAGCAGTTGGGGAACCTAGTGTAGGGAATAGGAATAATCATTTTAGAACCCAAAAAAACTTACTAGAAATCCCTGGTGCAATTAGTGAAGCTATACCAAAACAAAGTGTGGTCACTTGAAAGTGAAGAACAAAGGGGAAAATGTGAAAGTGAGAGATGGCTACAATGGGAAAAGTAAACAGGAAAGGGACCAGAACTGGAGTTCTTAACCTGAAGCCTAGGCACACACACTCACAAATCCAGAACCATGCCTACACATATGTCTGTGTATGTGTCTGTGTCTAATTCTATGTCTGTGTCAATGCCTATGTCTCTGTGTCTGTGCCTGTGTCTGTGTCAATGTCTATGTGTGTGTGTGTGTGTTTATTTCTGTCTCTGTCAATGTCTATAGCTGTGTGTCTGTGTCAATGCCTGTGTCTGTCAATGTCAATGTCAATGTC
>NW_027186383.1:6159409-6162203 GCF_028583685.1 Petaurus breviceps papuanus
GTTTGTTTCTGTCAATGTCTATAGCTGTGTGTCTGTGTCAATGCCTGCGTCTGTCTGTCAATGTCAATGTCTATGTCTGTAGCTGTGTGCCTGTGTCTGTGTCTGTGTCTGTGTCTGTCTGTGTCAATGTCAGTGTCTATGTCTGTGTCTGTGTCTATATATGTACGTATAACTATTTCAGTATGCTTGGTTTCTTCTGAATTCCTATAAGTTTTATTTTATGCACTTAGAACATTGTTCTCAAAAAGGGCACACACCATAGTCTTCCCCAGATTGCCACCAAAGAGATCTAGGAAACAAAAAGGGTAAAGAAACCCCTGGGCTAGAGAAAGAGGAACCAGGTACCTGATGATTCCCCTAAGGCTGGTGCCTTCCTTCTCTCACTCATCCCCCATGGATCACATATGTGTCTCTTGTTGGTACATAGCTCTTTGTGTGTGCTGTCCCCCATTAGACTGTGAAGTTCTTTAGAGAAGGAGCTATCTCTGCCTTTCTTTGTATCCCCAGCACTCAGTACAGTGCCCAGCACATAGTAGGTCCTTTATAAATGCTGCTGCTGCTGCTGATGATGATGATGGGGATGCAAAGATTTTTTTTAAAGCAACTGGGGTTAAGTAACTTGCTCAAGGTTACATGGCCAGGTGTTTCTGGGTGGGTGCTAAGTGTCTGAGCCCAGGATTCGATCTCCAGGTCATTCCAACACTGTTCTATGACCCTTCAAATATCACTGACAATGGCTCAACAATGACATAAATTGATTATTTCAGTATACTTTGACTACAGTTCAACTGGGACTAGGGACAACACATCTTTGATAGCAGCTCTTACTATCAAAGAGCCTGTGCTCTTACTCGCTGTGCTACCTGGCCACCCCATGATGCAAAGATTTTGATGAAAGTAGTCAAACTGTTTGTAATCTGCCCTACAGCTGGGAAGAATTCAAATTTCAACTCACTTTTTCTGCAGAATTAGGGGGGAATGGGTCCTTTTCAATATCAAATTTTGCATTTTATGAACAGATTCATACCAGAAAGCCCTATGAAAACTCATTCTTTAATAAGACTCTAAAGTTGCTCATATTTTTTGTAAATCTGACTCATTAGAGAGGGAGAAGGGCAGAGAGAATAGTGTACTGGGTCTGGAATCAAGGCAAATGGGGTCATTTTACAGAGGAAGCAGCTAAGGCCCAGAAGACTTGCCCAGGGTTACACAGCTTATAGATGTCTGAGGCAGGATTTGTGCTCAGATCTAACTGACTTCAAATCTGATGTTCTCTCCACTACACCATCTGGCTGCCCTGATCAATATTTCATAATTGATTGAAGCTTCCCTGAGGACTTGAACCTTTTTCCTGTTTGTTTCCGTAGCCCCACTCTACTTAGTTCGTGGCTTTTCCCATAACAGGGGGGTCAGTAAGCATTGGTTAAACTTGACTTCTAAGTTGGAGAATCCCCTTTCCTCACTTTCCCTAAAACCTCTAGATCCAAGGCAACAAAGCCATCCCCATCTCCTCCTCTCACGCCACCTCACCTTGTCTTAGGGGACCAAGCTCCAGAAATAAAGAGATCATTTTGTTGCTAAAGCTGACTCACATTTTACTCGCCACATCTGTAGGTCTGGGGCAGTGGAAGGGGGTATTATGAACATGCCTCCTCTTATGCAACCCTTTCTTACTAATCTAATCCCTTATGGACAAAGGGTTCTCAGAGGACAAAAACCCAAGGACCTCTTCTAGGTTCTGTGGGGTCTATCTTGCTTCAGTTGTTCCCTAGGGGCCAGGAATGGGTCCATTTGGGCCTCTCTAGTTCACATCTGAAGACTTTCTCATTCTGGGCACATGAATCATCAGGAGGGGGAAAATGAGAAAATCTTAATGCCTTCTGGGCATGACGCCCTGATAAGATCCAAAGCCCTTTGGAGTACATTAAGTTCTTGTGGTACATTAAGAGAGGTGCTTAGCTCCCTGGAGTGACACCAGAGGTCTCTGGGTTAACCATAAATAGGGAGTCTCTTCCTGCTCTGTTACCTCCAGACTTCTTTGCACTAAAGTTATCTGTCAGGATGGGATCATAATGAGAAAGGGGCTGCCCTGGGTTCCGAACCAGTTCCCTATTCCAGTTCAGCAGCATCCTTTCCACTAAACCATATTTCCTCATGTCTGGGCATCAAGAACTGGGCAATCGATTTTTACATATCCAAGCACCTTTTAAGTAATTAATAAATTCTTGTTGACTTCGACAGAATTGAATTTACTGATTGTATTGAGTTCCAATAAAGTCTTGGGATTCCAAAGAAAGGGATCTGAAATCAAGCCCTAGGGTGGAGAAGAAATCATTCACTTCTCCAGGCTGTGGGACCCTTGGTTCTAATAAGAGGGAAGTTGACCTATCTAGATCTCTTACAGGGACAGGGTCAGGGCAATTTGCCAGGCTCTCCATGCTACCACCTACAAATGGGTCTTGGGTCCTCACTCTCAATGTTTTGTCATTTTCCTCCCAAATTCTCCTCTGCTGTTTGTTGGGAGAAAACCTCCCAGACCTCTTAGAGCCCCAGCCAACTCCCTCCACCCTTGAAATAATCCAAACCTAAGGACTGCCTCAGAAATTTATGAGCACAGTCGCAAATCACAGGGATGTTTTATCTCTTCAGTTTGGATGCAGCTTTGAGACCCTCTGGATGCCCCAGCACTCACAGAATACACTCACAGAAAAGAAAAAAGAAGGAAAGAAAGAAAGGAAGGAGGGAAGGAAGAAAGAAAGAAAGAAAGAAAGAAAGAAAGAAAGAAAGAAAGAAA
>NW_027186383.1:6162303-6165355 GCF_028583685.1 Petaurus breviceps papuanus
AGGAAGGAAGGAAGGAAGGAAGAAAGAAAGAAAGAAAGAAAGAAAGAAAGAAAGAAAGAAAGAAAGAAAGAAAGAAAGAAAGAAAGAAAGAAAGAAAGAAAGGAAGGAAGGAAGGAGGGAAGGAAGGAAGGAAGAAAGAGGAAAGGAGGAAGGAAGAAAGAAAGAAAGGAAGGAAGGAAGGAAGGAAGGAAGGAAGGAAGGAAGGAAGGAAGGAAGGAAGGAAGGAAGGAAGAAGGAAAGAAGGAAGGAAGGAAGGAAGGAAGGAAGAAAGAAAGAAGGAAAGAAGGAAGGAAAGAAGGAAGAAAGAAAGAAAAAGAAAGGAAGGAAGAAAGGAAGGAAGGAAGGAAGGAAGGAAGGAAGGAAGGAAGAAAGAAAGAAAGAAAGAAAGAAAGAAAGAAAGAAAGAAAGAAAGAAAGAAAGAAAGAAAGAAAGAAAGAAAGAAAGAAAGAAAGAAAGAAAGAACTGGTGGGACGAGGGGGGGAAGGTAGTATTCTTAATCAAAGCCATATTTCATATCTGAGAACCCATCAGGCTGCTTGGGAGGGACCAGCTGGACCCCTTGGGAGTCGAGTTCTAGTGACCTGGAAGCACCCAGATGGACATGGTCCTTGTTATCGCCTGAGACTACACCTGGCTCTGATTTGCCTGCACCCGAGCACTCTCACAATCTCTTATCTCTTGCTCTGTATGCATGAGCTCCTGGGGTCTAAAGTTGTCAAGAATGAAGAAGAGCCCCGGTTCCTGCAAAGGAGACGCAGCCTGGTGCTATCCCCAGCCTCCACACTTCATGTAGGAATCACACTGGGTCCTGCCTGGGACTCAAAGCCCTTGGGAAAACTCTCCTCCCAGACTTTCAAGAGGGTACAACCAGAAATGATGATCACTGCCTCATTCTTTCTCTTACAACACCAAAGACTCAGTTCCCACTACCTGCTTCTTCCAGTTGACTGGACTGGAAGGAGTTTTTTTTTTTCTGGGGGACAAAATCCATTTCTTCAGGATCTAATTCTGATGCTTTCACCAGGATCTGAGCAGGAACTTTCAAGGGAGCAAATGGGGCTTTGTCCCAGGGCGCTGACATCTGGTGGGAGGAGGGGAAGCTTCTTCCTCCCTGGCCTTAGATTTGTGCTCAAACAATTCCCCTTCTCCAGTCTGTCTCACTGCCCCAGGGAGTGAGAGCAGGACTGCTTTCTCCTGGCACATCTGCACTCCACTTCTCCCCACAGGGGAATATCCTGCAGCCTCCCACCCCAAATGTTTTTGCCCAAGGTAAAATAATTCCTGTCTCTGGTTGTATGAGCTGGTATGGCGGGGAATGAAATGGAGCTGACTCTAATCAAATGAGCATTTCTTAATTACCTACAGTATAGAATTTGATTGGTTTAATGGTTACATTCAGATGCAACATTCCTTTGCTGCCTCCAGGTTTCTGCCTGGGTGGTCCCCAAGCTTGGGGTGCTCCCCCTCCTCACGTCAGTCTGTGAGAAGTTCTAGCTCTATGAAATATTCAGTTCAGATGCCCCCTCAGCTTAAGTACCTGCTATATGTCAGGCACTGTTCTAGGTACTGGATGGATAAAGGAAGGAAGGAAGGAAGGAAGGAAGGAAGGAAGGAAGGGAGGGAGGGAGGGAGGGAAAGAGGCTCTCTTTCGTTCTACAAGCACTTGTTATGTATCCACTATGTGCCAGGCATTCTATTAGGAGCAATGAGGTTCTTCCCTTCAGGGAATGTACCTTTTCCTAAGGAAATAATGTAAACTGATAAGAACAAATGTCAGTCTGACAGGAGGAAAGAGCTTTAGGAAGGACTTGCTAGAAAGTGCAGCAGGATCTCAGGAGAAGAGAATGAGGTGTGTTCCACGCGCGGGGGGAGCGCGTGCAAAGCCATGCAGGTGGGAGGTGGAAGGCAAAGTCTGGGGAATCACAAGGGGACCAGTTGAAGTGGCAGGTGAAGTACTTGAAGGTAAATCTTTGTTAAAAGAATCATCCCGGAGAAGTCACAATGCTGCCGCGGTCTTTCCCTCCTTGTGCGGATCACTTTGGCACATGAGTCCAACGCTCAGATTCTATGATTCTGTTATTATTATTAATCACCGCCTCCACCGCTGTTGCTTTTGTTGTTGCTATTTCTACTAGAATCACAAAGTCCTCACCTGAGGTGCCTTGAGCACCTTTGAGTAACCTCAGAAGCCACCTTCTACCCAAACTACACTCTCCTCTACAGAGGACCTGCAATCAGCCTTGGCTCTGAGGTGTGCAGCCTGGGTGCCCTTGAGAAAATCGCTTCATCTCCCTTGGCCACAAGGTCTTCATAAAGGGTACAAGAAGGGGCTTACCCTGGATTTTCATCCAGATTTAGAATCCCATGAACCTAAATCTCTCCATCTCCCTGGGCCTCAGTTTCCCCATTTGTATGTCTTAGAAGCATCTAGGTGACTCACTGGATAAAGTGCTGTTCCTGGTTTCAAGATAACCTGAGTTCAAATCCAGCCTGGAGCACTTACTAGCTGTGTGACCCTCAGCAAGTCACTTAACCTCTGTCTGCCTTCATGTCCTCATCTGTAAAATAGGAACCATAAATGCACCTCCCCCCAGGGTAATTGTGAGGATGAAATGAGACAGAGGCTTAGCATTGTGCCTGGCACATAGTGGGTGCTTAATCAATGTGTGCTAAGTCTGAATATAAAAAGTATGTAAATGATGGGACACCCTAGATACCGCCAGAGCCTTTTCCAAATCTTGATCCATGATTCTATGAACCGGTCTCTTCTCTGGAAATGAAGGGGCCATTCCAGCTCTTTAGGCACTTATGGTGCAACATCCAGTCCTTTACCATGCTCACCACTGCCTCTCTGCTCTCTCCAGGTGATCAGTGCTCTTGTGAAAATGTGGTGCCCTAAACCAAACTTGATATTCCAGATGTGGTCTGTGACTCTCACCCCTCTAGTCCTAGAAACTACTGGGTGTCTTTCTCCCTGTCTAGCTGTCTGTCTCTCTTCTGTCTTCTCTCTCTCTCTCTTCTGTCTTCTCTCTCTCTCTTCTGTCTTCTCTCT
>NW_027186383.1:6165455-6166317 GCF_028583685.1 Petaurus breviceps papuanus
CTCTCTCTCTCTCTCTCTCTCTCCCTGTCTCTCTCTGTCTCTGTCTGACTCTCTCTGTCTTTTTCTGTCTCTGTCTGTTTCTGTCTCTGTCTCTCTATCTCTCTCTGTTCCTCTGTCTCTCTCTCTCTGTCTCTGTCTGTCTGTCTCTCTCTCTCAGTCTCTTTCTCTCTTCTTCTCTGTTTCTGTCTCTTTTCCTCTCTGTCTCTGTCTCTCTATCTCTCTCTGTTCCTCTGTCTCTCTCTCTCTGTCTCTGATTCTGACTCTCTCTGTCTTTTTCTGTCTCTCTCTGTCTCTGTCTCTCTGTCTCTGACTCTGACTCTCTCTGTCTTTTTCTGTCTCTGTTTCTCTCTCTCTGTCTCTCTCTTCCTCTTAGTGTTTCTCCTCCTTCTCTCTCTCCCTCTGTCTCTGTATCTCTGTCTCTCTTTTTCTGTTTCTCTCTTTTCATCTCTGCATCTCTCTTCTTCTATTTCTATTTCCCCTTCTCTCCCTGTTTCTGTCTCTGTCTCTGTATGTTTCTCTCTCTGTCTCTGTCTCTCTCTCTCTGTCTCTCTCTCTGTCTCTCTCTAGTCTCTCTCTCTGTCTCTCTCTTTCTCTCTGTCTCTCTCTGTTTCTCTTCTCTGTCTCTGTCTCTTTTCCTCTCTGTCTCTGTCTCTCTATCTCTCTCTGCTCCTCTGTCTCTCTGTCTCTGTCTGCCTCTGACTCTGACTCTCTCTGTCTTTTTCTCTCTCTGTCTCTGTCTCTCTCTCTTTCTCTGTTTCTCTCTTCCTCTTAGTGTTTCTCCTCCTTCTCTCTCTCTCTGTCCCTGTATCTCTGTGTCTCTTTTTCTGTTTCTCTCTTTTCATCTCTGCATCTCTCTTCTTCT
>NW_027186383.1:6166327-6167657 GCF_028583685.1 Petaurus breviceps papuanus
TCTTTTCATCTCTGCATCTCTCTTCTTCTATTTCTATTTCCCCTTCTGTCCCTTTTTCTCTCTCTTTCTCTGTGTGTGTCTCTCTCCATCTTGATTAGGGGTGAGGATATGACACATCCTGACCAGGATGCAGTTCTCACACCAGAATACAATCGTTCCGGCTACTTCTTATTCTCATAAAGCACATTTGTAACCAGACCCCTGTCAGGGTGAGAGTTTCAGGAAATGGCCACTTCATGGGTCTATGGAAAACCAAGAAATAAGGAATGTGAAAGAAAATGGGAAATGAAAGAAATGTTATTACCCCATAAACAGTTTCTTCGATTTTCTATTCAGATGGTAGTCCAGACACTGTGTGCTTGTTTTACCACCAGAATTCATAAAGGGTTATTCACTTGTGTGAGCACCAGGATGGAGCTGGATCATTATGTTTCAGGCTCCTGCCCTGTATTCACTGACTTTAGAGCAGGAGAACCTTAAGTGGGGCCTGGACAAAAGTCAATGGAAGTTCTGTCCTCTTTTATTTCGTACAAAGTTCCATTTGGCCTTGCAATGGTCCAATCACCCCAATATGTAAGAGAGAAAAATGAGCCCCAGCACAACCAGGCATCATGATATTGGGCAAAGAGTGTGTTTGAGAAATTTTAAAAATTAGATATTAGCATAGGCAGCCTTGATTACAGCTGGAAGCAGTGTGGGCTGATGGGAGGAACACTGTGTTTCAAATAAAGACAACCCAAGTTTGAATTCCAGTTTCCATATTTTCATACCTACATAACCTTGAATCATTTTCCTGCCCTGAAGATCAGTTTCTTCATCTATAAAATGGGGGTGGGATGGGGCATGACCATATGTTCCCATCATTCAAGAAGTACTAACACTAAGCCTACTGTGTGCAAGGCAAACGCCAAATGGCCCCCCTAGCACTAACTCTCGGATCCTCTTCTGAGTGCTTCACTTAAAGGAACCCAGAAATGTTTTTGCTTCTTAGTTTCAACTTTTATTGCTGACAACCTTTCAAAAATTTTAGCCTTTTCCCTGCCTTATTAGGCCAAGTATAAGAACAGAGTTGCATGGGAGACAATAGTAGTTGTGTCAGAGGATCTGGATTAAAATCCTACCTCCAATACTTGTTTGCATGACCTTGAGCAAGATAGGACATCTTCCTGGGCTTCAGTTTCTTCATCAGTAAAATTTGAGGGTTAGATTTAAAGGCTTCTGACATCCTCAAGTAGAGAGACAGATAGTAGAAAGATGGAGAAAGAGAGAGAGAAAGAAAGAAAGAAAGAAAGAAAGAAAGAAAGAAAGAAAGAAAGAAAGAAAGAAAGAA
>NW_027186383.1:6172657-6185713 GCF_028583685.1 Petaurus breviceps papuanus
GTGATGGGTGCAGGGTTTACCCCTGGGAATGTGATAAAACCTAGAACCTGAAACTGACAGTAAAGCAAGCATTTGGCAGAGACATGTCTCAGACATGTCTGCAGGTGCACACACACACACTCACACACACATTCTCACACTCACACACACACACACTCACACACACATTCTCACACTCACACACACATTCTCACACTCACACACACTCACACACATTCACACACACTCACACTAACTCACACACAGTCACACACTCACACACACACAAACACACATACAGCCTGACTCCATACTGTGTCACACTGATCCATTATTATTTTTAGTGAGAAAATGTTTGGTCTTCCCTGTAACGTCCATGGGAAGATGACCGCTTCTGGAGCAAGGCTCCTTGCATCCATCCTCTTCTTCACTCCTTGTAGTTCAGTGATGTCCCATCACACATTTAGGTGCCATCATCTGTTCAGCCTCCCCCCTTTCTTTGCTCTACTAAAAAGAGTTTCCTGAAATAATCTTTTACATCCCAGTCCTTTCTTTGTCCTTTGATCTCTTTGGGACATAAGCCTTGTTGTGTGATCACTAGGTGACTTTTGGGGCAGAGCTCCAAACTGATTTCCGGAATGGCTAGACCAGTCCTCACCTCTGTCAATGGTGCACAAAAGTTGGGTCTGTCCTTCCAAAGTCATAACCCCCATTTTCCTTTTTTGTCAGTTTTGCTGATTGTGGAGCAATCCTAGCCGGGCAGGAAGACTGAGTGCCAGGGTGACGTCTTGGTAAGATCACCAAAGGCGTCCTCTAGGAGATTGCCCCTGATTTGTCCTCTGAAAGCAGCTGGGAGTTTTAACTGCTCTCCTTCATGTATTCCAAATTCCAACCAGATGGACCTATTTACCGTTCCCCCAGTGAGTCATTCTACCTCTCACTCCTGGGCCTCCATTCCTAGAGGGCAGCCCGTCCTCACCATCCCCTCTTAGAAAAGAAGCCTCTGCTCCCTCCAAGCCCTACAGGAAGCCTCTTCAGACACCCCCATCATGTTCACCGTCCCTTTGGGTTGTGTCTCTCTTCTGATAATGACCTTGCAGTTACCGGTCTGTTTGCATGTTCAATTTCCCGACAGAATGTAAGCACTTCGAGGGCAAGGCCTGGCGCACTTTCATCTTGTGTATTTCCAATACCTAGCACGTTGCCCAGTGCATAACGAGCCCTTTATAACTTTTAGATTGAAGTTGTGCAATGTCTTTTCCAACCAGTGCTTTGAAGTAGTAATTGACAACAGCTTTGATTCAGCACATTCGCCAATCCATGGCATCAACTGCAACTTTGGCAGTTAAAACATCATACAGAAGGGTGTATACAGGGATAAACTGGTGTACGTTTCACTTTCTTTGCTCTGAACTCAGAGCTAAATTTGGGCCTGTCTGGGATGGCAAAGTCCAGCTCTCCAGTTCAAAGCAGGCTTGAAAGGGCCCAATTTAAGAAGAGGCTTGTAAAGTTTCGTGGTATAATTCTAAATAAACACGCTTCTGATGAGCTAGATGAAATGCATATGAAACATGTGGATAGAGTTTCCCTGTAAAAACATGGTATAGCCTTAACATTGAGAAAGCAGCTCAAGAAGAAGAAAAATGAGATGGAAGACGCCTGAAAACAGGGCTGGAGATTGTTCCCTAATGTGACCAAGTCGTTCTCGCCCCCCCACCCCCCCCTCCCCCCAACCCCCCCCCCTCCCCGCCAAAAAAAAAACTGTTCTTTTCTAATTGGATAAATAGTCTTCTAAGAGAGCACAAGGCTGCCCCGGATTAATTCAAGTGATCAGGCTTAGAGGGCCAATGGCTCACCTGGCCCCCAGGGTACAGAAAGAAAAACATGGTGGATGTCACTGCCCAGTCCCTCTTGGTCATTAAGGAAAATGTCCTGATTTGGAGGAGAGGGAAGAGGATGGAGTCTGTAAGCTGTGTGTCATTGGGATTCATTTGAAGTCAAGACCAAATTCTGGAAACTATTAAAAATTCTGATCTGTAAACATGTGGATAAGAACCACAGAGACCCAAAGTGGCTTCACTGAAGACAAGTCATGCCAAACTCAACTCTTCCTTCCTTCCCTCCTTCCCTCCCTCTTCCCTCCCTCCCTCCCTTCCTTCCTTCTTTCCTTCCTTTCTCTTTCTTTTCCTTTCTTTCTTTCATTTTCTTTCTTTCTTTCTTTCTTTCTTTCTTTCTTTCTTTCTTTCTTTCTTTCTTTCTTTCTTTCTTTTTCTTTCTTTCTTTCTTCCTCCCTTTCTTTCTTCCTTTCTTTCTTTCTTTCACAAATTTACTTCAGTAATAGATTAAGGGGATCCTATAGACAGAACGACTAGATTTTAGCAAAGCATTTGATAGATTCACATGCTATTCTTGGGGACAAGATATGGCTGAGATGATAGGATTTGGAGCCTGTTGAATGATTGGACCCAAAGAATAGTCATTGATTGTCTGTTGTCAATTTGAAAGTCCCAAGGACTGGCTCTCGGTTTTGGGATGTCTGATATTTTTTTTATCATTGACTTCGATAATTATATTCAGCAAAAATGTATTAAACAAACAAAAAAGGTGCAAGACATTGTGCTAAATGTTGGGTACAAACAAATTAAATGACAACCTTCAAAACGACCCGTGCCCTCATGCAGTTTATATTCTATGGGGGGTGGGGCAGGGCAGCATGAAAAAAGACTTAACTTACTTCTCAAATTTGCAGACTACCCAAAGAGAGAGGGGCAACCAGCACACCACATGACCGAGTCAAGATAAAAAACATCTACTTGACAGTTGAAAGCAGATTGAAAGTGAGACTCCATAGGAATTGAGGCAGATTTAGTCCTGGTATCAGGAAGAAATTCTTAACAATCTGAACATCAAAAATGGACCAAGTTTCCTGGGAAATGGTTCCCGCTCTGGGGAACCTTTGCTCTTCAAGCAAAGGCTAGAGGATCACGTGCTGGACTGTCACACTTGGTCAATCAATGAATCGAGGGCGAGATCGTATCAGGGTGTTTTGCTAAACTATTTTCTTCGCTCTTTTCTATCCTTTGTTCCAATTTCATGGCTTGGTGGATAGTGGATGCGAGAAGGATATATTTGAACATGAAAGTTGTATGAAAGCAAAACAATATCAATAGAGAAAAGAGGATTTTGTGGGACACGAAGGGGCATCTCAGCTAGACTTAAAGACAGGAAGGCCTGGGTTCAAATCCTCCCTATGACAGTTAATATGGACCTGACCTCTTCAATCTTCCACCTCCTCATCTGTAGAATGAAGGTCAAGGATCCAGAAGCATGACCCGCACAGGGTTGTTGAGAGGCCCCAGGAGACAGTGAATCTGGAGCAGGACAACGCCATTTGAAGCCTGGTTCTGTAAGACCTTGGAAACATGGCCTCTTTGGCCTTACATTTCCTCCCTATAGAATGAAGAGCGTAGGAGTGAATGACCTCTGAGGTCCTTTCCAGCTCAAATCCATGATTCTGTCATCTACGATGGCTCCAATTGGCCCTGCTCTCCTCTCTAGAAATGTTGACATTCTAAACACAAAATCACGGTATGTAAACTTTATAAACAAAATAAGGTTTTAACAAAATACTGAACAAATCCTCAGCTCATGGGCCTGGTCCTTGTCTCTTACAATAAACACGAAAGCCAAGGCCTTAATCAAGTCCATTGCCTTCCAGCATATCCTCATCCACAGCTGTTTATAAGAAGAGACAGGAAGGCAACATTTCTCCAGTCTCCTGGTGGTCTCAGACTTTCCCTGTGGGGTGCCTCCCAGGAGACAGAGTCAGGACCCACATCTGGGCTCCCTGGCAAGTCCTAGAGGAAAGGGACTGGCGTGCCAAGGCTTAGGCTGGTTCCACCCAGAAGCAAACCTAAACCAGTCTTAAATGAGGGCAAGTCTCAGATGCAGAGAATCTTACCAACCTCAGAGTTACGAGGGACCCAATCTGACCCTGATGAAAAGCCCTTCATGGCATCCTCTGCTTATGGTCACTCAGCCCCTATGGGAAGACCCCCATAGAGAAACTGCCCACTCTCTCCCCCAGGAAGCTCATTCTACTTTTGGAGAGCTCTAATCATCAGGAAGTTCTGCCTAAGCTCAGATAAGTTTAAAACGATGCTGATCCTTTTGGGAGACTTTGTATATACTTTTTGAATAAAAGAACAGATGGGTGAATGAATGGCTGAATTATTAGTGAATTGAAGGATGGTGCTGCTATCTTGGAGCAGGAAGGCCCCGGGTTTGATTCCCAGCCCCGGCAGGCACCAGCTGGATGTCCATGAGGTGCCTGCCCCTGTAAAATGGGGCCAATGATACCCAGAGTACTTGTCACCTGGGCTGGCCCCTTTCTGGAGCAGAACTAGCGCTTGAACACCCCAAGTGGCCGTAATCATGTCTGTCTGCTGAGGGCAGGGAGCCTGAGCCTGAATCACGAGTCTGCAAAGAGTCGAAATGCAAGGAAGAGACAAAGCATTTATTTCATTCAATGCAATTCAAAAGACACTTCCTGAGCATCCACCATGTACCAGAGGACAAAGAAAAAACTGGAGCCATGGCTGCTATGAAGGCGCTTATTGTCTGGTGGAGGAAGCCACGTAAGTACACTGTCCTTCCCAAAGGAAGATATCGCCCACCTGCCTCCCACCGTCTGGAGAGAATGAGTCTGACTGGATGCTGTCTAGAGTGTGTCTCCATAGAGAACAGTAGGGCCTGGAGTCAGGGAAGACCTGAGTTCAAATCTGGCCTCAGACACTAGCTGTGTGACCCTGGGCAAGTCACATCACCCTGTTAGCCTCAGTTTCCTCATCTGTAAAATGAGCTGGAGAGGGAAATGGCAAAGCCCTCCAGTGTCTCTGCCTAGAAAACCCCAAATGGGGTCATGCAGAGTCAGACAGGACTAAAGAACAAGAAGAAGGGCCAGACCTGCCCCTCACCCTAACCCTCAGGCCCTCCCCACCTTGGGTCATTAGCAGTGACAGGTTAGACAGAGTCTCAGAACTGCAGGGGATCTCTGAGGGTTGCAAGTCCAACCGACATCCAGCCCCCAAACTGCAGGGGGGTTACCTTGTCCTAGCCTCCCAACAAGCCCAGAAACCAGTATTAATGTTAACATTCCCATTTTCCAGATGCAGAATCTAACAAGCAGAATGTGACTGTCCCTTCCCCTGGTCACACAGGCAGTGACTGGGCCCCCACTTACTGGTCTGTCCTTGACTCCCTGGCTCCTAGGGCTGGGTGGGGAGACCCCAGCTCCCGAGCCCTGTGTCCTCCCCGGCTCAGCTCTGCCGGCCAGACTTGGGGATGATCACACGCAGAGGAAAGGCATTCCTGCCTGCTTATGTGGCCTTCATCTGGCTCCATTGCTGGTGAGGTCATCGCCCTGAATCACGCTCCCAGCCCACCCGGCCTAGCCAGGCCTGGCACAAGCAGGGGCACCACCGGGAGACCACACAAGAACCAAGGCGAGGCTGCGGTCTTTTGGGGGGGCATTTATCTGTTCAGGAGCCTGTGCATCTGGCTCTGCCTCCAGGCCATGCAGCACGGCCCAAGGGATGGGCCAGAGGCCAGGCCGCCCTGAAGGTTATGGGGCTGGGGGCAGGGCCAGCTCACCATTTGTAGCCAGCAGTAGACTCAGAAGTGAATGCCGGGGGGTCTCTGACCACAAGGGGCTGGACTGTGGCAGGGAACCGGCATGATCTGGTCAGCTGTGCATCCCTCCTGTCTCTTTCAAGGAAATGTAAAACTGCAATCCTAAGGAAGTTTACAGCACGGCACATCCCCAGAGAGCGGCAGCAGCACCAAGTCCCAACCGTGGGATCACAGATCTGGAGCCAGAATCTCAGCATCATCTAATCTGATCCCCTCATTTTATATCTGAGAAAACTGAGGCACAGGGCAGCCATCGGATGGCTGAAACACCCATCACAGGCGGCCTAATCCAGTCCAGCCCATTTTACAGATGAAGAAACTGAGAAAAACAGGGTCAAGTGACTTACTCAGAGTCACACGGCTAGTAAATATCTGAGGCTGGATTTGAGCTCAGGAAGAGGGGTCTCCCTGATTCTAAGCCAAGTGTGCTATCCACCCAGTTGACCCTTTATCTCATATTTATGTTATTGTTGGCAGGTTATCTCCTACATTAGACTATGAACTGTTTGAGGCCAAAGCAGAGTACCTGGTATACAGCAAGAGTTTAATAAAAGCTCTTTAACTCGGCTAACCCGTTTGGGGTCTCCTAGAGACGTGACCCCTCCCTGCCAGCCTGTCCTGTGGGCCTGGGTCTCTGGCCTCCTGGAACTCCTCCAGGGCCTTGCTCAGTTCTGCCAGCCAGTGGATTGGGTGAACGAGACATCTGTTCATGGCTTAGAAGTGAGTCAGTCCCTGCTCTTAGGAAGTCAGCACTCTGCTGCAGACAATGGTGCCTACTGGAGGGCTCCCTCCCTCTGACTGGCCCACACTTTTTTCTGGTTTGGCATTTCTCCAAGGCCGCATTTGACAGCCTGCCCTGCACGATTCCCCCTCTGTAGCTGGCTGCAGCCCTCTTGCATGGAAAGCTAAGCCAGAGAATCAAAGCCCCCTGATGGCAGACACTCTCATTTTTAAAACTGATGCAGAGTGCGGTGGTTCTCTCAGAGTGGGCGCTTTATAAATGCTTGTTGATCTAGTAAATGGGATTCTCCACTCTTTTGTGCCACAGACCCCTCTGGTTGTCAGTCTGATGAAGCCTATGGTTCTTTCTCACAGCTGTGCTGTGAAATGCCCAAAATAAGGGAGAGAAGAGAAAGGAACCAAAGGTTAGCAAAAAACTAAAGGTAAGATTCCCCCTGCTCTCCAATAAGTCCATGGACTCCTGAAATCTCCCTAGGGGCTCTTTGCTGTGGACCCCAGGTCAAGAACCCCAGATGGGAAGAAAAGGTTCAGGTTCATGGGGGAAATCCTTGACATTCATGAAACAGGGCGGGTGAATGGTTCCCATCGGTGGAGCCAGTGCAAGGGCTTTCCTGGAGAACATGTGGGCCTTGCTAGGGTCCCAGCCTGCGGTGCTGAAGGACAGGTGGATGGCTGTTTAGTGGGGCAGCCCACATGCTCATTCTGTGAGCCACTCCAAACCTTATTATTGTTATTTTAAAAGCAAAGCCTCTGGAAAAGCGGTTTTATCCAAGGTAGGCCTGAGAAGGACACATTCTTCCCATTTCCATTTAAGGCTCCAGTTCAGCCAGAGCCAGGGTGGGGTCTGATACTTTCAGATTTACAAAGCACTCACTTCTGCCCTGTTTGCAGAACTATGTCTTCCAAGCCCTTTTAAAGACTATTATGAGGGAAAGGTTTAAAGGGTTCTTCTAAGTGAGTCCTATACAATTTAACCTTCCATTAAATTTAGAAAAAAAAAAAAAAGAAGAAGAATTAAAGCTGTCACAGAGTCTGATTACTGTGGATGGTGCCTGGGCTTTCTCTCTGACAGAACATTCAGAGAGCACCTTGATTTGGGCTGAACAAGGGGAATTTAGAGGCCAGAGCAACAAAGGGGGGGAAACCCACCTAATGATTATGAAAAAACAGTGCCCTGCCATAGGGGTGGTTGCGGGTAGCGTGAGGCTTCCTTCTGCCACGGCTTTCCACAGACGTTCTCTTACTGGGCCTTCTAACACCATCATTATAATGAGGATTCATATAGAGCTGTAATGTTTACAAAGCCGATCATACCTGAGCTGCCCAACAACCGCCAGGACGTTGTTTATTCCCATTGTATGGAGGAGGGAACTGAGGCTGAGAGTTGTCTTGCCCAGAGTCACACAACTTGTAGGTATCTGAGGCAGGATTTGAATACAGGTCTTTCCAACCTCTAATCTATTGCACTGCCTCATCTGCCCCTGTCCCCTTCACTCAAGTCCCATGGCACCGCACTATTATGTCCTTTAGACACATTGGATCCCCCAGTGTGTACTGGGGACCCCGGCCCTTGCTCTTCTCCCTACAGGTGGATCAGGTAGGGCGTAGAGATTTCTGGGGATCTGCCTTCATCCACCTCTGACATTCTGTGCTTGTGGGACAGGCCTCAGAGAATATCAGGGAGGGCTGGTCACTTCCAGATGATCAGGGAAAACTGCATGAAGGAGCTGGGCTTGAAGCAGGAGCAGGATTTTACTGACCAGGTGACAGGAAGTGGGAAGGAGGACGCCCTCCTGGCATGGCGGCAGTGGTAGTCAGATATGTCTGCAGAGGGAGGGCAGAGTCAAGTAAGTCTGGGGCTGGGGAGGAGGCAGTTGTGTTTGGGGGCTGTCAAGTGTGTAGAGTCTACAGACCAATTTCAGCTCTGCCTGGAACCATATAAATGTGCTTCTTTGTGTCATTGGGTTTCAATGAAGGTGGATGTTACACATGGAAACCAGATGTGAAGTGAGGAGAGATTCTGACCATCTTTTTTTTTTTTCTTTTAGAGTTAGGGACAGCAGGCAGGGCATGGGCCAGCCTCCATCTGGAACTTAATGGGAAATGCTGGTGATTAATTATTTTAGTGCCTGGTAGAGCTAAACAAATATTTTCGAAGAGGGAGGGCTATACACACAGAGAGATTTTTCACCACCAACCCTTCACCTGTCATTATCTCCATACTTTGTAAGGCTGATCAACGGCTCTTAACTCCCTGTCACCAACAAGTGCTGGGGAAGGAAGGATTCCAACATCCTTTGATGCACTCAGGGCACGGATAAAAGAAAAATAGAAATCAGAAATATGTACAATTTTGAGATAAAGTTCATGCGGCGGGGGCAGAGTCAAGATGGCAGAGTAGAAACAGCACTTCTGCAGGGCTCTGCCTCCCACCTCCTCCAATTCATGTAAAAGGTGACTCTGAAGAAACTTTGGTGCTACAGAATCCAAAAATTGACACAGAGAAACTAACCTCCCACTGAGGACAGCCCAGCAGGCCAGCAGCAAGCGGCTAGCACAGGGCTCTGGGAGCCAACCCAAGCCCCATGCAAGTTGGAAGTTTTAACCTGAGGGCGGGTCTGACCAGTCACCGGCTGGAGGTACTACAGATCACCAACAGCTGTGGTGATTTCCAGAATTATCAACCCACAGATGCTAAGGACAAAGTGAGAGGTCAGTGCAGTGTGGACTTTGGGACTTGTGAATTCAGAGTAGGATCCAGTCTTTACCCCCAGGGCAAGAAGTGGCTGAGGGGCAGCTGCTATGCAGCCAGTGCCATGTGGCAGCTTCAGCTCCTGGCCTGCAAAGTGTAGGGGGACCAAGCACCAGTCTGAGGGGTAATCACTCTTGCTTTAACCTGCTTGGATCTGGATTGCAGTCTAGGTTGGAGGTCCTGGGGTGTGCAACCAGCTTTCCAGAGCATGTGGAGGCTTCTGACAGGGCACCCAACTAATACCTCTGGCAGCTGAGAAAACCCCAGCATTTAGGACAAAAGCTCCCCTGTCTGGTGGCAGAGTCCTACTGTGGCCAAAAGTCAAGTAAAAACAGAGCAACACAACTTTACACTCCTATTTTGGGGACAAGAACAGGAGGAATACAGTGAAGTCAGAACTCCTGCATCAAAAGATTCCAAGAAAAATACGAGCTGGTTACAAGCCATAGAGGACCTTAAGAAACAGATAAGAGAAGTGGAGGAAAAATTGGGAAGAGAAATGAGAACAATGCAAGAAATTTATGAAATGAGAGTCAACAACCTAACTGAAGAAAATAACACCTTAAAAAATAGACTAACTCAAATGGCAAAAGAGGCTCAAAAAGGCAATGAGGAGAAGAATGCCTTAAAAAGCCTGATTTGCCAGATGGAAAAAGAATCTCAAAAGCTCACTGAAGAGAATCATTCCTTCAAAATTAGATTGGAGCAAATGGAAGCTAGTGACTTCATGAGAAACCAAGGTACTATTAAACATCCAAACGAAAGAATAGAAGGCAAGTGAAATATCTCACTGGAAAAACCACTGACCTGGAAAATAGATCCAGGAGAGATAATTTAAAAATTATTGGACTACCTGAAAGCCATGATCAAAAAAAAGAACCCAGAAATAATCCTTCAAGAAATTCTCAAGGAAAATTGCCCTGATGTTTTAGAAACAGAGGGCAAAATAGAGGTTGAAAGAATCTACCTATCACCTCCTGAAAAAGATCCCAAAAAGAAAAGTCCTAGGAATATTATAGCCAGGTCGCAGAGTTCCCAGATCAGGAAAAAAATATGACAAGCAGCCAGGAAGAAGCAATTTGAATATTGTGGAAACACAATCAGGATAACACAGGATCTGGCAGCTTCTGCACTGGGGGATCAAAGGGCTTGGAATATGATATTCTGGAGGTCCAAGGAGCTAGGATTAAAACCAAAAATCACCTACCCAGCAAAACAGTATTATGTTTCAGTGGAAGATATGGCTATTCAGTGGAATAGAGGACTTTCAAGCATTCTTGATGAAAAACCCAGAGTTGAATAGAAAATTTGACAGTCAGATACAAGAAGCAAGAGAAGCATAAGAAGGTAAACAGGGAAAAGAAATCATAAGGAACTTATCAAAGTTGAACTATTTACATTCCTATGTGGAAAAACAATAATTATAACTGATGAAACTTTTCTCAGTATGGGAATGGTTGAGGGGAATAGGAATATATACACATATACATATATACACATACATATATATGTCTATATAGGAGGGTATATGGGCGTATGAATGCATATGTGAATGTGTGTATATATGTGTACAAGTATGCATAGATAGAGGGCACAGGACCAATTGAATAGGAAGGGATGATACTTAAAAAGTGAAATTAAGAGGTGAGAGAGGAATATAATGAGAGGAGATGGGGAGAGAAAGAATGAGATAAACTATCTCATATAGAAGAGGCAAGGTAAGATGGTTACAATGGAGGGGAAGAACAGGAAGGCAAAAGGGAATGAGTAGTCAACCTTATTCTCACTGAATTTGGCTTAGGGAGGGAATGACATACACAATAGGGTATCTCACCCTACAGGACAGTAGGAGGGAAGGGGATGAGAGGGGGGATGATGGAAGGGAGGGAAGTCTTGGGGGGAGGGAAGTTGGAAGCACCCACTTTTGAAAAGGGACAGGATCAAAGTAGAGAATAGAATAAGTGGGAAGTGGGATAGGAGGGAGGGAAATACAGTCAGTCTTTTACAATATATCCACCATGGAAATATTTTGCATAGCTATACATGTACAACCTATACTAAGTTGCTTATCTTCCCAGTAAGGGTGGGTGACAAGGGAGAAAGAGAATGAATCTGGAATTCAAAGTTTTGAACTAAAATGTTTAAAATATATATAAAATATGTGTGTATATTATTAATATTATTTTACATGTAACTGGGATATAAGATATACAGGCACTGGGGCATAGAGATCCACAGTGCCATACTGGAAAGTCAGAGGGGGTATGGGAGAAGATATGGGAGAGAACAGATTGGAGGATGTGATATCCAGTGGGATCGCTATTTTGGGGTGGTGGTTTGGGGAAAAAAGGGGAGAAAATTTGTAACTCAAAATCTTGCAGAAATGAATGATGTAAACTAGAAGTTAATACAGCATTTGATTTAAAAATAAATAAATAAAGTTCATGGGGGCTTGGGGCTTTTGCATTGATTATATAAAATGCAAATTTTATATAAAATAATATGTAAAACTATAGAGTCAATATACTACAACAGGTAGAGTTGGTCTCATTGTTAGAAAGATGTAAGTTCAAATCCTTCCTCTGATATACAGACAGTTTGACCTTGAGTCAGTCTTTTGCATTCTCAATTTTTGTGAAAACTTTCTGATTCTAAGTTGCAGAGAAGGAACCAATCAGTAAGAGATAGTTTTGTCTCTTACTGGGAGTTCCTTATACCAGTGAAATTAAGGGTCTGGAGAATACAAAAATGAAATCCTTAAAACCCACAAGGAGCTTTAGGGGCCTTCTTCCTTTAAGGTGGAGACAAATCACACCTGCTGACTATCTCAGTGGGTGTGAGTCTTAAATGAGATCTTAGGGTCCTGGGCTTCAGAGAAGGAGAGATATTAGCAGTCACTATTCCAACTTCCCCATTTTGAAGAAGGGAGACTGAGGCTCAGTGAGGGACAGTGACTTGCCCACAGTCACAATAGCAGAACCAGGGTTTGAGCCCAGCTCCTCTAACAACAAATCTGGCTTTTTCCCACCATGCATGAACTTGGCTAATGCAGCCAGGCAGCATCAGCTTGTCTTGTTAGATGGGTTTCCCCATGAGACAAAGCCTGGAGGAGCTGCCTGGGGCTGCAGCCCCAAAATGATGAGGAGCTTGAGCCTTGAAGAGTCTCAGAGAAAGTCTCCATCTCCTTGTCTCTGGCAGCTTGCAGGTCCAAACGTGCCTGTAATAAATCTTTATTCCTCCTAATGGGGCCTTTGAGCTTCATCAGAGCAGGGCTAACTTCAGAATTTCCTGCAATTCAAGGACTTACAGATGGAGTTAGCTGTGGGCCCGGAACAGCAGCCTGACAGTCACTCCATGGGCAGCGTGGTGATTTGAAGCAGAACCTCTGTTATGGGGAGCCAGGGCACAGTCATTAATTAGGAAGGCAGGTAAGGATGTCATAGGATACGTAAGTGTAGCTCTCACTGAGGGCTGGGAAGGGGCTCAGGCTGGCACCTGGGGGAACCAGCAGGCCTTGGAAGGCATGACCACCTCCTGGGGGCCACGGGTCAGGCCACAGCCACCTTGGACGTGGGGGTTTGTCGGAACCGACTCCATTCTGGGCAACACTATCTAACACACCTGGGATGGGCTATCCCTGAAGCTGGGGTTTATTAGCACCAACTGCACAGGATCATTTAGTAAGTACCTCCTATGTGCTAGACTCTGGGTCGGGTGGTGGGGAAGCAGAGGCAAAAATGAACAGTCCCTGCCCTCACCGCGCTTACGTTCTATTAGTAAAGACCACATTACAAACTTATATAAATCTATGTATACAGATATATATATATATATATAGAGAGAGAGAGAGAGAGAGAGACAGAGACAGAGACAGAGAGAGAGACAGAGAGAGA
>NW_027186383.1:6185813-6189020 GCF_028583685.1 Petaurus breviceps papuanus
GAGAGAATATACGCAGGGTCATTCTTTTCCCTTTTAGAGGAAAGGGAGGGTACTAAAAGCTGAGATCAGAATTAGGGTTTAAGGAGCTGGCGCCATTTGGGAGCCAGAGACAACTATGAAGACTTACTTGGAGTTTCTGGTTTCTGCTCAGACACTCGACAGCTCAAAAGCCATGTTTTTATACATGAGTGGGGCGTGGGGGCCGGCGATGGTGCACTGGGATGAGATATGCCTGGGGTGGGTCCCGCAGCTAGCCTTCTAAGTTTTCTTGGATTCTGGCAGACAGTCAATCAGTAAACATTTATCAAACACCTACTATGTGCTAGGTGCTGGCAGGTTCAGGGCTGGCCACCATGATGAATGATATGTAGAGACTCACCCATTCCATGGTGACAACATTGAAAGGAGAACTTGGAAAATGATAATCACTTGATCAGAGACTTCTACATGAAGTTCCCATCCCAAAGCATGAGACTTCTTCCTGGGGTCCTCTCTTGGGTAAATGGGGTCCTCCTCCTGTAAAATTCTCCAACACATCAGAAAACCCCTTGGGCAATGGAAAGAGCCCTGTATTTGAGGGGTGGCCAACAGTTCAAATCCTGGCTGTGGCTTTCATTTGTTAACTGTGAAATAATAATGACTCAGGAAACTTATTCCTCTAGGAAGAAACTATAGCTTTGCATCAGCTGAGAATACTGACCATCCTGGGGAGACAGAATCCCAATGTCCCAACAGGATGGCATGGTTGTCCTGGTAAATGTTTATCCATTGACTTTCCAGGGGGGGAGGGATGTACTCACTGAATATACTAGTAAATGTTTAACAATTGACTTTCCAAGGGGGAAAATGTACCCACAATGCCCGGTTGTGTTTAATCTCTAATGATTAGCATTTTCTCCATCATCCTCTTAAGTTTAGGCAATTGATAAAAAAAAGTCAGCCTAGATTTGTAATATTTTACATTTTCCAGGATGTTAATGCTTACACTGAAAATTTAACAGCCAGTTCTCACAGGTCAGTATGGCCTGACTCCAGCACATCTCTAGAACTGGATCCCTCTTGGACCAAGCCTGGCATAGAAATGCTTATTGGTTGATTCATTAAATGGTTGGTCCTAAGAAATCAAAACTGAGATCTCTGTTATGAAAGTGCTGGAACCCTTGGGGTCGGAAGTCTTGGGTTCGAATTCTGACTCTCTTTATGATCCATGTGGCCTTGGAAACTCCTCCCCTTCCTCTGTGCCTCCATTTCCTCACCTATAAAATGAAAGGGTTGGGTTGGACGACCTCTGAGGTAGCTCTCCAGTCACTTACCACCTACTCGACTGAGCAAGTTACTTAAACATTTGCCCACTATAGGATGAAGGATTCAGATTCAGTGACCCTGATGCTATTTTGCATTTCTGAATTTATGATTGTATGAGCCTGGGTGTGACTTTGGGTAAGTCACTTCATGTATCTGAGCCTCCGTTTCTTTTCTGTAAAATCAGAGGGCTAGACTCTGTTATTCTGCCCAGCACTAAATCAATGATCCAATCAGTCCCTGGGAGCCAGGGTCTCCTTTCTAATATAAGGGCCTAGAAGGAGACCTCTTCCCTGCTGAGAGACTAATGACTTGGGGAAGCCAGACATGCCAAAGTTATTAGGTCAGGACCCTGGGGTCTGAGGCCACTTCTTATTTCCCAGGGAGTCATTAGGCCTGTGTATGTTCCCTGAGATCTGTTGTTAGCCAATAACTCTCTCACAGCTGAAAGATGATGGTCTCCAGCTTCTGGGGTCAGAGAGAGCTTTGCTCGTTCTGAATCCCGACAACCGCCACAGAAATGACTCTTTGCAAGCTTCATTTCTCTCTAACAAGGTCAAATTTGGAACAGTCCAGTGCACGGCTCCAAAACCCAGTGTTTCAGCCCCATCCCTCCCCCTTAACCCATCTATTATGTTTCTTGGCAGACACTCACATCTGAAGGCCTTTGTCTAAGCTGTGACTCTTGCCCAAGAGTGTTCCAGAGTCAAAACCACCCTGGTAAAGAAAGTCATTGTTTCTCACAGCGTAGCCAGAATGCCGAGACATGGGGAAGCAGATGAAAAGTGAATTTGTTATTGTGTTGAAAATGTCGGCCTGTAGCCGGGGCATGGAGCTGGAATCCTGGGCACTGAGGAGGTCGGCCTGACTCTCAACAGAGCAACTTAGCTGTCCTCAAAACTGGATCTGAACTGGAAGGATCATCCATTCAGATGTTCATTTATGACATTCAAAACTTATTAAAAAAAATAAACCTTTCGAGAAGCAGGTAAGGTAGGAAGGTAAATGTGTCCAATGTCTCTTGTCAGGTGTGACTATTGCCCATTAGCTACAGCATAAACCCCTACCCCCCCATACACACACACACACACACACACACACATACTTTCATACATGCATACAGACCCACCCACTCACACTCACAAAAACTAAGAGAGAAAGAAAAGCCCCCGGCCTTTCCAATTTACTGCCTGAATGATTGTGTCCTCTCCCATTTCAGAGAATGAATGATGGACCATCATTCTCCAAATACTCCCTTTGAGCTGGTCTTGGAGTCAGGGAGGTGAGAAGGGGGAGGGAACCAGGAAGGCCTTCGTGGAAGCCCTGGGTTCAAGTCATTTCAGTGGGACTCTGAAGGAAGCTAGAGATCTGAAGAAGTGACAGTAAGAGGGCACAGCTTCTGCAAAGGCCTGGAGGGGGGAGATGAGTTCACATTCATGTTGGATGTCTTCCAAGAGAACACAAGTTCCCTTAGGATATGGAATCTTTTAAAAAAAAGTTGTCTTTGTGTCCTCAAACCTATCCTGCCACCTGCAAAGCGGGTGCTCCACGAATGTTGAAGAGAATCCAACTGAATGAATGAAAGAATGAGGAATAATCACTAAGTACTTACTATGTGCCAGTTGTTGTTCAGTCATTTCAGTCTTGTCTGAATCTCTGTGACCACATTGGAGGCTTTCTTGGCAAAGACACTGGAGTGATTTGCCATTTCCTTCTCCAACTTGTCCAGATGAGGAAACTGAGGCAAACAGGGTTAAGTGATGTGCCCAGGGTCACACAGCTACTGTCTGTGGTTAGGTCTGAACTCATCACTCTATTCACTGTGTCATCCTGCTGTCCTACTATGTTCCAGGAACTTAGAGAGAGAGAGAGAGAGGGAGAGAGAGGAGAGAGAGAGAGAGAGAG
>NW_027186383.1:6189120-6223068 GCF_028583685.1 Petaurus breviceps papuanus
GAGAGAGAGAGAGAGAGAGAGAGAGAGAGAGAGAGAGAGAAACATAGGGTTGTGGTGGAAGAAAGTTTGGGTAGGAGGAAGTGACTTCCTGGGGTCTAAGATCAGATGATAGACATAGGGGCTCAGGAGCCTACTCTACACACACTAAGCTGCCCATCGTCCAGGTGGGGCCCTAGCCCAGAAGCTCCAAAGACAGGGGATTAACTTCCCCCAGATCATGGAAGCACAGGTGTGGCAGTCCGGGTCTCAGGTCCCATCAGGAGGGCACCAGGGGTGGAGGACAGACAGCCAGCCGGTGTCTCGGGGTGGTGGTTGGGTGGGAGGTACTGCCCAAGCTGAGTTCAGTTGCTTCACCCATTTAAACATTAATTTTTCAGAATCCTTCTGAAAGGAAAGAACATCCTAAAATCTCCCAGATTCCAACCTAGAGAGTGGATGCGGGGAAGGGGCAGATGCTTCTAGGCCCTGGTATCCACAGCAGCAGCTTGGTCATAGGATGGATGAGGGGAAGGGGCAGCTGCCTCTGAGCCCTGGTATCCGCAGCAGCTTGGTCATACTTGTTGAATTAGGTTGACTTGAATAAGTCTTGTCCCCGGCTCTGCAGTTCACGATCCAGCCAGAAACGACAGCACTGTGAGAGCTCACGGACATTCCACAACCAGAATCTCCCCAGCCCAGGGAAAGTGATGAAGTCCATACTGCCTCTGGTGAACATGAGCCCCATTAGGACCCGCATTGGCCATGTCAACATGTCCAGCTTTATCTCATTCATCTTTCGGTTTATTGCCACCTCCCTCACCCTGGCTGTCACCAGGTCCCTGTGATTTATCCTGACACAGGCCTGATCGGGTCATGTGTGGGGGTCTAGCCATTCCAGACTCATTACCCAGGGGGTTATAAGAAGAACCCTGCACAGAGCAGCTGACGGTAACTCAGATCCCCTGCTTACAGCCAAGGAAGTCATTAGCAAAGTTATTCATTATTTGACCAATAGAATCCCAAAGCCAACTTCAAAACATGCCCTAATAGTGCCCTTAGCCCTCAGCATTTCAGTAGAGGGCTCAGCTTTGTTCTCTGCCCCTAACGCCACACCTCAGCCCATGGTCCCATGCTGTCATCTGCAGGCTGAAGAAGGGCAGCCAGGGGCTTTTCATTCTCCCAGCGTGGCAGTGCTTTCTCCTGCTAATTCTCACTAAAAGCTCTGGTTGGAGTGGGCCTCACCTCTGACTGGGTCAAGCTGTCAGCACCAGCACATGAGATGACCTGAAGCTGGTGTGGCCATGCCCAGGCCAGGGGCAGGGAGGGAGGATGGCCGACCATCAGCTCGACATGGGTAGACTGACCATGAGCCAACTGGTGGGTGAGTGGAGGGCTCTGTCTGATGATCCAGGAGTGCTTTTGGGGTGTCCAGTCCTCATAAATGAAAACTATAAAATTTAATAGCAGATGAGAAACAGGCGGCATGTTAGCAGAGTTTTATTTACTCCTTAATTCAATGAGTTGGAATTTATAGAGTGAATGTGCAAAATACTATGGATACAAGGGTGACTTGACCCACTCCTAACCTGCTGTCCTGGAGCTTACATTCTAAGAGGGGAGATAAGAGATCTAATAATAATGGGGAAAAGGAGAGGAAGAAGAAGAGGAGGAAAAGGAGGAGAACAAGGAGGAGGAGGAGGAGGAAACTGAGGCCCAGAGAACTGAAATGACCAAGATCACACAGGTAGTGAGCGGTCAAGCCAGGATTTAAACCCAAGTGTGTCTGTTGCTTCAAAATTCATTGCTCCTTCCCCTAGAAGGAAAAGAGTCACAAATGACAATACTTTGCATTTACCAATTAACCAGTCTTTATAATCATTATCTCATTCCTCCAGCTGGCAACACTGTGAGGGGGGTGTTATTATCCTCAGTTTCTGGATGGGTCAGTGGATATTCAGAGAGTTAAGTAGCTTGTTAAGGTAACTTGGCCCAGTACCCGATAACTAATAAGAGCCTGAGGTGAGATTCAAATGCACTTCCTACCTCAAAGGCCAGTCTGCTATCCATTATGCTGTGATGCCCCTTGCCTACAATGCACAGTAGAATGTAATCAATACATACAGAAAGACCAAAGAAATTGCTCTCAGAATATGGAAGAGGAAAGAATGCCTTCTGCAGGGGCAGCTAGGTGGACAGCGAATAGAGCCCCGGCCCCGGAATCAGGAGGACCTGAGTTCAAATCTGGCCTCAGACACTTAACACAAAAACTAGCCTTGTGACCTTGGGCAAGTCACTTAACCCCAACTGCTCTCCAAAAAGCAAAAAAAAAAAAAAAAAAAGAAATGCCTTCTGCCCAGGATAGGAGGGGAAAATCAGAGAAAGCTTCCTGGAGGCAGCAGCATCCAAGCAGAGCCTAGAAAGAGGTTCATTTTAAAGGGGGAGCTGGCCCAGGAGTCCATTCTGTCTCTTCTGAAGTTGAATTAGATTCACATTTCACTTTCGTTTTATCATATGTTTGAATTCAGAAGTCCTCCAACTAGAGGATGGTGGGGTGGAGAGGAGAGAGGACAGCCTGGGAGCTCAGAGGAGCCAGGGGGCCTCTCGACTCTAGCACTGGGCAGTGGAGAACAAGAGTCTGAGACTCAAGGTCGTCCTCTGCTAAACAGGATGATGCTTCCATGACCTACATTACAGGAAAGTGGGGAAGGAAGAGTCATGTCAGCTTATAAGGGCTATGGAAATGGGAGTCGTCCATCCGTGCTGGCCATCCTAGGATAAATCACCTTGTCCAAGGCCCAAAGACTTCTGGTCCATGACACCCCAGCAACAAGCTGAAACCTGGAAAAACCAGGCAAAGTGGCTGATTTTTCCATGTAAATTGGATTTTTAAATTTAAATTAATCCATTCAAGACAAGCATTGAGTGTGTAGTCTGTGCAAAGCCCTGGGGAGAGCAAAGATTTATGAGCCGGAGGCCACTGCTCTCTGGCGCAGGTGATGACAGGCCTGCAGATGACCTCACTATAAAGTCAGTAAGAACAGTGCTGGGAACCATAGCCCAAAAGGAGCTGTCACTGTCCTTATTGTCCTTGGGGTTAAGCCATGGTGGAGGCAAAGGGGGATCCAAGAAGAGGGAGGGGCCCCCCTGGAGATGACAATGAATAATGGAGAGAAAGCAGAACTTTTTGCTTTTGTTATTTAGTTGTTTCAGTCACGACCAACTCTCTGTGGCCCCATGGGGGGTTTTCTTGGCAAAGACACAGCAGTGGTTTGCCATTTCCTTCTCCAGCTCATTTTACAGATGAAGAAACTGAGGCAAGCAGAGGTAAGTGACTTTCCCAGGGTCACACAGCTAGTAAATGCCTGAGGCAGGATTTGAACTTGGGTCTTCCTGACTACGGGGTGGTCACTATCCACTGCACCTAGAACTACTGAAAGCTTATTTAAAAAAAAAAATTTTTCTATTAAAAAGGATTTGAATGATCTTTTAATGGCGAAAAAAGAGAAAAATAATTATTATCAATAGAGAATTGAAAGCAGATCATAAGTGAGCACTGAATGACCCTCAGTGATTTCAGATATATTGAGCCCAAAATAGCTATGCCCACGGCTGTGCACATGTTATTGCTGAGCCTGAAAAGTTTGGGAGGATGGGGTAGATGCTACAGACTAGAAGGCGTGAGTCTGTTCTTACAATTTCCCAAGAAAGAAAAAGGTCAAGTCTTAAAAGTGCAAGTCAGTGTGTTTGACTTTGAGTTTTACCAAAATTCTCCAGCATGTGGTGAGAGAGCTGACCTGGGCCATTTAGAAAGGGAAGAGGTGATCACTGAGAACCACCATGGGTTCATTAAAACTGATTATGGCAGCCTGATCTCATGTCTCTTTTTGGTTTAGAAGGATTTGAATGCCTGGGCCTTAAGAAAAGTGATTAATGGATGCACAGCAACCAGAGAAGAGCCTGTAGTCACATGCCCCTGAAATTCTTCATTACATTGGGGCGTGGGGAGGGGAATACTCCCACAGATGAAATGACTTGTACATTAAAGTTTAACAGAAAAACCACAATGTGATAAGGGCAAAGGAAAGGTTTAGACAAAACGCTCCAAGGCATTTAAGTAAGGGGGGATCACTTTCCACAGGGGAGATCAGAGAAGAGATAAGACTGGAAAGTTATTACAGGGCTCTGGATGCCAGGCCAAGGAATCTGAGCTTCATTCCTTGGATAATGTCAAATCAGTGGAGTTCTTTCAAGCAAGGGACTGATATGATCACAACAGGTTTTTAGGGAGAGTCATTGGGCAGCTGGGTGGAAGATGAGGGGGACACAAGGGACACAGGGAGTCCTGTTGAGAAAAAGACCGACATTCCAGTATAACAACGTGGTGAGGTTGGGAATAAAAATTCTGCAATCTCATCCCCATTTTATAGGCAATGAAGTAAGACCAAGAGACATTAAGTAACTTACCCTGAGTCTCACAGCTAGTAAATGTCAGAGGAGAGATTTAAACCCAGGCCCCTCTAGCCCAAAGCCCAGTGCCCTTAAATGGAGTGGGAAAGCATGATTAAGCTCCTTTGTGCTGAGCTCTGGGCTAAGCGCTGGAGGCACAAAAGTATTCTCCCCAGAGTTCGTAGATGTTGCCCAACAGAAAAGAAATGTGAGGGAGGTGGATTGGCTTCCAAGGGTCAGACCCTCATTTATGAGAACAGACAGGAAAGTCAGGTTTTTATCTTAGCTGACAGATATCAAGCCTTGGTTGTCTACCTTGCTCTCACCCATTCTGCCGCCTTCTGGATTCTAAGAACTTCCTCAGAATCCATCAGAGCTGGTATTCCAGTGGTGCAGATAATGACCCTTTCATCTCATGGCATTCTTGGCCGCCATTCCTCCACAGCCCCCCCCATCTGTCTGCTGGTGGCCTCTTGCCCTGTATTGATTGCCACTAACTTGAGAGAGGGTGGCCAAGCCTTTGGTCATCCCTTGGGCTGACTACGCAGCCAGCCTACGTAGCTATACCTTTACGTGTATGTCTAGAAATATACTGTATGTATCTATTTCTATAGAAATGAATACATATTTCTATTTTAATATATATTTGTAGATATATTCCATATCCCTCAAACTTTTCTTCCTATATAAGATACAACTAGGAACTCTGGGGAGAATATTTTTGTATCTTCTGGAGCTCAACACAGTGTACACCCCATAGTAGGTGTTTAATAGAGCTTTTCCATTTCAGCGCATTCCACTCTATATTAGGGCACTGGACTCTGTACCAGAGTACCCTGGTCTTAAATCTCTGACTAGCTGTGAGACTCTCTCCCTTCCCCCCCCTCCCCAATATGTATAATATAGAGATGTATGAACACAAGTACATGCATATGTGAACATGTGTACACACATGTTCAGTCATATAGGCATGTGTTGTATACACATGTGTACACCATGTACATGTATATGATGTATATACATATTCATGCATGTATATCAATGCATTACAGCCCACTCACACCCACTAGACAATATCTCCATTGGGATGCCCCTATTTACAAATGATATTACATTGACTGCAACCAGCCTAGAACTAATAATAATGTTATATTAAGCCCCAAACATTGCAGATTTTTGTAAAAGAGATCTATGATCATTCAACAGAGTTTGGTCTAACCATCCACACATGAGCCAAGTGAATGAAGAATGTCTATGGTCCAAGATTAATAGACAAATATTGACTAAGCACCCACTATGTGCCAGGGTCTCTTCTAGAGCCTGAGGATAGAAAAACTGAAGTCAAATAAGCCCTGCCCTCAGGTAGCTTGCATTCCATTAGAGGAAGCAATAGGTGCTCAAATAGAGAGATATAATAAATCTATGTGGATGGGTGATTATTAAATATTTGATCTGTGCTTGTCTTTGGAGATACAAAGATGAAAGGAAAGCAGTCTTTACTTTCTAGGATCTCTCCTTCTAGCAAGAGAAAGAAATGAAAAAGAGGCCACCAGTCAGTGGGTCAGCATTTTATTAAGCACCTCATGACAAACATTTATTGAGCACCTCAAGGCACTACATACAGGACTGAGTGCTAAAAATGGAAAGAGTGAATAGAAAGTGTTGGGGGTGGGGAGCAGGAGGGGAGGAGATCCAGAGGTAGAGTTTGCCGCTAGATGGAGACCACAAAGGACTAATCTAAGGTCCTACATCTTTCACAGACCCTACCTACAGACAGTGGGCTGGCCCCAGAATTGATCAGGAGGAGGAAAGTTGGCTGGATCCCCTTGAGGAAGTTCCACAATGCTATTAGTAACCTCATGGGGTGCTTAGTATCAGTATCTTCCACGGATGCTGTCTGTCTGTGAGTCATGGGACAAGTACCCAGGAATCAGAGTTCGGGGTGACCCTGACAGCCAGGCCCATAAAAGCCTCCCAGACAGAAGGGCTCTTCCCTTATAAAAGAAAAAACAACTTCCAGCGTCTTTGTTGGTTTTCACTGACATCCAGTCAGATGATAAGGCGACAGTGTCCTCATGACTTTTACAAGGGAAAACAGCAGTTCTGGGGATGAGATGCCAAGAGCCAGATAATTTGGCTTTCTTGTGAGTCAATAAAATAAGATAAACTTGGAGTGACAGCTGACAGCCAGACCCCAGCAGAGGCCATTCACTGTGACTGCACTGAACATTACGACTGTTCCCCCATCCCGGTAAAAGGAAAAGTTAGATCAATGTCGAATGAAGACGTCGGGGCTGCCATGATCATAGAGAACTCTCTAGAAAATTTTTTATGTGGCCAAAGAAAGGAGAGGTAGCTGAAGAGAGGCATCTGATGGATCTGGAGCCCCAAGGCCTGGGTTCAGATCTAATTCTGTGTGACCCAGGACAAGTCACTAGACTTCTCTGAGGTTAGTCTTTTAAAATATAGAATGAGGGAGTTGGCCTGCTGGCCTCTCTTTGTCCCTTACGGATCTAAAGCCATGAAGCAAACTTGAACTCCTGGACCCCCATAAATGACTGTGCATGGCCTTAAACATCCAAACAAACATATTTGGAAACTGACTTTCTGATCTCTGACCTAATGTCCAGCAGGGTCAATGGCACATCACAGTCACCTGAAAACTGACTGACTGGCTTGCTGTCTTCAAAATTACTAGATGAGGTTGAGGTTCCCTGATGAAGAGAAGAACAAGAAAATGCGACCCGGAGCCAGAAGTCTATGCTCCTTAGGAGCTGAGGAAAGGCCCTGCATCTCTCTGGGCCTCAGTTTCCCCCTCAGGCAAATGGGATTTTAGATCAGATGACCTCTCAGGTCCCTCCTGCCACTATGTGGCCAAGACAAAATATTGACATGGAAGTGTCAGCTGAAGTTTCTCCTTGAATCAATAAGATCGTAGGAAAGAGACAAAGAGAAATGGAGAGAGACCTAAGAATCAGGAAGGCTGTGTCTATGGGAATAAGGGAAGGAGCTCAGATCTCTACAGAGTAGGGAACTTCCAGTGTGGAACTGACCTCCACGAGTGCAAACCTTGTCCCCTTTCTACTGACCCGCCATTTTGGGAGGGCAGGGTGGGAAGCCTTGAATGACAGACTAAGTAGTTTAGACTGTATCTTTTAGATAACAGGTAGTCACTGAATGTAGTGACATTCCTAAAGAACCAATCAATTCATCAATAAGCATTCGTGGTCTACTACTGAGGCCGCAGCTAGGTGGTAGAGTGGGTAGAGTTCCAAGATTGAAGTCAAGGAGAGTCATCGTCTTTAATTCAAATCTGTCCTCGGAGACTTACTAGCTGTGTGACCCTGGACAAGTCACTTCACCCTGTTTGCCTCAGTTTCCCCATCTATAAAATGAGCTGGAGAAGGAAATGGCAATACTTCAGTATCTTTGCCAAGAAAGCCCCAACTGGGATCACATAGAGTTGAACATGACTGAAAAACAACAAGAAATTGGGGCTGCCAGGTGGTGCAGTGGACAGAGCTGAGTGCTCTGAGTGCCCCATCTCCTAGCTGAGTGCCCCAGGCCGGTCCTCCTGCCAACAAGTTAACATTGTCATGTAGCAACATCCACCCCTGTGTCTTTAAGGCTCCACCCGAGGGCAGCGTTGCGGGAAGGGGGCCACCCTGACCATGCTCTGCAGACTCAAAAGCTCCATCATCCCACAAGTAGGTCGAGGCTAGGCCTGACATCCTGGATGTCCGGGCTGTCATTGGCAAAGCCTCCCACTAACTGAGTGACCTGAATAAAGTCACCCCACTTGGGCTTGGAATGGGCCGCCCCTGAGGCTGCTTCCAGGGGCCAACGGTCCAGGAAATCTCTTGGAAACATTGACCTGGTCTGACTCCCTGGGAAGGAGCCTCCTGCCCTACAGGGTGTCCTGCATGACTGGTTCTTTCTGAGGGAAGGCAGCAGTTCCAGTGTCCCAGGAACACTCCCCATGGCTTGCTCCTGGGGTGTCTAGGCAACCAGCTCGTGGAGTCATGGAATCAGAATGTTGGAGCTGGGCTGCTTGGGGGCCCAGCACCAACCCTGATCTGCCTGTTTGGGACAACAATTTAGTGGAGTGGAAAGAACTGGAACGCATTGCTCAGCTAGTTTTCTTTGTCAGCTGGGGTGTGATCCTGGAATTTGCAAACCCACGCTCCAAAATACACAAGGCATTTAATGTGTGTTTGTAGAGAGTCCTGGGGTGGAATCTCAGTTCACTATGCTTTCTTCATTTGATTTTTGTAAAATGGATCTTATTGATATCTTTTGTCTTCACACCATCTAAATTTCCCCATATCCTCTTCTCCCAGAAAGTCATCCCCTATAACAAAGATGTCTCTTAACCTCTTTCTGACTCAGTTTCCTAATCTGAAAAAATGAGAATATAAGTACTTACCTCAGAGGGGAGTTGTTAAACAAGGTCTTATCTTAGTAATATCTTGTCTTAAACAAGATCCTAAGTGGAGAAGGATTAGCCAACCTCCCAGAATGAGGGAGAGAGCACAAGAGCCCTGTGAGCACAGATCATTTCCTGCTTTAGATTTCTAGCCCAGTGCTCTATCTACAGTAATATTAATAGCTAGCATTCACAGAGCTTTTTCTCCTCACAATAACCCTGGAGAGTAGGGGCTATCATGATCCTCATTTTTTCACATCAGGAAACTGAGGCAAAGAGAGTTCTGGGTTAGCCTCTGAGGTCCCTTCCACCAGGTGATTCTGTATTGTAAACTGGGTCACTGTATTTTTGTTTGGCTTGTTAGACGTTCAGAAGTTAAATGTGAATCAACTCAGTCAAGCTTACTCTTTTTCCAGTAACTATACTCGGTTTGAATCCTGGGTTATCTGGTTAGCTCGCCCAGGAGCACATGCCACCTGAGTGGCTGAGGGGGACAGTGCTGTTCCAAGGCAGTCAGAAGAAGGGCTGTGTCTGCTGGGGGTAGTCCCCCAAACCAGATCAAGCAGAAATCCCCATGCATCTGAGGGCTGCAAGTAAAAACTCCCTCCACACTATACCCCTCCCCTAGAATCTCCAGGACTATTAACCTTTCCACCATATGGGAGGGCCAATAGCATCCCAGAGGGCAAGATTTGCCTCTGCCTCTTTTACACCTGTGACCCCTAAAGGAAAATCAGAAAGAAAAAAAAAATTCCCTGCTGAAAATGAGAGAATCTGAGCATCCAATGTTTAGAAGTAGAAGGAAGCACAGAGATTGCAGAATCCCAGAATTCCAGATTACATGAAGTCAACCAGTCCAATTTCCTTATTTTACAATAGAGAAAACCAAGACCCGGGAAAGTTTAATGACTTTCCCAAAGTCTTACAGAGGCCAGGATTTGAACCCAGGTCCTTTGCTCCCCAATTCCATATTCTTTCCACTGAGCTGAGGAGATAAAAAGAGGAAGGATTCATGGAGAAGACAGAACCTCAGTGAAGTAGTAAAGAACACTGTAACTGGAGCAGATGGCCTGCGTTCAAATCCCCCCTCAATCATTTATTAATGTGTATAGGAAAGCAGAGTTCAAATCTGGCCTCGGACACTTCCTAGCTGTGTGACCCTAGGCAAGTCATTTCCCCCTCTTTGCCTCAGTTTCCTCATGTATCAAATGAGCTCCAGAAGAAAATGGCAACCCCTCCAGCAGTTTTGCCAAGAAACCCACAAATGGGCTCAGGAAACGGAAACAAAAGAACAACGTTTCAGGGCAGGGCCTATGAGCTCTGGAGGATTGGTTCTTCGAGTTCGCGAACAGGGCTGGTCTACTTGACCTTAAGAGTCTGGTTCCAGCAGAGCATGAGGGTGGAGTGCAGAGCTGGGGGATGAGCTCACCCAGAGAGGAGGGGCCGGCTGAGCCAAGGGAGTGTGAGGCAGGCCCAGGACTGCAGGGCCGTACTGGGGAGAAGGTGAAATGGCTGGAAAGGCGGGAGGGGTCCGGGGCGTGGCAGGTCCCTCCGGCCATCTAGCCTACCTGGTTTTCCTCCCAGTCACTGGCCCGGCCTTGGACTTGTAAATGTTTGTTGGCTACGACCCGTAGTTCCTTACACATAGTAGGTTCTGAATAAATAAATGCCGGAGTTGGAGCTGTCCTCTGCCTGTGATTTCACTGGTGCAGGGAACTCCAGCATCTGCTGTATAAGGTGCCCTCTCTGAAACCTTGGCTCTCAGAGAGCTGTTCCAGGGGCGAGGGACCTAGAGGAAATGTGACTTGCTCAGGGTCACACAGCCAGTAGGTGTCGAAGGCAGGTCTTTCTGAGCCCCAGGCCACCTCTTTTATCCACTCTCCCTCCCACTGGACCTTCCTTCTGATGGATCAGCTCAGACCGTCACTCCGAAGCTGAGATGCATATTTGTCTTGGCGTGAAAGGTGCTTCTGGACCATTCTCTCGGCTCTCCAGTTATCAAGTTCCCATTTCTGATTCTTTTATGCCGATTTTCCGTGGCTTTTCCCCTCTGGCTCTCGAAGTAGGTCTCCTGGTCATGCAGCCTTGGCCTGGGACCAGATGGAGGAAACCTGGGTCAAAGTCCCAGTTCTAGACTGCGGTTCCGTATTCGTGCTTGTCTGAGATCTCAGGAAGGTGGTGAAAGGAACCCGCATCAATCTTTCCTGGAGCCGGAGCTCATCCATGCCAGTCCAATCTGCTTTCCAAGCCATGGGTTTTATAGACTTTGAGGTGCACTGAGGGAAAGGACCTGCTTAGAAGCACATTTGTCTTGAGGAGGGGCAGGGGGGGGGTGCTGTAACACGGAACAATCAAACGACCTGGAACCAAGCCATGGGGGAGAAGAGCCAGGAAGATCCTGCTCCCCCCTCTGCTCAGCCTGTGATGCTCTATTAAAAAGTGAGTTATTCATGGTTCCATGAACCGAGCTCCGAGGCCCGGCCACGGAACAGCTCGGTCCCTGGTTCCAGCTGTTTGCGTCCAGGCCCCTCACCCCTCCGCAGGAGAACAGCGGGGCCCAGCCTCCCCGCCTTGTTTCTTAAGGTCACCTCCCCTTCTTGAGGGTGTAATGAAAAGAAGTTCGGTCTGGCTCTGGGCTGGACAAGTGGATTTCAGACTCACATAATTAGAGACCATCACCTCCGTTCCTAATCTGTAAAATTAGCAGGGTGGACGAGATAACCTTCCAGCGCTCGGAAAGATTCTAGCTCCAGAGCTGGGATCCCATGCACCTATAATAAGGGAGGGATCGAGACCCACCCTGCACTGTAACCTGGCACAATCTACTCCTTGTACAGATCAGGAAACTGAGGCACAGAGTTAGGGAAGTGATTTGCCCAAGGTCTCATGTGGAGTTTCTCTATTAATTAGAATGTACTTTCTGTGCGAAGAGAACATTTTCTCTTTGTCTGCCCCAGCTTGGCTGATGCATCGATAAGTGCTTAAAAATTTTAGTTCAGTGATATAAGCTTTAGGGTTTACAAAGGGCTGCATGTGGATGGCCTCTTGAATTCATAATAATAACAACCCTGAGAGTTAGGTGTAGCCTGGGTTCTTCACCAGCTCAGACCTCAGGGGTCTTTGAACCTGGAGGGGCAAAGATACTATTCCTTTCATTTCACTGCTCTCTCACAGAAATTTAGCACTTCCTCCAATTAGTTTAACAACAACAAGCAAAACCACAACTCTGACAAGAGGTTGGTAGACTTTGGCCAGATGGACTGCCCAAGGGTCCAGGACACCAACAAATGAGGTGAAGAACCACTTTATTACCAGAAGTGTTATCTTCTCAATGAGGGAGGAGAGGAAAGTGGGTGGGAAAAAATTGGGGACTCCAATTTGTAATAAAACAAAAATGAAGGTGAAAAATTGTTTTCCATGTAATTGGGGAAAAACAAAAATATTTAAAATTTTTTTAATTTTAAAATAAGTATTGTTATCTCCACTGAGGTACAAAGAGGGGAAAAGAACTTGTCTAAGAACACAGTTGGGAAGGAAAATGGATTTAAAACTGGGAGCCATTGAGTGCGACCTCCTTCCTTTACAGAAGAGGAGCCTGAGGGTCACACAGGAATTAGGCATGCTAGGCAAGAGTCAGACCTGAACTTCTTTGACTTAACCTCTGAGGAAAGCCTCAGTTCACTCATCATTAAAATGAGGACAGTAGGGGCACCAACTTCAGAGTTGTTACAAGGCTCACAGAGATGACTTTGGAAAGTGTTCTGTGAATGGCAGCTATTCCTGGGAAGCTGATCTGTGTGACCCTGAGCAAGTCACTTCAATCAATCAATAAACATTGTGCATCAGGCACTGTGCTAAGTGTTGGTCATTTGTTCTGGGCCTCAGTTTTCCCTTTCTATACATGGGACAACACTACCTTTACCTTCTGGGTTGTTAAGACCTGGATGAACCATTAGGACTGACATCTGTTTTTCCATGGTGCCTGGGCCTGAGACCCAGAATGCCTTTTTATCTGATTCCTCTCCAGCCTTAGGCTTGGCCTCCAACAGGTACCTACACCTACATCTCCTGCACAGATGATGACTGGTGGCTGGCAGCCCAGCCTTGCTCCCTGGCCATGAATGGCCTACCTCGCCTTGCTCTCCCAGGCCCTCCCAGTTACATTCTGCAGAACAGCTCCTGTGACCTCCAGGTATCCCCATCATCCTGAAGGTGGGAGGGAGTGAATAAGAAGTCTGGATTTATGAGCCTCAGCCTAGTGGGGAACTTTCTGGGTCCAACAAACTTTAAGTACTTATTTACAGAGAAAAAATGCGTTGGAGTTGAAGCCAAATAACCCAGATTCTAATCTTGATTTGTTATACAAACTTGACCTTGGTCACATGACTGCCAATCTCTAGGCTTCTCTCTTTCCCCAGTAAAACTGAGGGATTAGACTAGCTTTCCCACAGCTCTAAATCTAGGACCCTATGAGAATCCCCTAAAATTGTCACAGCAACAACAATAAACAACATTTCGGTTGCAATTCAGTTTGTGAAGCATTTTTACAAGTATGACCTCATTTAATCCTCTTCAAACCCTGGAGGGAAGGAGCTATTATTGTCCCTGTTTTACAGATGAAGACACTGAGGCAGACAGCGGCTAAGGGATATACAAGAGCCAATGTAAGCTCAGGCCTGGCTCCAGATCTAATGCTCTCCTCACTGTCCCCCCCCCAACACTGATAATGGTTGGGTTCCCCTTCTTCTTCTACCCCTCATTCCACAGCCCCAAGAAACAACATTAGCCCTGATGTCAGAAGACTTAGTACCTTGACCCACACATCAATAAAAATGTATAAGCTTCTCTTCTGTGCCATACTGTGTGTTTAGCTCCAGAGATGCCGGAAGTGGCCTCCTAAGAGCATGTTCATGCAAAAGGAATTCTAGGTGCTTCTCTTAATCCCTCCAGGCCTCAGGCTCCCCCTCTGTAAAAAGAGGGGGTCAGAGAGGTGAGAACGAGTTCTGTATCTGCAGTCAGCAGCACTGGGTTCAAACCTATGCTCTGCCCCTTGCTCTGTGTAATGCTAGCTTTAAAGGACTGGGGTTTCCCTCTGCTTCCTGGGCACTTGCAGTCATCCTGATCGATACCTGGCCACTGGACTCGGATGGCTCAGGAGGAGAAAGTGAGGCCGGTGACCTTGCACAGCCTCCCTCACTCAGATCAAAGTCAATCGCAAGGCATGTGGTCACCTCCCTGATGCTGGGATTCTCTCCGAGAATGAAGGACAAACCCCATGCCCAATAACAATGCTGGGCAAGTCAGTCCAGCTCTCTGAGCCTTGGTTCCCTCATCTGTAAAATGGGGCAGCTGGACTCCATGACTTTCCAGGTTTCTTATGGCTTCAGCTCCTTGCAACTCCCCATCTTTGGGATGTCCCACAGTTATCCGAAGCTGCAAGCTTCAAAAGATGGGGCAAACTCCGTTCCTGGGCTATCCCTGCCAGCCGGCTGGTCTGGGCAAACGTTTCTGGGCTAGGTTTTCTTCCTCTCCACCCTTCCTCTCCCAGGCTTAGAGTGCAGACACACCTGCCATTAAAGCACAAAAAGGCAGAGGAAAATGGGAGGGAGCATTAATGCCCTCCCCAACCCTTACCCTGGGGAAGGAGAGGATTCAGAGCCCAGCAGACTCCCCCCATCAAAGGCCCTGCCTAGGGAGAAGGAGACCCTCCCTCTGGGCTTCTTGGAGGTGGAGGGCAGGGCTGGACACTGCTTTTCCAAAGGGATGGGAGATTAAAAACCCCAGTAATTCTGGGTAGGCCTCCAAGGCAGCAAAGTGAGAAATGGAAATTTGCATTTAAAGAAAGGATGAATCTGAGAAATAATCTGGAACGAACCCCACAGCCCTGGACATTGTGTTTCTCTGTGCAGTACTGAGTCAAGTGGAAAATGGGGTAGAACTTGAATTCGAATCCCATCTGTTGCAGAGACCCAAGACTCAGAGCTGAAAGAACACATAGGACAGGGATTCTTGCCCCCCCCCTTATTTTTTTAACAGTTTGATATTTGTATTTTGATATATTTAGGTTCCATTGTAACCCTACGTGTTTTATTTGATAGAGGCCATGGCAGCCCCAAAGATTCAAACCCCGGATTCAGCTCAACCCCTTCTTTTTACACAGGAGGAAGTTGGGGCCAGAGAGCTGCCTCTCTGCTTCAGGAGATGGCATCCCGTCCTTCTGCCCAGCCCACAAGGCCAAGAAGGCACACTATATCTCTCCTACCAGCCCCTCCCCACCATGACCCACATCACCTCTCATCTGGTTTATGGCCAAAGCCTCTCCTCTCTCCAGTCTGATGCATAGCACAATGACCAGCACCTAGCGGGCCCCTAAGGAATGCCTAGGCATGAAGTCACTTGCCAAAGGTGATGGGGGTAGTATGTGGCAAGGGTTCAGGTCCTCTAAACCAGGGCCTAAGTCTTTCCAGGCTATAAGCATTTCTCTCTGGGCCTCAAGTCTCCTTCAGGGGGAATCAGGCAGCAGATCGTGCTTGGAGTAACAAATGCATGTAGACTTACTGACCAGCCAGACTCTAAGGTTTCTCACACCTCTCTGTCTCTGATTCAGGGCTGGCTGATATGGGCAGAGACCTGAGCAGGAGCAGGGTGGCCACCTGGCTTCAAATCCTGCCTCTGACACTTACTACCAACAGGCACATCGATTGGGCGCTTCCTGACACTGGGCCTCAGTTTTCTGGTCTGTAAAAGGGAACAGTAAGCCAAGATAACCATTGCCTGCTAGAATTTGAGCATTGGAAGGGAGGGAGCATTGGGGGGAGGGAGATTAATGGATCAATCCATCCATCCTAGCTGGGAACCCTTCATTTTCCCAGAGAGATCTGGACCCAGAGGGGCATCCCATCAGCTCCTTTGCCTTCTCCTCAAGCAAGGAGGTAGATGGGCTTCCATTAAACATGCCTGATTGTTGGCCACCATTGGTAGGGAGATAGATAGAAGCCATAACTGACCTATCACTCAGTTTCTCTGTGTTGTCTTCTGTCTGCATTGAATGGCAACCTGCCTGTTGTCCCGGGGGATGCTCCTGGAAACTCCCTTTGCCGAGGGGGCCTCCTCTCTGGGCTCCTTGTACAAGGAGGTTTGCCTTTCATAGGACCTGTCAGTCCCTTCGTACTCTCCCTTCTCCTGCCCCAGGTGGTGCAACCCCTCACCATAATAACAGCAGTGATCACCTTGACACACTTACGTATGCTTTAAGGTTGGAGAGTTCTCTCCGCACACCATCTCATATGGTCCTGCTTGTCTGCTCATGCCCGAGGCGGGGCCATCATCTGGTTCTGTGTTGGGGATTAGCACTAATTACTGGCCCAATATCCTTAAGCAGCGGTTAGAGGCTGTTAGCACCCACAGGTGCCCTTGGATAGCCTCTCATCTCCTCCCACCTACAGCAACCTGGGCAAATGCAAGAAGCCTGCCCATGAAAGCAGCCTCCGACATCTGCTGCTTGGAGGCCTCAGTTTCCTTATCTGCAGCATGGGGCAGCCACGCCTGTGCTCCCTCCCTCCCAGGGTTCTTTTGGGGAGCAGATGAGTCCAGGTGTGAAACTCTGGAGGAAGTCCCCTTTCCCAGCTTTTGGGGGTGTGCTCAGCTCATTCCCGGGGCTGTGGGGGCTCCTGGTCCAGAGACCTGGCGGAAGGCTGGATGCCACCACAGGTATCTCCTGGCCTCGGTTCCCAGCCCACAGCATTCTCCACACTCCCTTGGGGGAGACCTGGAGCCTTTGTTTTCCTTTCCTTTAGAATGGCTTCACTCCTGTTCAACTGAGAATGACTGAGATGGAGGGGGATACTCAGTCCTGGAAGAAGCTTCTTATCTGAGCTGCCATAGAACAGTAACAATAACAAAAATCCATTCCTCATGGGAGCGAGAGCCCGGGAGCGAGAGCCCGGGAGCGAGAGCCCGGGAGCACGCTATTTTTCCCAGTTTGCCTGCTGGCTCCCTGCTAGACTGTCAGCTCCCTGAGAGCAGGAAATGGCTCTGGCCTTTGTTTTATATCCAATGCTTACTCCATACAGTACCTGGTACAGATGCTTCAGAAGGCTAGCTGACTGACTGATTCCTAAGACTTAGAGTCAGAGAAGAGACCAGGCAGGTTTAATAGTCTAACCCTGCCATTTTACAGATCAGGAAACTGAGGACAGGAGGTGAAGTGACTTACCCAGGGTCACCTAAGTAGTAAGGAACCTAGGTTCTCTGAGTCCAAGTCCAGCCCTCTGGCCAAGAGGTCCTGGAGCCCCACCCACGTGCACAGACGAAGGATCCCGGATCTCTAGCCCAGGTTCTTTCCAGCCCACAGTGTCCAGCACCTTCTTGCTGAATGGAAGTGAGGAGACCACTGCAGGAGGGCCCTGGCACCGTGGTGCAGAGAAGGCCCCGAGCTTTCCATTTCCTGACTCGTTCAGCCTGATTAACAGTGTTTATTTTATTTGTACCTTGGCACATCGAATTATTATTTTTCCCAGGAAGATTTCAAGCCCTTAGCATGAAGGTTTGTGAGCTGTTATCTTTACTTGGTTTATTTGCAGTGGACAAGTGTCAGATGTTTGAAAGGGGAGATAAGGGAGGGAGGCAAAGAGAGAGACAGATATAGAGGCAGAGAAGAGAGAGAAACAGAGACAGAGACAGAGAAACAGAGACACACACAGAGATGGAGACAGAGACACATACACACAGAGATGGAGACAGACACACACACAGAGGGAGGGAGGGGAGGGAGGAGACAATTTCTGATGCTACAGATAGAATAAAGACTTCTGAAAGGAGCTCCGTGACCTCAGCCCAGTGAAATCCTTGGGAAGATCCATGTGCCTAGATGTATTTTACAGAGAAGGAAACTAAGGCCAAGAGAGGAGCAGTGACTTGCCCAAGACCACTCAGGTGGTCAGTCAGTTAGTCAATAAACATTTATTTTTAATAAATGAATAAATGAAAGTCCTCGGACTTAGGGACTAAGTCTTTTCCTTTCCACGGCTAGGAGAAAGAAGAGGAAGATCCATGTGTGGGTGATGGGGAAGGACTGTGAGGACAAGCAGGAATGAGGTGAAGAGGTCAGGAACGAACCAGGTCAGAAGTGGACAGACCTGGTAAGAAGGAGCCAAAGGTCAACACAGAGGGGATGGACCTGTGGGGACACTGGTGGTAGACCCATAGTGAAAAGAGTGCGGACTGAGGAAGACTATGAGGAAGGCTTATGTGAAGGAAGATCCTAACACACTTTAAAGCCCTTAGTGGCTACTTTGGTGGTGCATCAAAGAGCCCTGGGCCTGGAGTCAGAGAAACCTGAGTTCAAATCCAGCCCCTGGAACTTGCTGGTTGTATGACCCTGGGCATGTCACTTAAACTTCTGCCTGCTTCATTGTAATAGTAATGGAAAAGATCCCCTATATTGGCTTGGTTTTCAGATTGATTGTGTTAAAACCCAGAGCTTGTGAATCCCACTTGTGGGATGAACTTGTTGACGTGAAAAGAGAGGGCTGAACTGGGAGGAGCTGGTGACGTGAATTTAGAGAGGCACAAGCAGAGGGAGAGGCAGAAGAACTTTTTGGAAGCAGCATCGTGGAGGCAGAGAGATGGAGAGGATTGCTGAGGGACAGTTCGAACTGCCCAGGACTTCTGAGAGCTGCCAAGGACTGAGGAGACATGGCTGTCATGCTGGTACTTTGTCTGTTTTGATGTTGTTTTGCCAGATTCATCCACTGGTGAAGGACAGTGCTGTTGTTGCAGAGGTCCTGGAACCTTGCTCTTGGTTCAGAAGCCCTGAATAAGGATTTTCTTGTTGTATGTTTACAGAAATCCTGGAAGAGGGTTTTGCTAATGTTTTCAGGGGTCCTAGGACTGTTCTGCAGACAGAGAATGAATTAATGAGGACACTGGTGATGTATCTTGTGGCCTTGCTAAGCTTTGTCTCCCCAGGAACAAAGATCGCTGAGAACTTGGCTCAGGTCAAGATGAAGAAAAGACCTCTCTTTGGGTATTAAGTGCTGTGCTTAAGCTTGTTGTAACTCTGAAGTAGATGGCCTATTCAGCTGTGATCCAGGGGTGGGAAACTTGACTTTTTTTGTGCTCTGTGACTGACCAAATGAATGTACCTTGCTTATGATTGGAAACTAATCTCCATTTAAGAAGAGGGTGATTGGGATTTGGGATTAACTAAATGGATGTCCAGCCTAGGGGTGGAATAACACTTAGAAGAGGGACTTTGGGATTGACTAATTGAATTATAATGTCCAGGGGTGGAGCAGTACTTGGGAATTATTGAATTACACTTGGTGAATGCTGTATTTTGATCTTCTCTGTTCTTAATTTGTCACTGAATAAAATGGAGAGCGGCTATGCTGGTATTTTGAACCTTGGGAAGTTGCCTTTGCTTGGCATTGCACTCAGTTTCCTGGGTAGGGAGAGCAGCCCCCTCCCAGGGTTATGGTGACAACCCATAAAGGGCCGGACCAAGGCCAGTGGTTGTTCTTGTCTTTGTTCTGACTGTTTACACGCAAGCATCTCTGGTTGGCTCTGGGGTCTTAGACTAAAGGAAATGAAAGAGGAGCCATTGCTACAAGGGGGAGGAAGACAACACCAAGTGTAATGGTGGGATGGGGCTGGGGAAGACAAGCTCCGTCTTGGACTGCTTAGCATCATTCATCAGAGTCTTCCCAACAGCAATGAGGTAAAGGTCCAACCTCCGATGGGGTCACAGTCTGTTCAGGGCCCAGGGGGAGTGGGGGACCTCTGTCTCTGCCATTTGTTCACTCACATCCATTGACGTAGCCCTCTGCCATGCTCAGGCTTAGCTTTGAGAGGCCCCTTCTCACAGGGAAGACTTGCAGATTGGTCCCCAGTTTACTGACTGATGGCCCAGACCTGGGCCCTTGTAGTTTGGGAAAATTATGGTCTTCTTAGGGTCATCACCTGAGTCTGGTCCCTCTTGTCAGATCCCTCCACTGTGTCCATCTCCTTTTGTTTTCCTTGATAGATAGTGATTGGTCAAAATAGTGAGGCTCCTTGCCCCCCAGGATAAGAAAAAAACAAGGAAGGTTATGCCTTGGATGGGAGATTCTGTCCTCGATTCTGGGCCGGGAGCCCCAGAAGGCCCTTTCTGTTTGGGTTCTCCTGGCCTCTGACATTTCATCTGCAACTCATCTCCTTCTCAGTGTGGCACAGAGGGGACAATTCTGGCCAGAGATGAACATCGTGTCTGACCCTGGAGAGGCCAACGGGCCATGAAGACACCCTGGGAGTCCTTCTTAGAATCATAGTTTTAAATGACTGAAATACAGAAGGGGATTACAGAGGAAACTAATTATATTGAAGTATAGTAGCCAAAATATTTTTAAATGAGTTCAGATTAAGAACTTTTGTCAGAAGACCTAGATTCAAATCCCATCCCTAACACTTCCTTCCAGTGTGCCTGTGCCTCCTATGGGAGACTCTGAGGTCCCCTTCAGCTCCAGATGTGTAATCCCCTGTAATTAATGTTGGCTGGAGTTATCCTTTGAGGAAAAATCTAACTTGTAAGTGACCCTGGGGATAAGCCTGTTTCTTTTTTTGTAACTACAACACTACCACTACTTTTTCTAGGCTGCTGATGGCTTTGAAAGTGCTGTCAGTGCCCTCTAAATTCATAGCCCTAGGGCACAGCTCTGATTGCCCCACCATTGTTATGACTCTGCTTACTTAGAAAAATTTCTTAATAAATAATCATTTGGATTGAATTGAATTCAGTTGAATTAGTAAAAGGGATGGGGTGACCTCAGATAACCTCTAAAATCTCTCCTGAGTATGAAATTTATGAACATGTGAAAAATCTATCTTCTTGGAATCCTTTTAAGTCAGTAGTAATTGAGTGCAGAAGTCCCTCACCAAAGCTTCAGTGGAAAGGAACCCAGATGCCAATTCTGCTATTTCCTTACCTAGAAAGAATGAGATTGGGGGAAGGGGAAGCAGAAGGTTTCACTGGGACTGAGATTTCTGCAGCAGGTCAGGAAGGAAGATGTTTGCTGCCTCAGCTTTCAGAGAGAAAACTTTTTTTTTCTCCTCAGCTCTGGGAGAATCACCAAGGTTGCCCCTCACTCTCCTTCCCTTTGGTCATTTTAGGAAACAGCACACACTCTTCCAGGTGATGGGGATTGCATTATATGGGAATTCTATGTCCTCTCTACAGTGACAGAAGGTAGGATCAGGGCTAATTAGAGCAAAGGTGAATGGGTTCTTTGTTCCCTGGAGAAGCCCCTCTCTTCTTTCACAAAGTGGGGGGGGGTTCTGGGGTCTCCAAGGGGAATTGACAAGGTACTCTTGCCCCTCTAATTTAAGTAGCAAGAAATACATATCCCACTACCATCTGATGACACTTTCTTTAACATATGAGGTAGCTAGGTGATACAGTGGCTGGTGCACTCAGCCTGGAGTCAGGAAGATCTGGGACTCAAATCCAGCCTAAGACACTCACTAGTGTGTATCCCTGGACAAGTCACTTAGTCTTTGTTTGCCTCAATTTCCTCATCTGTATAATGGGGCTAATAATAGCACATACCTCTCAGGGTTGTTGTGATGATCAAATAAGATAGTGAATGCAAAGTGCTTAGCATAGTGAGTGCTCTATAAACATTCACTAGCATGATTACATCTAGGAGTTTTGATGACATGCCTACTAATTTAATTCCCAGGGAAAGAACTCGGGACTGAGCAGCCATGCTGAGGTTCAAGACCCCCTAGGTCTATCTTCAGCTCCAGAATTGCTCTGCTCCCTTTTGGCTTCAGTCTCTGCTGCTCACCCTCCCTGCCTCCCAGGGGAATTGAAGAGAGGAAGTTTATATAGCCATAGCTCAATATAATTCCCACAGATTTTCAGTCATAAGGGACCTCAGCAACCTTCCAGGACAACTTATCCCTCCAGAGGAACCTCATGGGCCATTTCCTGGCAAGTAGTCCTTCCATGCTTAAGGCTCTCCAAGGTCCTGAGGATGAGAGAGGTTCAGTGGCTTCCCCACCCCACCCCCATGAAAAGACCTGCCACTGAATTTTGAGCCAATGCTCCACATTTCTGCACCAGACCCAACTGGGAGATGGCACTGGTCAAAGAGCAAGAAAACATTCAGGGAAATGTGATGGGCACCTCCAACGCACTTTCCTCCTCAGGCGCACCAGATTTTCCCAAATGGGTCATGCTTTCAAAGAGAGATTTTGGCGAGTTATCTCCTTGGTCTGAGGAAGGGAAGGACCCTTTGGCCCAGGTTCTCTTATAGATCAGCTACACAAAGTGAGACACACAGTGCACAACCACAGCTTCTGAAGACCCAGAGGAAAGCAACAGCAAAGCCCTCCTCACTACCGAAGTCCATGACATCATCAAGCGGCTCAGTGTGAGACCCCCTCTTCCTACTTTCCCGATTTTCTCATACCTGACTCCCCTCCATGCATGTTATCATCCTCAGACAATCCTCATCTCTTGCTACTCCTGCCTTTTGAATGGCTGTACCACGCCTGGAGTGCTCACTCACTCATCCCTTCTGTCTCTTGATACTGCCAACCTTTTCTAAGAATAAACTCAAATGCTGCCTTCTGCAAAAGGGCTTCTGGGTTCTTCTTTCCAGTCTGAATGTATTTTGTATGTTCCTATTTATTCAAATGTTATGTCTCCCGCTAGTATATATCCTCCTTGAGGGCAGAGACCCCCACCAGTGTACTTCCCATTAGCAATCAGGCAGTAGACTCAGTCCATTCATAGTAAAGGCATCTATGAAAATACCATTTCAAGAATGGCGTTACACAACATTACCCCTTGGGGGCGGCTAGGTGGCGCAGTGAATAGAGAGCACTGACCCTGGAGTCAGGAATGCAGTTCCTGAGTTCAAATGCAGCTTCAGAAATACATTAGCTGTGTGACCCTGGGCAAATCACTTAACCCTGATTGCTAAAAAAAAAAAAGGAAGAAACAAAAAACAACCACCAGGGTGGGAATAGCCTCTCCCTTCTGCAGAGACAAAGCAAGACAGTCTCTGCCCTCAGGAAACTTATATTCTACTGGGGAAGATAAAATACAAGTAAATGAATGAATAAATGAAGATGAAAAAGTGCTTATTATGTACTTTGTGACAAGCACAGTGCTAAGAGCTAGAGATACAAATAGAAAAGACATAGTCCTTGTTCCTAATGAGCTCACACTCAACTTGGGGGAAACGACAGCTCGGCTGTGAGTGGAGGGGGCTGATGGCTGAGATGTTCTGATGGCACATTGCCATCTGTGTACAACACACACACACACACACACACACACACACACACAGCAGCCAAGGAGCCCAGTGGATAGAGCTTTGCCAGGCCTAGAGTCAGGAAGACTTGAGTTCAAACCAGCCCATCCAGGCCGGCTTCTCCATCCCAGCTAGGGACCCCTTTCCAAGCCTAGGATCCAGTCTGCTTTGATGTGGCTGGAAGCACGGTGACAGGCATCCCATCTATTCCAAGGGCATGGCCTTTGGTTCCACTGAGTTTCAGCAACAAAGCAGGAGGGGATTGGTCAACTTTCTCAGCATCCACTTGCTAATATAGTAATGAGAAATGAAAATAAAAATCCCATCAGAGACTTTTTTTGGCATCATCTTTTAAGGGAATGTCCCAGAGAGATGTTTTCAGAGGGAATGTTATTAGAGAGGGAGGAAGGAAAAGGCCCTGCTGCACTGGGGGTAGATGACTAACATTCTATAAATGTCCAGTGGAAAATGGCTTGTCTAGAGCCTTGCCCTGCCATGAATAGGCCATTGTGGTCAGTACATACAGTGAACAATGCAGAGCAGCTCTAATGTGAGCAAGTCCCTCAGAGGGACTGTGGAGCAGGAGCCTGGGCTCTGCCTCTGTCTACGAAGTCAGATGTTTTGATGAGTAAATGCTGACACAGCCCCCTGAACTGGGCTTTTCCCTTTTTTTCCACAGGGTAGGTCATTGGAGGAAAGAGGTCAGATGCTAAATGACATGTACTAGATACTCAGTTGTAGTAAACACAGTCTAAGGTGAATGAATACTAGATGTGGAATTAGAAGGCACCAAAGAAAGAATGAAAACATCTATCCATCTGTCTGTCTGATTATCTCTGTCTATCCACCCATCCACCCATCCATCCATCCATCTATCCATCTATCTATCTATCTATCTATCTATCTATCTATCTATCTATCTATCCATCCATCCATCCATCCATCCATCCATCCATCCATCTACGTACTGATCCTCTATCTATATATCTACCTGGAGACATGAAGAATCAGACATGACTGAAATGACTGAAATGAAAGAATCTGTCTCTCTATCCATCTGGCAGCACAAAACAGTCCTATAGGACACTGAGATTTTGAGTAATGTAGTGACCCATCTGGACTGGAGGGGACTGAGGAGAGGACAGATTTCCCTCCTTTCATTACAGAGGTGATTGACCATGGAAGCAGAAAACTACATAAATTGTCAAAGACACTCAGTGTTTTACTCAACTGCTTTTCTCCATTACAAGGAAGGGTTCTGTTTAGGAGAAATTGGAAAATTATAATGATGCCAAAAAAAAGATAATCAATAACATTTTTTAAGTCCTAGGCTTGAGTTCTGACTCTGCTAACTAGGAAAGCCATTTCTCTGAGCCTCAATTTTCTCTTCTGTGAAATGGGGATAAGCCTTCCATTTTTTAGAATTGCTGTGAAGAAAGTGTCCTGTAAATTATAAAATACTAAATCAATATAAGGGTGGATCCATTGATACATCACCCACATAAAAATAATTACCTTTGTTAGATAAGATTTCCGCATTGATGCCCATCAATCAGACTGAGTGAGAACAGGGTCTGCAGACTACCTTGAATCTATCAAAGCCATTGTGAGAGACTTCACAAGCCTTGAAGAACTTGTATTAAAAGAATGAACTTGTTTTGTGAAGAAGGAACATTCAACCATAATGTCTGTGAGATAGCAATCCACCGTCTATGAGAGTTGTCCTAGTCTGGAAAGGATGTCCACAGAGAGTAGTGGATTCCCTCTTATTGGAGGTTTCAAAGAAAGGCTGAGCCAGCCCTTGTTGATTATAGCATGAAGGAAATTTCAGAAAGGTGAGTTGGACTGGGGGTTCAATGAATCTTTTCAAACCCTGAAATTTGATGATTCTCTAGATGTAAAGTCTTTGAGAAGAGGGATCATTTTATTTTTTGTCTCTGTCCCCAGTAGCCAGCACATAGTAAGCACTTAATAAATGCTTTTTAATTATTTGTAGTTCAGTGTTTGCATAATTTGTCTCTAGTCACACAAGTAGTTAAGTAGTAAGACTGAACTTTCACCTCCCCTCCAATTCCAAATCCAGTGTTCTCTCAGTTATTCCTCACAGTTCAAATGACTCAAATCCTCCCCGCTTTCAAAGCTGAGGCTCCCCAGCTCTGTATCAACCATTTAACCTGCTTCCCCCTCCCTCACCCCCGAAAATAGTTTTCTCCAAGAACATTGCTTTCCCATCATTGTGAATGGTAGCAATCTGGCCTCTCACACCAACTGGGGGCATTCAGCTCACTGAAGGCTATAGAGCCTGAGCAAATGATAATGGAACCCCTGCACTAAGGAGACCACATGTTGACTCTGACTTGGTAGCGGGCAAAGCTATAGCTGACAGTCTTTGTTCCTAGAAGGAGGTAAGGTGAAGAGACTGGAGAAAGGGGCTTTACTTAAAGCCTCCAATCATCTTTTAAAGCCAAAGTTACTCAAGATGTGGGCAAACAGATATCCCAGGAAACAAGGTCCCATTGGTAGTGACAGAAGGATGCCACAATGCTGCTTCCAGGAAGTCATCCAGTGTGAGTCCGACTGGCCACGGAGGGTCTCTCAGGGGGCAGGGACTCTTACGGTCTTTCTTTGCATCGTTAGGGTTTAGCACAGCACCTGGCACAGAGCAATTGGTCGATAAGTTGCAAAGTAGGTGCCATTTTGCAGAAGTAGAAGGAGTTTCCTCTCCTAGGAGATTGGAACAAGGATGGAATTACAGATCTGGATCAAGATTAAAATGCTGAAGTACATGTCGTTAATGAATCATGATCTGGAAAGAAAAATGTGTGTATGTGTGTGTGTGTGTAATAATACATGGTATATATGTAATAATAACATAACCCCCCTTTTTTTAGTAAAACAGAAAATATTAAGGAATAATACTTGTTCTCTAAAGGAGAAAAAAAGTCCTTTTCAGACTTCAGGGAAGGCTCCCTTGGAATGGTGGTGATAAGTTGAGCACAAAAACTTTTTCTTAGGAAAACAGATGAAGGGTGGAGCCCAGGCTCTTAACAAAGAATAACTTGCCTAGATTAGGTCATTGCCTACCCACCCAAGGGGAGCTTAGTGACACTCTGACCCACCCTTCTTCACTGACAAAGGATATTGACTGGTATCCCAGGAGGAGATGCCCTTGTGCAGGAAGAAATGGGATGGTCATTGAACTCTTCCAACACCAACCCAGAGTTTCACATATTGCAGTCTTTTCCCTGTTTAAGATTCCAACAATCATCAGCCCAAATCTTCATAGGGCAAAGGGTCATGGTGGAGAGCATGGGGCGCACTGCCATTCTGGATCTCTCCTCCAAACTTGAAATGGCTCAGGTATAGATTAATGATCAATAAAATTGTTTCTGGCAGACAGTCTAAAAACACAGTGCCACAGCAGCATTAACATGTGTTTTTTTCCTTTGATAATTAAATGTTCATAGCTACATGGTGAGCTCACGCTCACTTCACAATGACCATGATTGGGGGAGGGGAGAGACTGTGACAGCCTCCTTAATGCATGTTTCATATGAGCAAACAGGGGACTGGAGGAAGGGGGGCTGAGGTGGTTTGCCCAAGGTCACACAGCAGAACTGGGACTCAGTAAGCCATTCCTTCACCTCATAGGCTCACTGCAGTCTGAGAACTTCCTTATCTTAGGCCCTGGAAATGATTTGTTATGCAGTTGGCTTGCATTGCCCTAGTAAATCAATAAGCTCACGAGCTCCATCATTTTATTTTTCACCCACCACAGGCCGCTAAATGTGGAGCTGGGAGGTACCATCAAGTCCAGATGTTTCATTTTACAAGCACCCAATCCCAAGTCAGTCAATCAATAAATACTTATTAAATGCCTACTATGTGTCAGGTGTGGTACTAAACACTGAGGATGCAAAGGAAGGAACAAGAGGGTCCTTGGTGCCCAGGAGCTGTCCAAGTCCTGCTCTGTTTTCACCCCACTTAAAGTGTCTTTTCCTCATCCCTTTGCTTTATCTTTAAGGGAAAAAAAAACACTACCTAGAATAAATCTGTATTGATTCGTTATTCTTAGGAAAACCACAGATTCACATTCCAAGGGGAAACAGCAGAAGTGATAGAAGAACGAGAAGCCAGAAGCATCAGGATATACTTTCCCCACTGGAGACAGGTCTTCCCCAGAGAGCAGAGCTAACCCACTTTTCCATTAAGCAGAGAGCATAGTCAGGGTCCTAGCATGAGGACCTAACACTCTGCATTTAAGTGATCGCTTTACAGAAATTTCCCCTCCTGTCATCCTCCCTCTGCACTAATGTGTGGGTTTCAAATCTCTGCAGCGGCTCACATGACAGAGCCCAGATGACAGCAGTGTGCCATGGTGCCTGGTGCTGAGGAGGACCCCAGGAAATGCTCCTTGACTGACTGAGGCAGTGATTTCCCTCCAGGGTTTGGATGCTTTGACACTTTGGATATCTGTCACAAACATCATGCACATTGGTGCCCTCTTTATAGGTCTGGAGCTGGAAAGGACCTTAAGGCCCACCTAGTTCAGCTTCCTCATTTTACAGAGGAAGAAACTGCAGCTCAAAGAGAAAAGGTAAAGTGGAAAGAGCTTGGTTCTGGTGTCAGAGAAGCAGAGTTCAAATCTTACCCTAGATGCATGACCTTGGGAAAGCCACTTGCCATCTGTGGGCCTCAGTTTCCTCCTCTGTAAAATGAGGTGGTCTTTGAAGTCTCTTCCAACCCTGGACTGATAATTGAAGGGCCTTAGACAAGTCACTTACAAACTTTGGGCCTCAGTTTCCTCAACTGTAAAATGAGAAGATGGGACCAGATACTTCTAAATCTATGAATCTTGGCTCCAGCCATCAGATCTTCCTATAGCTACCTCCTTTTTAGACTATACCTTAGACCTTTCATGGTTGGAAATGTGCTCGTGTCTCATGTTTTAATGACATTATGGTTTCTTCTTTATACTTTTGTCTAGATTTTGTCCCTGCATACCCAGATGAGTGTCAGGCTTCCACATCACTTCCTGGCCATCTCCCTAAAATTCCAGTGAGTTGCAAACCCTGTTCCAACCTCTTTCTTGCTTCCCTTTATCTTTTGTCTTCCCTCATAAGAATGCAAGATCTTTGAGGGCTGAGATTGTAGTCCTTGCTTTCAGCTGAACCCAGCACTTGGAATATAGTAAAGTGCCTAATAAATACTTTATCACTCATTAAGTCAGTAAAAATACATGTCAAATTTGATTATATATCCTTTTAGTGGACTGCCTGAACCCCTAAAAATATCCATTAATTTTCATTTTTCTAGTCTTGTGAGAGCTACAGCTCTGCATAAAATTAACCAAGTATAGCTTGTAACAAAGTATATCCCTCTAAATATATTCCCCAAATCTAAACAAGTGACATTTTTGGTGGAAGGGGAAAAAAAAGTCAACGTCTCAGAAATTGAGCATTAAAAAAGGTCAGTTCCCGGGAGGTCTGGCAATATTCCCTAATCAAGTCTCCAAAGCGAGGCTTTAGGAAGCTCCTCTGACCCACGGCACAGAGGGGCCATCACAGCTGGGTCAGAGACCAACTATGTAGGAAAATCTCATCAGAATCAGGACAAAGAGAGCCAGGGCTTCGTGGAAGGGTCAAGTGGCTCCTCTTTTTCCAGCCCCCTCTCCATGGGAATATGCATTTAGGCTCGGATCCATTATCTCATGGCCTCTTAGTTGTGCCCTGATGCTAAGGGAATGTGCCCCATACCAGGGACATGCTGGGAATTTTCCACTTGCCTTTGAGGCCAGACAACTTCGAAGGCCAGACTTGGGTGCTGAGAGGTTTGAGGCTTCTTAGAGATCCCTGGATATTGTACAAGATGTTCAGAGAACCTAGGCTCATATGCCAGCTCTTCTACTGATTACCTATGTGACCTTGGCCAAGCCCATGGATTTCTGTGGACACTCCTTAGTGCCTCCTCTGCACAATGGGAGGTAGATGCTTTGGGCTCTAAGGTCCCTCCCAGTCTGTTCCTTATGATTGGAAGGCCCTGTAAAGGGCCGGTGTAGGGGAGTGGATGAAATTCCAGACTTGTTGTCATGGCAACCTCAGTTAAAATCCCACTCCTGATACTTATCAGCTGTGTGACCCTGGGTGAGTCACTTGAGCCTCAGTTTCCTCAGATTCAGAATGGAGGTAATCATACCCATATTGCCTGTCTCTCAGGGTTGCTGTGAAACTAGAATGAGATCATTGTTAGAAAGCGCTTTTCAAACAGTGAAGGGCTATGTGGACCTCAGCTGTTATTTTGATGACTATTTTGTTGTTGCTGAGCTGTGTCTGACTCTCCGTGACCCCATTTGGGACTTTCTTAGCAGAGATACTGAAGAGGTTTGTCATTTCCTTCTCCAGCCCATTCTACAGATGAGGAAACTGAGGCAAACAGAGCTAAGTGACTTGCCCAGGGTCACATAGTTCTAAGTGTCTGAGGCCAGTTCTGAACTCACTAAGGTTGGTCTTCCCGACTCCAGGACCAACACTCTATGCACTGTGCCACCTAACTGCCCTTTAATTATTTTAGAAAACCATAATAGGTTTCAAGAAACCTGGTCTCAAGTCCCAAGCTATGTCACTAACTACTGTGAGTGAGTGGATAAACCCCTTTTTCCCCCACTGGGTTTTAGATATCCATCCACAATCTGAAGGGCTGGGCTAGCTTGATGATGCCTCTGTCTCTTTTCCAGCTCCAGCATACCGTGAGTTCTATGAGAACTTGGCACGAAGTAAGCATTCAATAAATGCTTGTTGAATTGAATCAATTAATTGGAATAGATCTCTCTCTAGTGGCTTGTCCCAGGGATCTGGCCTTGGCCCAGTCCTGTTCTTCATTTTTATTGGCGACTTGAAAGAAGAAGGAAGGCACACTCTCCAGAACGCAGGAGACAAGAAGCAGGGAGAGGTTGGTAGCCTCTGAGTGACAGGCTGCACTTGGGAGGGTTGGGGTTGGAATTCACTCCCATCAGGGTCAGGTAGTCTGCTGTGGGACAAGGCCATGGGGTGTGGCATCATTACCACCATCTTCTCTCCAATGATCTCTGTTCTGGTACTGAAGCTGGATGCCCAGGGCCCACCCAGACACCTGGGCAGCACAGGGCAGGGACCCAGGCTCCTGGATGCTCTGAGGCCAGCAGCCAGGGCCCTACCAAACGCACAGGTCAGTGAGGAGGAGCTGGGGGCAGACTCGTCTTTCTTGATGCTTCATCTTAACCACTCCCTCCTTGGGGCCTCTGATTCTCTTGGGAGAAAAATAACTGACTAGTAGAGAGGCATGCATGTCTTCCCCTGGTTCTAGTGCCTAGTCCTTGTTAGACTCCCCCTCTGCTCTGGGAGCTGCCATTCAGGATGAAGGATCACTTTCAAGCCGAGGAAGGATAATTAGTTGTTGGCAGGGGACGTTTCATATTTGTCCTTGATTCCCTAGTAGCTAGTGTAATATTTGGCATGCAGTGGGTGCCTAATAAATGTTTGTCACATGTTTGATACAGGTCATGCTATACCTGAGGCTGAGCCAGCATGTTGCCATTCACTAGACTGAATTCCTAATTAGAGTTGCCTAAAAGGGTGCCACGGGAGGCAGAGGGTTCCCCTTCTTGGATGTCTTCAAGCAGGGGAGATTTGTCTTCCAATACATATTGGATTGGGCGTGCTCCAAGGGTCTCTCCAACCTTGAGATCCTGGGATCCTATGAATGAATAAAAACACATTTATGAATTGCTTACTAAGTGCTGGGGATATAATTGCTAACACAAGTAAGGCAGTCCCTGTCTTCAGGGACTTATATTCTCATGAGACAAGATAACACGCAGAGGAAAGTGGGGGAAATCCTAGATTTTAGCTTCCTGATATGAAGATGGACAGGAAGTGTCAGAGCAGCCAGGTTCTGGGCATGATAAGAAGAAAGCTTTCCTCTTTTTATAGGAGAAGCAGGGACAGAGTCAGAGTTCTGGTGGGATGGGAGCGAGGAGGGTAACCAGAGTGCCTCCCACAGGCTTAGAAGTAGCCAGGAAGTGTTTCTGTAGGAGTTGGATTTGAAGCCCAGGGGGACATGGTGGCCCCCAAAGCTACCGCCATCTTGGGTTACATTTACAGAAGTAAAATGTTCCCACTAAAGGAGGGGAGGGACTCACTGGGCTGTGATCTGGTCACACAAACTGCAATATTGTCTTCCATTTCCAGGTCCACATTTTAAGAAGGAGGCAATGTGAAGGACAAGAGTGGGCATCATCCACCATGAAATGCAGGACAGAAAGAGAAGATGGGCTGGCCATGCGGTGAGGGAGAGGGATGACAGGTGAGCAGCTCTCAACAGTCAGGTAGAAGGTGAGGAAGGCCTTCAGCATGGTGGGTGGACCCCCTTCGGGGAGCAAAATCAGAGGGGGATGACAGGTGGAGGTCCCTTGTGAATGGGCATCATTGAAGGTCATTGAAGGGAAGGGAAGGGCCAATCACTTCTGAAGGAACACTCACTCTGCATTAGGCCCTGTGCCCAATGACTTTAGTGATATTATCTCATCTGATCTCCACAACAACCCTGAAGGGAAAGTGCTATTAGGATTCTCATTTCACAGTTAAGGAAATGGAGGCAAATGAGTTTAAGTGCCTGGTCATCCAGCTAGTAAGTGAGGAAGGCCAGATTCAAACCCTTGTCTTCCAGACTCCAGGTTCTGCTTTCCATCTACTGGACCAGTGCTTGATTACCAAGTCACACAAACACTGTAGCATCTGAGTAGTGAGATGCGCATCCGGAGAAGGGTCTGGAAAACACATCATGTGAGGAGTGTTTGAAGGATGAGGGAAGAACAGAGGAGAGGCCATGACGGCCTACATCAGCAAACAAAAATGAAAGATCTGAAGTAAGAAAGCCTGGTTTGTATCAGGACTCCCCCTCTCACTGGCTATGTGGCTGTGAGCGCCTCCCCCTGGACCCTCAGTTTCCTCATCTGTCATGGTAGGCACCATCATGGCACTGCCAACATGGGGCCTCCCCCTAGTGGGGGTGGGGACGCAATCATCTGCCCTCTGACCAGGGCTGCCTCATTGGGGACACCGGCCAGCACTTTAAAGCCTCGGCAGACAGGGACGACTCGTGGTAGCGGCTCATCCAAGAGGAACCCTTCTCCTTGAGTGGATTGGGCCTGTGGCTTCTTCTCATCCCTAACATGGACCATTATCTGACTCTCACATTGCTGAACCCCACCATGCCAAGTCCCTCACTGCTCCACCTCAGAGACCTTCTTCCTCTCCCTCTCTCTCTGTTACCGCCTGGCCAACAGCCAGCCTGCCTGAACACGGCCCAGGCAGGCATGGTCCACATTCCTGGCTCCCCAAATGGGCTCCCATCCTGCAGATGCAGAGAATAAGAGGATACAGCTGAGAAAAGCCGGGAGGGGAAAGGCCGCAGGCTCACCCAGGAGAACACAGGAAATGAAGTCTCTGTCATTTTATAGCTCACTTGCGGCAGCTGATGACAGCTCTGGGAGGTGGACCTGGGAACACACGGCCGAGCTGTGTCCAGGGGCTTTTTACAGTGTTATCCCCTGCAGCCAGAGATGCTGAGCCTGCTATGTCGTGCTGACGGGGGGGACGAGCACACCCCAGCTGTACGACTGTCACTAAACGTGTTCAGGGGCCTCTCGCTTCCAGCGCTGGTTCGGACATGTGGGGGAGTGAAATCTCTGAGCCCGGCCCTCCTCGGTGTCACAGTGCGCCCTCCCCATCAGTAGGAAAGCTCCTGCCAGAAGGGACCGTTTCATCACGTGCTTTCGCACCCCCCTTCCCCAGGGCTCAGAACGGTGCCCGCTCCACTGTAGGGGCTAGACAAATGTCTGCTGATGGATGGATGCAGCGACGGGCTCGGGGCAAAGAGATCTCCATTGGACTCAAGATGCAGCCCCAGAGCTTTCAGGCTGTGTGTCCTCAGCCAAAGCTGTATTGTTCTAGAGTCATTTCAGTTGTGTCCAACTCTCCATGACCCCATGTGGGGTTTCCTCTGCAAATGTGCTGGAGGGCTTAGCCATTTCTTCCTCTACATCATCTTACAGAGAAGGAAACCGAGTCAAAGAGGGTTAAGCGACTTGCTCAGGGTCACACAGTTTGTAAATGTCTGAGGCTGGATGTGAACTCAGGTGCTCCTGACTCTGGGATTAATGCTCTATCCAATACACCACCTAGTTGCCCTTTGGTCAAATTACTTAACACCTCCATGTCTTGTTTTTTTCCTGTGTAAATGAGGGAATTGGACTAGCAGTATCCTCTAAGGACGTTCCCAGCTCTGAATCAATGATGCCACCCATGGTCCTTAATGTTTCCCATGACTACCAATCGCTGATTTCAGTGCTTCTCCTCCAGGGCTGCTGAGGGGGTCTAGCTTCTCAAAACCCAGTGTGAGGGCAGGGGCCATTTATGTGCGTGTGTGTGAGTGTGTGTCTGTGAGTGTGTGTGAGTCTGTGTGAGTGTGTGTATGAATGTGTCAGTGTGTGTGTCAATGTGTGTCAATGTGTATCAGTGTGTGTGTCTGAGTGTGTATGAGTGTGTGTGAATGTGTGAGTGTGTCTGTGAGTATGTGAGTGTGTGTGAGCCTATGTGAGTGTGTGTCTGTGAGTGTGTGTGTCTGTGTGATTGTGTGTGTATGTGAATGTGTCAGTGTGTGTCAATGTGTATCAGTGTGTGTCTGAGTGTGTGTGAGTATGTGTCTGTGAGTATGTGTGAGTTTGTGTGAGTGTGTGTGTGTGAGTGTGTGTCAGTGTCT
>NW_027186383.1:6223168-6231659 GCF_028583685.1 Petaurus breviceps papuanus
TGTGTGTCTGAGTGTGTCTGTGAGTGTGTGTGTGAATGTGTGAGTGTGTCAGTGTGTGTGAGTCTGTATGAGTGTGTGTCTGTGTGTGTATGTGAATGTGTGTGATTGTGTGTCAATGTGAGTGAGTGTGTGTGTATGTGAATGTGTGTCAGTGTGTGTGAGTCTGTGTGCAAATGTGTGTCAGTGTGTGTCAGTGTATTGTGTGACTGTGTTGTCAGTGTGTGTATCTGTGAGTGTGTGTGAATGTGTATGTGTCTACGAGTGTGTCAGTGTGTGTGAGTCTGTGCGAGTGTGTGTGTCTGTGTATGTGAATGTGTGTGATTGTGTGTCAATGTGAGTGTGTGTGTGTGTGTGTGTCATTCTCAGTACCCAGGACATTGTCTGAAGTGTGCTCAAACCCTCCAGTGAATCAGCGATCCCGTTCACATGGCCATACCCTGTAATGGTATAGATGATAGCCCATTCTCGCCTGTTAAGCTAAGTGACTCACCCACCTCCTCCCATAGGTTTGGCTCAGGGACTCCATCCAGTGGATGAAGACTTGAGCTCAAGGCTGATGTGCTCTGTTGGTACCTCAGGATCTTCAGCTTCTTCAGCCTTCTTCCAAGTCTCCTGACATCCTGAGGTACCAACAGAGCACATCAGACTTGAGCTCAAGTCTTCATCGATTCCAAACTCCCCTGATTGTCCTTCAAGGCCTCACCCTTCTTCCCATCCTTACTTCCCACCAGCTCCTTGGATCCACCTTCTCCTGTAGCCAGGTCATTCCACCCCACCCCACTGCTGACCTGTTCAGAATCTGTGTCTTTTAAATGCCAAGGCCCCCAAACCTGAGCTTCCAAGGCATCGCATCTTAGCAGGGCCGAAGCTGACGCCTGTAGGCACAAGGGCTCACATTGCAAAGCAGGGAACCTGGCCCTCCGCCCAATTCCCTTTAAGCCTGTTGCTAGCCATGTTTGTGTCTAAGCTGAAAACAATTTATTCTCAGTTTATCGTTCCATTTTAAGAACATATGATTGTCTGAAATTCTGCTTCTTTATAAAAAGAAGTGTCTTTCCTTATTTCCTCCTACTGGATCATTAATGGGCTCAGGGACCTACCATGAAAGTCACATCTTTGGGACAATTTGTCCTAAAAGCTTCGGGCCTCATGTTAGGCCCCAAATGACCTTGGGAGTAGACAGGAGCTTCCCATTAAGCTCCCATTTCCACAGGACGCTACAAGGAGCCTGCAACATTGTGCCTTCTCGATGTTCTGAATGGAGTCCTGACTTACTAGTTAAAACAATCCCAGAATGTATAGCAGCAGCTCTTTCAGGTCAGAAACTTAGACTGTTCTGAAGGTGATTGGGACTAATTTGGAAAGAGTCCTGGGAAAAAGAAGGCAAAGGGCGAGAGAAGGGAATGGAGTTTGAGGAGAGCAAATGTGTCCTCTAGCTTGGAGACAGAAATAGGAGTGATGCCTCTCACCTGGACCCATTCCAGAGTGACTAGGAGAATTGCCAATTACAAAGGCAGGACCACTGGGCCACAAACTCCCCAAAGTTAGCGATGATTTCTGCAATGTCCAATCCAATCGTCTTCTCTTGGTCTCTGGCCTTCTCTACCCGTCAGCTGCATTGGACTCTTTGACCACCTCCTCTTCCTGGGTACTCTCTCCTCTCTGGGTTTTCTTAAGCCTTTTATGTGCCGTGGACCCCTTTGGCATTCCTGTCAAACCTGTGGACCCCTTCTCAGAGTAATAGGCTTGTTTAAAAAATGCTAGATTTCAACTAGAAGTTTCTAAAAATAAAGACAGATAGATATAGATACAGATATTTCCTATTCAAGGTCACGAATCCTCTTAAATCTATCCATAGGCCCAGAACTCTTGCTCTATTGTTCTTATCCCCCACCCCACCCCCCAGAGGCTCCCCAAATAATCCCATGACCAAGGCTAGCAGGCTGAATTCGTTTTATGTGTCAGGAAGGACGAGTCAGGACAGAAGGAGGGATCAGAGCTGATCTGCACACACAGAGAGAAGATGGCAGCCACCTAGGGTTCTGACTTCAGGAAGCAGGAAACCCTGCCCATAGACCAGAGAGGGGTCAGTTCAGCATCTCAAGAGTGTCCTTGATAGACTCGATTGTCCAGACTTATTGTCCAGACAGACTCGATCCAGCCTCCAGACCAGACAGGAAGATTCTAATTCAGGTCATAGAGTCACAGATCTTGAACCAGAAGGGGCATATAAGGCCATTCAGTCCAGCTCCCTCATTTTAGAGCTGAGTTAACAGAGGCCCAGAGGGGCCATAGGTAGTCTGTATGAGAGGTAATTGGAACCTAGGTCCTCTAATGCTAAATCCAGAGCTCTTCCCCCTGCCCCACACTACCTGTCTGGTGAGGAGATGCTGCCAAGGTCACAGACATAGAAAGGGCCAGACAAAGACTTTGGATGTAGGTCTTCCTGACCCCAGCCCACTGTTCTACCCAATTGCATCATGGCCCTTGAGCTAAGGTTCTCCCCTGAGTTCTCCCCCATCCTCCTTGGTGCAGACCAGGGGATAAGAAGCTCCCACCTTGCTCAACTATGAGTCTTTGATGCAAACTGTGGCTGTCTCTTGTCTCCATTCTGCCTACAAAGGCTAATAATTGCTTTGTCCATGGAGACCCCATCACCAATCTGTCTGGTCTTGCCTGACATGCTTCTCCTCCCTTGTGCCACGTGACTTGGCTGTCATTAACTCTGGGATTTGCGGTATTTTACCCCAGGCTGATCCGTGGCCTGACCTTGTCCATGATCTTTGGCTTCCTAGGAAGAGAGACTTTCAGAGTCTGTTAGGGAAGCCTGGCTACCCAGGGACACATTGGAATGATACTTTTTCCCAGAGGGCCTGGGTGAATTTTAAAGTAAATCAGATCACTTTAATTCTACGAGGTCAAAAAAGATGCACCAGAATGGTAATTGAGAAAGCTTCTTAATAGCAACCACATGTAAAAAGAATTAGAAAATGGACATGAGCTTCTAATTGCAAGATTTTTTTTGTTTGTTTTTGTTTATTTTCCACCAAACTCACTCTATTTCCCCCAAAGAATTCTAGAAGCTGTTTCAGGAGTTCTGTTGTGTCCTCTGAATTCACTTAAGCCAACCCTAGCAGACAGAGACTTGGTTTACACTATTAAAACAACTACTACTAATACCAACAATGGTAATGATGATAGTGATCATTTATATAGTGATTTAAGGCATGCAAAGTGCTGCGGACATCTCATTTAAGCCTCATAACAGCCCTGGCAGGGTAGTGTCTTTGCTATTTCTATTTTACAGATAAGGAAACTGAGTCTCAGGGACAGGAAGTGGTTTGACCAAAGTCACCTGGGGCAAGAGTTGAAGCTGGGTCTTCCTGACTAAGCCTGGCTCTCCACTTTCATCTCAAATGAAGCCATGCAAGGGCAGGGAAGGGAAAAGACCGACCTTGGTTTCAGACCCAGGTTTACTGAGAAGGAAAAGTGCACAGAAAATTCCACGTGTGGCCACATGGCCTCCAGAATAAAGCTTATTTCAACAGAGGCAAAGGCTTTGTGGTTCCCAGCCTCCTGCTCTGCCTGCCCCCTCTGAGAAGCAGCCTTTACGCAAAGGCCTGTTATCCACATCAATTTCAATAATTAGACATAGAAAGTGGGGCCCCAAGTGTCCCCAGTGAGGAAAGTGGGGCGATTATCTGAGCAACAAAGCTCCCATTGAGTTGGGGCACGATCACATGACAGACTGCCACAGAGCCGTCTCGGTCCCCCAGCGTTCCTTTGTCCCTCGGCATCAGATAAGGGGAGCTGAGCATGGCTCCGTTTCCTTCTGGCTTTCTTGCTTCTCGCTACTGATTAGCGGTGGAATGACAACCCTTGAACTTGGTTTTCTTCGAAGGGTCAAGAATAAATTCTGGGAAACTCTCGGAGTTTCCCCCTATTTTCTGCTCTCCCAAAAGCCTCCCTCCCTCCAATCTATTGAATTGATACTGACCATTCAACAAGCATTCTCTGCCTTAAATGGGAAGATATTTTATTCCTCCAAATTCTGCAACATTCTTTTTATGAATGTGTCAAGGAAGAGGGAAACATCAGAGAATGTGGAATCAGAGCTTTTTGTCTGAAGATGAATCCAACATTTTTATATTGCTGGGCCATCTGCCAGTCAATCAACAAGTACTTATTAAGAGCTTATTATGTGCCCGGCGACATGTTGAGGGTGGGAACTGCAGATCAGCAGTGGCATTTCTACAGTGCTATAAGGTTGATCATACACTTTCCACCATGATTTCATCAGATGATCCTCACAGAAAATCAGGAGGCACCCATCTGGGAGTGCTTGTACCCATTTGACAGATAAGCAAACTGGATCTTGGAGAGCTGAGATGACTTATTCACAGTCACCCAGTCACCCAGGCATAAGTGTCAGATTCAAACCCAGAGCTCATTCCATTTCAGTTGGACAAGTATTTATGAACTACTTACTTTGTACCAGACACTGTGCCAAGCACTGGGGCTACAAAGTCAAAAGATAGTCCCTACTCTCAGGGAGCCTAATGTCTAATGGGAGAGACACTATGCAAAGGCCTCTGTGCAAATAAGATGAACAGGATACATTGAAAATAATCAACAGGGAAGGAAGGCACGAGGCTTAAGGGGATCAGGAAAGGCTTCTCATAGAAGGTGGGATTTCATCTGGGACTAAAGGAAGCCAGGAGGCTGAGATGATGGGAAAGTATCCCAGGCATGGAGGACAGCTGGGGAAAATGCCCAGATTTGGGAGATGGAGTATCTTGTGCAAGGAATAGCAAGAGGAAGGCCAGTGTTGCTGGACCACAAAGTATATGGAAGGCATTAGATAAGAAAACGAAGACTTAGACATTTGTCCAATGCCATTTCACACAAATGTTGTAATCTGAGGCTTTGATAGTAGGAAAGGTGACTGTTTTTTTTTTTTACTAGAACAGGTGTTTTAGTTCTTGAAGGGATGATGTTGATGTCCCTTTAGCCCTACTTTCTCTTTTTACAGTTGAGGAAACTGAGGCCTAGAGAGATAAAATTACTTGCTCAAGAGGAAGGACAATGGCAAAATTTGAACATGATTTATGTTCTTTCCATTCCGTTGCATTCTGTCTTTATTATTCCTACTTCCATTCTCTTTATCATTATTATTTAAATCAGGCTATGTTCCATCTCTTTTCAAGCACACCAGTTTCCAAGTGTAACCATTGTTCTATATGATGCATTGATATTAAGACTCTCTTGATCCAAATGGGATTGGGGGGCAGGGGCAGGGACAGCTTGCAGCCCTGGAGTGGTTTGAGTTTGTTAACATAGGAAAGGTTTGATTGATTGATCAGGAAGGATCAATGAACAGTCTTAAATCAGAGTGGCCAGAAACAATCTTTGAGCTATGAGAAACTGTCATTCAAATGCTCACCCCTGTCCGGCTCCCAATTCTCCTGACTGAGTGCCACTGTCAACATCAATGGAGGTTGACTCCAACCTCCCATGGAGGCTGACTTCTCTCAAACCTTCCTTCTAACCTCAATAATAAAAAAGCCCTGAGAACTCTGGGGGAAAAGCTCAGACATGTGGTTCATGTCTGTTGATTGTAATGGTTTTTATTTATTACTTACAGGACTTTCACATACATTCTTCCTCAAGACCTTTATATTGTTTGTTTGTTTGTTTGTTTATTGAAGACTCTGCCGTCTCTGTGGAACAAACCTTCGTTGTAAAGATGAGCTCTGATGAAGGGCATTAGTGCAGATGTGAGTGGAGCTGTCCAAGCCATGACAGAGGACGAAATCAAGCTTCCTGCTCATTCCTGGACTGAACAACAGAAAATGACTTCAGAAGCAAATATGGACTGACCACCTTGGCACATCTCAGCTGATTCCATTTCAATTATTTTTTTGTTTGTTTGTTTACTAAAAGGAAAAAAAAACAAAACAAACCCAAAGCTCAAGTGTGGAAAGAATTATGCTCCCTTTACTTTCCTTCTCATAACAAGAAGTTCTTAAACTGAGATCTGTACATTTTAAAACTTGAAAAAAAAATTTTGATAACTATTTCAATATATGGTTTCCTTTCCAATCCTATGCATTTTATTCTATACTTTTAAAAACATTCTTCTGACAAAGGGTTTGAAATCTTTACCAGATTATTCAAGGTGTATGTGACACACAAAAAAGGTTAAGAACCCCAGCTCTATAAAAAGTTTAGAATTTTACCAGAAATTACCGTCATGTTCACTGGCCTATAGTTGCAGCCTCTTTTCTCATTATCCTTTTTGAAAAAATTGGAATATTTGCCTTTTTCTGATTATTCCACACCACTGCATTTCAATGATCACTGATAGTCATTCAGCAACAATAGGGACCATTTCTTTCAATACCTGAGAATGTCAAGTCAAACCACTAAACATTGTGTTCTTATTTTCTAAGCTCTGGAGTTACAAAGTTCCTTCCTTCAAGGAGCTCACAATTTAAAGGACTTGAACTCATCAAAGGTAGTTGCTTTGTATCATTATTTACCTCTGGTGGCAATTCCTAATCAGCGGATTTTGTTCTGGCCTTTCTAGAGAAAAATACTAATTATTGCCCAAAGAAAAATAAACAGAACAATGTATTTTATGATGTGTTGTCCCCATGAGTTTTATGTTGAGAGTTTGTTACAGCTAACTTATGTGGAGGAGGTTGGATTGTCATATGTAGGGACACAGCATTCAAGTTGCAATGAACGGGGGGAGGGATAGGGTTGATATAAAATAAGCCTGGGAAACAGGCTGAAAGACTTCTGGTAGACTGATTTGAAGCCTTCAGATTTCTCTTCTCTCTAGCATGGACCCATCAATATCCATTCCCACTGCCTTCCCTGTTTTCTTTACCATCAACCATTGATATATTGGATGTTTAGGATTCAAATGCGGCAGTTCAAAGTTTGATCCATGGAAAGAACAGTTTGGTATAGTTGTCTGCCCAGATATTTTCCATTTTTTTTTGCCTGTCCCTGGTCTTCCAGTTTCATCCTTAAATGTTCTCAAGATGATTTGTAGCATTCAGATTTCTTGTAGAGTTTTCAGTTTTCCCTTCATAGCTTTTCATTGTTTTATGAGGTGATCCTTATAATCTCTCATCCTCCTCCTCTGCAAGATTTTACAAATGAGCTTCTGTTCTCATCTGGTGTTCTCCTTGGCAGCCCTGTCTTTCTTCTTGGTGAGGATATGTTTAAGTCTTCATGGACTAAGGCAGTTTCAAGGCTCTTGGGGCTGACCTTGATGTAGTGACTGATTTAAATCTGTTAAACTTCCACAGGAAACAATGATCATTCACAACTTTGCTTCCCATTTTTTAGTTTCATTAAATGGGTTGATTGTGTTGTGTTAATCACATGCCACATTTCGTTTTTGTTCTTTCCTCTAATTTGCTCACATTTCCTTCTGCGTATACAATAGTAAGCAAGGAGCCCCGGACTTGGGTGGAAGCCTTGATACACTTTCTATCCCCAACACTTATTACAATGCTAGCACATGAAAAGTAAGTGCTTAAAGAGGATTGTTCACTGGACTCAACTTGACATGGACCAAATAATGAAGCCTCAAAGACATGAAGCCATGAATTCACAAGTAGATGGATCAGTGGACAGCTGTTATGACCTAGTGTTTCTAAGAAAAGGGGCCACACCTGAATTCAAATTTGACCTCAGACACTTATTAGCTGTGTGACCCTGGGCAAGTCACTTAGCCTTCTTTACCTCAGTTTCCTCATCTGTAAAATGATCTGGAGAGGGAAAGAGAAAACCACCCAAATGGGGCCACAAAGAGTCAGACACAACTGATACAACTGAACAACCACCGCCTAAGAAGAGACATCGATTTTTTTCAATACTTCAAGAAATCTGGGGTTTCTTTGCTCCCTCCCACCTCCACAAGGATCCTCTCTCCCTGCTTCAGTGGGGCTCAGCCTGGCTGCTGAGGGTCCCTGAACCTCACCATGCAGCAGCCAACATCCAGAAATGAGGACCTCTGTCCTTAACCAGGCTGGCTGCTGAAAGGGGGGGATGCTGTCTGCTGCTCAGCAGAGCCTTCCTGGCAGAAGAGTTGCCCTCTGGCCTCAGAGCCCCCATCACCAGGAGGCATCGGAGGAAAGCTGAGAGTGCTGGGCATCATCGAAAGGAAAATGATGCGTGCAGACTGATGGGGACCCCTGCCCAGGAGAGGTTCCCAGGAGGGAGCAGGGGAGCCATGAAGCACCTGCATGCTAGGCACCTTCCAGTGGGCCTAGGGAAGAGCAAGGACCTGACCAGGCCACTCCACTAAATGACTGGCAGCAGAGACATTTTCTAGCCTGCCTCCTTCAGGCCTATTCTAGACTAAAAGAGAGATACAGAGACAGAGAGAAATATAGAGAAACAGAGAGGAGAGAGAGAGAGAGAGAGATAAAGGGGGGAAGGAAGAGGGAGAGAGAGAGGAAGAGAGAGAGAG
>NW_027186383.1:6241659-6264116 GCF_028583685.1 Petaurus breviceps papuanus
CCCCGTCCCCATCCCCTACCCCCTCATTAGGATATTGGATCCTTAAGGGCAGGCACCTTCTGCTCACATATCTTTGTGAGCAGGTAATTTATATTACCTCCCAGCACTTGAAACAGTGTTTACTGTATAGAGTAAGCTTAATAGTAAGCACATGGCAAATACTTAATAAAGGCTTTTAGTTTGACTCGTTGAGGTAACTTTTTGGAGCAGTGTAAAGGACAGGCAACGAAGGTCTAATATAAAAATTAAAAGAGGCATTTACCTCTAGGTGAGGATTAGGGAGGTTGGACACATATGGAATCCTGAGTACATTCCCCCAACACATTTTAGGAAGGACATTGATGAAGTAGTCCTGGGGTTTGGAGCTGGGAGGGATCTCCAAGGTCATTTGAGAGGTCAGAAAAGTGAGGCCTATAGTGGTTAAGTGATTTGTTCAAGGTCACTTAGGAGGTGACTGTTAGCCCAGCAGGGGAGGCAGATGGAGGAGGTCTCTGTCCGTAGGCCCAGCAGAAGCTTCTGCAGGAGTGTGTTAAGCCCTGTCTGCCATGCTCCCTTTTATCAGGGCCCAGGGGAGGCTAGGGTGTGACTGTCAGGGATAAATAGTTAGAGACAACAAAAGGAAGAAAAGCCTGACTTTCCCTTGATGCCCTCCCCTATTTCCCATCCCCTCTGAGTCACTGGCAAAGTCCCAAGGCATCTCTCCAGTCCCAGTCTCCCTTGGAGACCTGTCCACCCTGACTCTGACCTGAAGGCATTCTCTAGTTCTCCTCCATGCCTGCTTTAGCAAAAACACCCAGGAGAGGGGAGTGACATCATCTGGGTTTTTCTAAATTACCTTCTATCCACCCTGACCAAAAGGCCATGCTGTCTGCCAAGGGCTTCTGCGAGGCTTTGGGACCAGCATCACCCCCAAATAGAACCAAGCATTAGAAGTCCATTTGGGTCTTTGTCTAGCTTTGTTTTTTCTTTCTCCTCTAAATCTCAGCTCTATCCTGCTCTGTGCCTTGGGAAACAGATGACCAACCAGGATGGGTGAGTTGGTGAATAACAGGATTGACAGTGAAGCTGATTAAAAATAATTCTAGGTTCTTAACCAGAAACATGTCGAAAAAATTCCAAACGTGAAAATAAAAATCCAGCCAGATCATTATTTAATTTAGAAATCTTTCTCCTAAAAAAAATATTTTTATCCTGAACTCAACCACCCAATAAAACGAGTATTCCCTAGACATATTAGACAGAGCAGGGCTGCACGTGAAACCATCTCCATTAAGTACAGTTTGCTTTGCTTTTTAAATACGCTTAACCCACAGCTCCCAAAGTAATCCTGCCCATCTGGGCTTCTTTCTGGACTTTTAGAAGTCATTCTTTGGAAATAAAAAAGCCCCCAAAGGTTATTGGGGTTTGTATGTATGAGTATGTGGCGGACAATCCACTTAGCCCTTGCTCCTAAAAAGCTCTAGCTTTCCCAAGGTTCCTTTTGGAAGTATCAGGATCACCTTCCAGGTTAGCAGTTCCAGAACTGAGCACCCAGCACCCTGAGCATGGTATCTGGCAGTGATGAGAGCAGCAGCCACAATAACCCGTACCATTTCTGTAAAGCTGTCAGTCTTGCAAAGCATTTTACAAACACTGTCTCAGCAGGTCCTCACAATGGCCCTGCAACGTAGGCGCTATTATCATCCCCATTTTACAAAGGAGGAAACAGAGGCTGGGAGGGAGGAAGAGACTTACGTGGGTCACATACATTTAAATATTTGAGGCAGGATCAGAACTCGGGCCTTTCTGACTCCAAGCCCAACACTGTCTGGTATGCTGCCTAGCTGCCTCTAGAGATCTGAAGGGTATGACACCATGCAGGGTGGATGGCAACACCCCTAAGGGCCCTCTGGCTGCATTCTTCCATATATGCTCCTGTCTGTCAGTGGCTTTCCTCGAATGGAACCCCCAGGACCACCCTCCAGATGTGATCTGATTGGGGCAGAGGACAATCGTCACCTCCCTCAGTGCTCTCTGAGTAGAGTACAGGAGAGCTCGGGCTGGTTTTCGGTTTGGGGTGGGGGGATTTTTGTCTTTGTGTCAGGCTAATGGTCTATATTGATTGCACCATCTCAATGGATAGATACTAGTATTCCAAAACAATGGATCTCTAGGAAATTACAAGAAATGATGAGTAATTTCTCTACAAGATATTACAATTGAGGAACGTGGGTATGAGACAAGCTGAAGTATTTCCCAACCTAAAGTGCAATTCATCTAAGTAGAAATACTTGGGCAGGAGGGAAATCACATATTCAAAGACAAGGAATGAAAAATAACTGAAGGAAAAGAGAATATTGAATCACTTCTGATAAATGTTCCTCAACCAAGAAAAATAATGTGAGAGAAGCTAGTAAAATTAAAACAGGGTGTGTTCGTCCCATTTATGGGTCTTGGGGAAAATGCAGCCATCGGGATTCATGGCCAGACTGAATGTATGCAGACAAGTTAGGCTGAGTGATCAGCCCAGCCCTGGGAATTATGGAAATTACACAGTAGAACTGAGCTGCAATGCATTGACTTGATGTGGGTTTGGATAGAATGTGGGTCCATGAGTGTCTCCAGAATGGCGCTTGCCCTACCAAGCTAGAGCCTGTGACTGAAGCCCACAGAAACAAGTCTTCTGGGTAGTCAGTTCAATCCCCTTCCATTCAATCCAATTCAATTCTGTTTGGCTAATTTAGTTAGTTATTATCTTCTATATTCTGGGCATTGTGCTAGGCCTTGAGGATACAAACACCAAACAGTCCTTGTCCTCAGGGAGTCTACATTCTAATGGGAGTAAACAACATGTGACGGTTTCAATAAATGCAAAGGAATTTCTGGGTCAAGGTAGAGAACACCCCCCAAATGTGAGGGCTCAGGAAAGACTTGTTGTCAAAGGTGGTCCTTGATGTGAGCCTTGAAGGGAGTAAGGATTCCCAGAAGAACTTAAAGAGAGCCTGAAGGCAAAGCAATGGAGGCAGGAGATGATGAAAGGTTTTTATGGGAAATGGGCTGGGAAGGTGATTATAGGAAAGGGCGTACTGCAGTCAGCCTGGAATTATGGGCAGGGCCCAGACTGGGCCAAATGAAGAAGTCTGTTTTTTTCCCAGAGGCATGTGAACTCCCTGAGCAGGGCAGACACACATCACATCTCTGCCTTAGGAATTTCAGTTTGGCAGCCATGAGGTGGAAGGGCTAGTATGGAAGAGACAATGGAGAGGGTGTCGAAAGAGAGATCAGGTTAGAGGAATGGGGTCTCGTAAAATCATAATAGCAATAACATTAACAAGAGGTGGCCCTTCCTTCGCACATGAAGGTCAGAGGATAGGTTTCCTTGAGAAGAGTTGGAGGCTCCTGGAGGAGCCCTGAAAAGAGAGGGAAGGCACTGCAGCTGTTGGAAGCACCCCCAAGGCCCTGGATGTGCATCTCCATCTTTCTCTGGCAGTGGGCCAACCATCCCTGCTGCCATTATGGAAAGCAGCACCCCCAAGATGCCGCGCAACTTGAAGCACCCACCTTCCTTTCTCTGGGTCCTTAAAGTGAAGGGGTCTAAAAAGATGGACACAAAGTTTCCTTGGGGCTCTCCAGGTATGAGTCCAGTGATACAACTGACCCCAAGATCCAAAGTTGTAGCAAGAGACCCACCATGAGTTTCTGTGAGGAACCTCTGTTCCCCAGTGGCCAAAAAAGCAGACTTGGTCGCTAAGGGAGTGGGGCTCATGCTGGGGGAAGGGTCCACACAAACTCCTTTCCCCAGTTGTTGGGGGTTCCATTGGATGCTGAGTCAAGGGTAAGGCATCTGAAAAAGAACAAAAATGGTGTGGGTGGGTCCTTTGGCACTGTTGGAGTTAGTGAAAACCTTACCGTGGGACCAACTTTTCCCTGCTTTGGCCAACTCGGAGTTTTCCCCCTTTCAAGCTTCAGATTCCTAGGCCTCTATGTAATATCACTGTTAACCATCAAGAAAATAAATAAGGGAGCTGCCCATGTGGGGGTGGGGATAAGGGGAGCGATAGGGCCGTAGCAAGAGGTCAAGGGGGAAAGGCAGCTGGTCAAAGATAGGAGGGGTTAAAACAACATTTTCCTAAAGATGCAAGATGTAGTAGGCTTTTTCTTTCTTTCTTTTTTGTAAGAAAAGGCATTTGAAATAGGCCTTTTATAAACATTTACAGACAAGTGATTGCCTTAAAATAACAATTAGGGTCTGGTTTGTGATGAGCAGAGTCAGGAGTTGTAGAGTTAAGGCAAGAATGCTACCCTCCATCCTCCATTCTTCTTGATGGACCTAGGAACACCACTGGCATATGGAGAAACATCTCCCTCTGTCCTGAGACCTCCCTGAGAGAGGACAGGGAGAAAGAAGAGAGGGGGCGATTCTGCTGAAGTTCAAGATTCTTCAGACCTGGAGAGGCAAGGCCTTGCCTCCAGTACTTTCCAGATGCCCCCTTTTACACATGTGCTTCCTGCCCTAAATGGCACGTCTAGGAATTTCAGAAGGGAGCATTGCCAGGGAACGTGTTTCCAGGGGAAGTTGTTTCTAAAGCATGTCATCCTTGCACCGCGGATCACTTTCAGATACTTGATTGATGAGGCTCTGACAAGATCCCCTTATGCCAGGGGCCACATTCCTCTCTTCCACAAGAGTCTAAAGGCCTCTCCCCTCTCCTTCCTTTTAAGGGGATTCTTTTTTCCAAAGTTGTAGCAAATGACCCATCATGAGTTTCTGTGAGGAACTTCTCTTCCCTCAGTGGCCAAAAAAAGCAAACTTGGTCACTAGTGGGGTGGGGCTTGTGATGGGGGAAGGGTCCACACAAACTTCTTTCCCCAGTTGTTGGGGTTCCACTGGAGCCAAAGACCCCTAGCTAATTCCTGACTCTAAATGCAGTCTCTTTAGTTAGTAAAGATGGAACTAATCACTGGATTGTCAGACAGATCTTGAATTTCAAGAACCAGCCCATGAAACACCTTAACCCTCAGCAGAGACGTGTGGGACCAAGGAAGGAGATGAAGAAAGTACTCTGTTAGCAATAGGCTAGACTTTCTGTGGAGGGGACTCCCTGTGTGAGAAATCTCTCCACCAATTCAGTTCCCAACCCCGTTTATGACAGTAAATGAAGAAGTCCTGGGGAGGTTTCTCAGGGTGTGCGGTGATTAAGTGATTTGTCTGCGTGTCCAGAGCTGCTCAGCGTCAGAGGGAGGACTTGAAGCCAGGCTGGGTGTCTGCAGCCCCAGCCCCACCGGCCCCTTGGTTCTCTTATCTGAGATCTCTCTGCCTTACTCCGGCTTTGCCTTTCCTGCCCCCAACGCCCCCTCCCAAGACACACCCACCGAGAGGGGTTTGCTCCTCCTGCTTCTCTGTTTCGCGACCTTTTCTCAAAATGCCTTTCCTAGTATTGAGGAGGGAATCACGATTCCCGTCCAGCCACAAATTGGAGTATCCAGAGAAGAGTAACCAGAAGATCAGAGGTTCTCGAGACCTTGCCCTAGGATGAGGCATTGTGGGAACCATGGAAGTTCAGTCCTGAGAAGAAAAGAATGTCCTGGCAGCTCCTGTTATGTCCCTGGAGGCTGTCCTGTGAAGGAGGGATTCGGCTCCACTTTAGGTTTGGTGTCAGTACTGATAAGCATTGTTTCCTAGATTGGACTCCCGAGCCCAGAGTCTAGGAAGGCAGTCATCCACTTAACATCATTTGTAACAGGAAATTATAAGAGCTGGGGAAACACTTCATGTGCCAGAGAGGTGAATTTGTAGGCAGAGAAACCAAGTTCAAATCTCTTTCTTCCACTTCCTTACCATAGGACCTTGGACAGTTCACTTTATCTCTAGTCCTTCATGCACCTGGGGAAAGAAGAGGAGAGGGGAGGAGAGGAGAGGGGAGAGGAAAGGGGAGGGGAGGGGAAGGGAGAGATTAAACCAGGTAACCTCTAGAGAGCCTCTTAATCTGAAGCCTTGGGTCCTCAGATCCTACTTAGGAAGTCTTTTATAGCAATAATACCTGCCCTATTGAACTGATGGGTTAGTCAGAAAACCCCAGCAACCATTCAGGCAACATTTAGTAAGGAGCTCTGTCTGACCAGGTTGGCTACTAGTCCTTGGGACTGTTTGGAGGCTTTGGATTGCCTTCCTAATAAGATATCTTAACAATCAAGGAAAGTCCCATTTGTCAGCAGCGCATTTCGCCACCATTGGGATGTGATCTGAGTTTTGCAAGGTTCAGAATCACTTCGCTGACAGTACAATTTTGGGAAAGTCATTTAATAGCAGCACACATTTACATGACATTTTAAGCAGAGTTTCCTCACAACCATCCTGAGACATGGGTGGAACAAGGCGTCTTGTTACCACTTTTAAATGAGGAAGAAATAGACTGTCAGAAAGGAGAATTAACTTGTCCAAGGTCACACAGCTGTGAAGGAAGTCCCCTAATTCTAAGCCTACACTGTCCACCAAGTTGCCTCTCCTCCATGACACTGAGGCAGTTTCCCCATCTGTAAACGAGAGAGGCTGGATGGCCTCGTACCATGTAGGTATTCAGAGCCCAGAGAAGATTTAAGGGGGAATATGATAAGTGTCTTCAAATATTTCAAAAGCTGCCTCAGGGAAGGCAGCTGGTAGTTCAGTCTTGTTCTCCTTGATGCCAGAGGGCAGAACTGGGGGTGGGGTGGAGGGAAGGGAAAGCAATGGGAAAACATTGAAAACAGGCAGATTTGAGTTCAATATAAGGGGAAACTTCTTAACCATTAAATGTATCTGAAAGTGGAATGATCTGACCAAAGAATGTAAGTTTCTTGAGGGCAAAGACTATTTCATTTTTGTGTCTACAACCTGAGCGTCTGGCACAGTACCTGATACTTTTTTGTTGTTAAGGCCTTTTCAGTCATGTCTGACTCTTTGTGTTGCCATTTGGGTTTTTCTTGGCAAAGCTACTGGAGGGGTTTGCATTGCCTTCTCCAGCCCATTTTACAGATGAGGAAACTGAGGCAAGCAGAGCTAAGCTACTTACCTGGGGTCAGGCTGAATTTCAATTCTGGTCTTCCTGACTCCAGACCTCAAACTCTATCCACATAACAGGAGCTTATGAAATTCTTGTTGATTGATGGTCTGAGGAAGGAATGGCTCTCCCCTCCCTGGAGGCCTTGAAGGCATGATGACCTATTCTCTGTTATATGACAGAGGGAACTCTCTTTCTCAAATGGATTGGGCCAGATGACTACTGAAGTTCCTTCCACAGAATTGCAAATTCTGTGATTCTATGGAAAGCACTGTAACTCTATTTCCCCTTCAGGTTGCACTGTGGGATTGCCCTCTTCCCAAACCCAACTTCCCCTAGTAAAAAGAAGTCATTCCTTGGAATTAAACCAATAAGGTTTATTTGTTTGTTTGTTTTTTCCTCCAGAATATCCTGTCACAAATATGTTAACATGGATAACAAGAACAAAGAAGCAGAAGTAAATAGAATCCTTAATGATTTATGTGCCTCATTTGATCCACGGCAACCCTATGAGATAGGGGCTGTTGGCATTATTGCATCCATTTTACAGATGAGAAAATGCAGGATCGGGGAAATGAAATTATGTGCTCAGGGTCACATAACTAGCAATAACAGTCAGATGAGGATTTAAAGCCTAGTGTCTCTGGGCTTCCAGTCCAACTTTATTTTTGCTATACCAAGCTATGATGCTGCCCAGATAGCAGAGGAGACAGAGCTGAGTTTTGGCTTTCCTTTTAACAATTTGTAGTTGGAGTATAACATACAGGGTGGGGGACTGACCCCAGGGGAAGGGAGGAGCCTAGATCAGTCATCCAGGACCATGAGACCCCAATGCTTGGATGCAATAGCAGAAAACAAGGAATAAGACCCAATGCCCCCTTCTGCTTGACCAAGTGGGCAGTTTGCGTGAGGGTGGTCTGGCCAGAGTGGGCAAAGGCAAAGTCAGCAAGGATCAGACTGGAGTCAGATTGAGAGGGTTCTGAAGACCAAACTAGATTTGTATTTTGTCCTGAAAGGAAGAGGGAGCTTCTGGAGCAGGAGAGTCCCATGGTCAAACCTTCACTTTAGGAAAATCCTTTTAGCAGCTTTTCAGAGGATGGATTGTACAGGGGAGAGACTGGATGTCAGGGGGAGTCCTAGACACAATACTTTGGCATGGCCTGCTTTAAACGAATTCTTTGCATGGCCCTGCTCTGTACATTACAGATGTACAGATAAACAGAATGAAGCATTCTGGGTGACCTGCTAACAAGGGAGGCCCCTGAAGCATTCTGGTTTTTTATTCACAAGCACATGACAGGGATTCTTCTTCTCAGGCAGTGGGCTCCTAGACTAGGCAAATGACCTCACACAAATGGGGCAAGGGGTCCTTGAGTAGTGGGGGACCAGTGGCAGGCGTGGCTAGGATCCCACCCAGAGGGGCTTGAACTCAAGATGAACTAGTGGGGAGGAGTCTAGTTCTTCTTGTGAAAATAAAGTGGCTAATTTGATAAATATGTCCGAGGAGGGCTGAGGGGAAGGGAGTTTCCTTGTCCAAGATTTCCCATCTAATGGGGCCCTTGGATTAATCACTCCCATTTTGTTCCCTTCCTTTGTAAAGACAGTGAGCCAAGGGGAGGGAAAATCAGAGCCCTTTGGGGGTGACTTTCTTCAAGGGGAATAAAGGATTCCGCCCTTCTGGGAGGTGGATTCAGTAATCTAATGAGGACAATACCTATTTTTATAGCCCTTTCAAGCCTACAGAGTGCAGGGTCCTAGATTTAGCGCTGCAGGGGACCTTTGAGGCCATGTGGTCCGGCCCCCTCATTTTACAGGCTGGAAACTGAAGCCTAGAAAAGTTAAATCATTTACCAAGGAACACGGCTCCCAGGGAGCAAAGCCGGGATTGAAGCCCATAGCCTCGCACCCCAAATCCACAGGTCCTTTCCAGCGCCATAAGGCAAACAGACAGGATTGGGGCCTTTGATATCAATGGGACAGTTATTTTTAAAATATTAACTCACCATAAGCGAACAGTGGGTGTTTCCAACTTGGTTTGGTCCATATTAAAATGGCCAGAAAGCCCCATGGTGGTCAAGGGCCACACATCTCTTTGTAGCCTAGATCAGCTAGGCTGTGGCTCTCGGTGACAGTGCCAACGCTACCTAACTCTTTCAGGGCTACAGCTTTATAAGGCATGCATTGTCCTATTCAGTCTTCAGAGCAACCCTGGGAGGTAGGTGGTACAAATACCCCTGTTTTACAGGTGAGGAAACTGTGGCCAAATGGTCAAGTCACCGCTCAAGGTCCCAGACGATGCCAGAGTCCGGGTGGGCACTGCCCTCTGCATAACTTGTGCTGCTCTGGCCACCGGCTCTGAGCCCTGGGCTCTGTTCCCACTTCAGCTGATGAGCCCTTTGGAGAATGACTCCCAACTTACCCATGGTTCCCTTTACTTACCTGCTCTCTGTGACTTTGGGCAAGCCACTTAACCTGTCCAGTCCTCAGATTCCAGGGCTGGGCCAGATGAACCCAAGGGATGTCCTCCTCTGATTCCTATGATCAGTCCTATATGATGAAAAAAAGACCCGGACAACTGCTTTATCTCATTCAGGAAAGAAGGAAAAGCCATATTCAGTCACACCACTTTTTTGGTGTATACAGAGATGGCCACCAGGTGACTGGCTGGGGGTTTCACCTTCTTACTGAGCTGTACACATGTGGGCACTTCTTCAGAAAGGTGGTAGGCACAATACAAGAAGGCAGGTGGTGGGGGAGTGGCACTGGGTGTGCATGGGGGCCACAGTGATGGAAGGGGGCACCCTTTTCAGTAGCAATGGAGTATTGATTTGATTCTGTTTCAGACCCAGAAAGTCGAAGAGAGGGGGTGGACAGGGCAGCCATTCACTTCCACTCCCTGACTTTCCAGGAAAGGACAAATCTGGGGAATGCAGAGAATCTGGGTGTAGCCCAGGCCCAGGGGAAGCTGCTCTTCTCAAAAGGCCAAGAGCCATGTCCAAGGTTACAGATCAGGCATCACAGCCAGGACTGGAAATCATGGCCTCTGACATCAGAGCCAGAGGATTCTCTGCCAAAGCCTACAGCTTCTGCCTGATACTAAGGGGTCCCAGGAAACTTTGACCAGCAGATAAGCAATGGGCACAGGGAAGTCACCTGAGTGTGGGTGCTCATGCTTCCTGACAATGCTGGAGAAGCCAGGATGACTGCTCCTGGGCAGTCTGGTGCAATAGGAAGCTTGGCCTGAATCTTAGGGCCTGCTCTCCACTTCTTCCCTGGGGAGAATCATCCAGCTTGTCTGGGCCCTCCCTTTCCTCATCTCTAATCCGGGGGCCCTCTGCTCCTGGGTCTGGCTCAGTATTTATGTCTTGTCTGACCCAGAACAAGTCATTTCCAATCTGTGGGTCTCAGCTTTCTCATATGTAAAATGGCAGGATCTTAGATGGCCCCTAAGGCCCCTTCTAGCTTGAAATCTGTGGTCCTTAGTTACTTCTGAACTGTTTTTCCCATCTTCCATTATTTTCTTTGTTACAAAGGCCAGCTCTGTGGGAGGGGAAGAATATCCTGGGGAGTCTAGGCTTTACAAACACAACAGTATCATCAGTGAATGCCTTAAGGCCAAGTTAGCTGAGGACAAGGTCCTCCATAATGGCACTCAACTGTGGGACCGAGAAAGGAGGACTGGAGAGAGACCCCCAAGACCCCTGTTTGAGCCTGACTTTGGTGACTTCTGACCAAATGTCCAGTGCCCTTCCCTTCATGACACTGTCTGTGTCACTGACATTACTCTGGGAGCACCGTGAAAAGAGGCACGATTTTTACCCCCTGTGCCTGCCGCATAGTAGGGTCTTATTGACTTGGTTTCTCTCTTGTGTTCTCTGGTTCAGCCAATGTATGGAACAGGGATTAGTATTTTTGCTTTGTTTTTATGTTTGCTTTTTAAACAAGATTAAATTCACACAATCATTAAGTAACCTTTTGTTTTGAAAATAATCAGTGCTTTGAATTCAACTAGTCCATCTCCTTCCTCCTCCCTACCATCTTTATACAGTTTCTAAAAATTATTAAGGCTTAAAACAGCATTTAAGACTCTTGGGACATTCTCCATAGAGGTTTATTGTCCTTGGGATCCAATGGTGTTGGGGTTTTTTGTGTTTTTTTGTTGTTGTTGTTTTCAGGGAAGGCAAGTATCCCCAACACTCTGGGTGTTTACACTTGAATTTGTCCAAGAACTGACCTTTTCATATTCTGGTCTCATGGGAGTTGGACAGAAGGAATTGGACAGAGGGTCCATGTGAGATTATATTTGTCCCTGACTAAACCCTGATTCCTAATTCTCTGATGCCTACATCTCTGCCAGATGATTCATTTCAACCCCACAAAAGAATTCCAGGCAGCAGTCCACTCCTGGCCTAAGACAGTAAACAGATGTCCATACACAGTAAACAAAATGGAGACAGGATAGAGAATTTCTAGATGGTGAGTGAGTGGAACAATTTCGACCTATAGACCTTTGTTAGAGCTAGGCTCTGGTGCTTCATTGTCCAATGGCCATGACCTTGGGCTGTCACTGTGTCACAACCATGACCCTGGACTCTTGAGAGTTATGCCAGACTGTAGGTTCTGGAGATGCCAGTCAAGCTCGTGATAATGTCTCTTGTCTGAGACCCAACCCAGGTGAGAAAAAAACAGCTTCAAATGTGTTGAGGGATTTAGGAGATCTATGTCTCTCAAATCAATAGCTGTGTTGCTTAAATCATGATCTTTTTCAAGGGATTGCCTTTGACTCCTTTGGCAGGCAATCTGGTGAAGGCTATGGAGCCCATCTCAGAACAATATGTTTAAATTTATAAAACACGTAAGATTATGAAAGAAAGCAATTATATTGAAATACAATTGTCAAAAGATTTTTTTTCTTTTTTCCCCCAGAGGTTCCAAGATTCCCACTTTTTTTTAATTAAGATTTTTCTCTTTGCTTTTTTGGAGGGAGGAAGGTAGGGCAATTGAGGTTAAATGACTTGCCCAAGGTCTCACAGCTAGTTTTGTGTTAAGTGTATTAAGTCAGATTTTAACTCAGGTGTTCCAGACTCCAGGGCCGGTGCTCTATTCACTGCACCACCTAGCTGCCCCCAAAAGATTTTTTAAAAAGCAAATTCCTGGTCCCCAGATGAAGCACCTGCATTCTTATACTTTACTGAAGCATCATCTAAATTAAACATTATACTGCTTTCTCTTGCCATTTTTGAATAATGGCTTATAAATAAATCCTCCAGAAGACCAGTAGAAGGAGAGATGACAGATCTAGAGCTGAAAAGGACCTCAGAAATAATCTATTCCAATCCTCCCACTCTACAAATGAAGAAACTTAGTCAAAGAGAAGTTAAGTGACTTGGACATCTCACACAACTAGTAAATGACAAAGGCAAGATTTGAACCCAGATTCTGAAGTTAATGTTCATTCCACTGAATCACTGACTGACTACATAGCACCAAAGGCTTCTTTTTATGATCCCTGTTTTTTGTTTGTTTTTGTCTGATTTTAGCTATGCTCAGGTTCATGATACTACAAGGGAGTAATTGTTCTTTCAAATGGATTGTCTCTCATCCCTCACCAAAGCTCAAAACAGACTCATTAACTCAAAGAAAAAGATATTTAAACAGAATTGCAAGACAATCTGCCCCTTCCTCCATCACAAACACATGCGACTTTGACGTTTCATGATCAGAGATTCATAGACTTAGAGATGGAAAGGGCTTTCGAATTCATCATCCCATGAGATAATACATGTAAATCCCTTTCTATTCCAGGCTCCTGGGACAGCACTCCTCCCTAGATTACTCCAGCTTAAAGAGCTTAGAAGAGCGTTCCAGCTGGAGCTCCTCCTTGCCGGTGAAGCCGTTGGTCACTACTTCCCCTTAGGGCTGCTAGCATCTGCTGCTTCCCTGCCCTCCTCAGTAGATGTCCTGCTCCTCCTCTGAGCTACTGACATCTTTTCCCCCAGGGAGCTGTTTCTTCCATCAGCAGCAAGGGTTCTTCTTAGAACACTTTAGTGAAATCGCAGGGCCTCTAGCTATGTCAGCTCTTTGGTTAGTCAGTCACAGCTGCACCTAGCCAGTACAGAAGAGTCTCTCATTTTTCCTCAAATGGAACTCCCTAAATATGCTTAATATTGAGATTGGAGTCCATAGGTACCCTGAGATACCTTGTGACTCCTGGTGATGGGAGCCCTTTTTTCCCTTTGTGGAGTCTTCATCAAGTTCACTTCTAGATATGGGATCCGTAGTGAATGATTAGCTCCTTTGTTTGACTGATGTGACTTCTTATGAGACTTAACATCTCTGCTACTGATTCCAATTGCTGCAGGTACCTCAGATAGTCCTTCATATCTTTCAAATCTCACAGTAACAACACTTGATCAACTGCAATCTCCAGTTACACATTAACCTAAGATTAGGAAATAATAAATACCAAAAAGACAAAAGAAATGGGCACCATGCATTCAGGAACATATGGTAGCCAAATGTGAAGACAGAGTACCTCTTGACCCTCCCCCCCCACCCTGAAGTTCAGAGCAGTCCTATTCACCCAAAAACTGCCAGTGAAGAGAGTGAAAAATGGTCTGTTCCAACCTTTTTGTATATCCTTTTAGCTCCTTAGACAACTAGAAGATGTTTCATCATCCCTCTTAAGGGAGTTAGTGCTTGAGCTGAGCTTTGAAGTACATTAGGTAGTTTTAAGGGGTGGAAATTAGAAGAGAGAGCATCAGGTATGTAGGATATGCAAGGTTCTGAACAAGGAACAGCAAGCAGGGCAGTCTTACTGAAAGGTAGATTGGATGAATGGAAGCGAGATGCCATAATTCCTCAAAAATAGTTTGGAGACAGTTGGGAAAGGATTAAGTGCCACAGAGGAGAATTTGCATTTTATTCCAAAAGAAAGAGAGAATCACTGAACCTTCCTGAGCAGGTGAGTGACAGTCAGAATATCCTGATGACATATTAATTTTCTATCTGGTTCTGAAAATATTCAGCTTCCTGTGTGTTCCCCAGTTTCACTTCATGCTTTTGCTCACTATATCTTTGGGGAATTAATCATTTAATTTCTCATTTTCTTCATTCGTGTCAGTGAAGCATCATTCTTTGTAGAGAATCAGTGTTTTATCACTGCATACTTCTATTCAAAGAATGAATGATTAAACTATCCAGGTGATGTGCATTTTACTTTCTCTGTGTCCTTAGTGATTGCACACAAAGAACCCTGGACAAAAGGGAGGGTGAGTGTCAAAAGGTGGTGGGAATGTTACCCAAAGATTCCAGTCTTGTAGTCATTTATTTACTTTTTCTTTTACAATCTGTATAGAGAACTTCTGATATGGACACTCCCTCTCCCAGTGGAGGCTGAGTAACCAAGGGGCACTGAGAGGTTAAGAAATCTGCCTAGTGTCACACAGCCAGTATATGACAGAGACAAAATCATAACCCAAGACTTCCTAGTTTCCAGGACCACTCTCTATCCTGTGTGCCATACTGTCTCTCCAGTTATTGACTTCTAAAACCCCCAAAACATCATTTTCTGGATATTGACAGTTACTCAGAGGCTTTCTTAAGAGTCAAGGAATCTGAGACATTTCTGAATAACCTTATTTTGCTTTATAGATGAAGAATGATGTTTTGTCACATCTGTTGTTGATAAGACCAATTAGAATTTGATTTTTGGCAAAAACCAAGGACAGATTATAAAAGGAATGGTGAGTGATAAAGCAGTGATCTCCAAGTATCAACATGACTTATTCAAAGAAAAGTCATGACATAATAACTTTGTTCCCTTTAGTAACTGACTTAGTTGTTGAGGGGATGCCAAAGGTAAGACTTGTAGAGATTTTTGTGAAGTATTTTACAGAATCTCACAGGAGAGGTTTCTTGTGGAAAAGATGGAAAGATGTGCACTAGTTGGTTGGACAGTTATGTGAATTTAGAACTGGTTGGATGACCAAACTCAGAAGGTTTCCAGTGGAGTGTGCTGGGAATTTCTACTTGGTTCTGTGTTCAACATTTTTTATCAATGACTTGAAGGCCAACATCAATATCAAGTTTACCTAATGCATAGGGGGTTACAGACCTGGGTGTCCTGGGGTAACAGTTAGGTTTCAAAATCTTGATAGGGTAAGACCCTGGGTTGATTCTAATAACATCAGTAAATCAGACACATGGCCGAGTGGGAAGATATTGGACCTGGAGTCAGGAAAATATGAGTTCCAACCTGATCTCAGGCATTTACTAGTTGCATGAATCAGAACAAATTACTTAATTTCTCTCTGCCTCAGTTTCCCCATATGTAAAATGAGGCTAACAATAGCACCTACATCCTGTGGTTGTTGTAAAGATTAAATGAGATAATATTTGTAAAGTGTTTTGCAAACCTTGAAGAAATATGTGAATGCTATTAACATGAAATTCAATAGAAATAAATGTAAAATCTTACACTGACTTTTTTAAAAAACAAACTAACCAATGTTATAAGTACAAGATAGGGGAGATTTGGTTAGACAGCCACATGCCTGGAAAAGATCTCAGTATGGATAGTGTACTGAATGCTTAATATGAGTTGGTTTTAATAGTGGTCCAACATGGTGTCCAAGAGATGCAATGTGACTTTTGGCTGCATGAAGGGAAGCAAAACTTCCAGAATTAAGGTCAGTATTGTGTCTCTACATTCTGTTCTACTCAGACCAAATGTGGAATCATTTTCAATTCTGCAGATCACATTTTAGGAAGGCTATTGAGAAGATGGAGAGTGTGTCTCCAGACAAAAGCATCCAGGATGTTAAAGGACCATTAAGGAATGAGAGATGTTTGGACTGGAGAAGATAAGACTCAGTTAGAGATGTGATTGGTTCCCTAAAGTATTTGGAGATCGGCCACATGAGAGAGGAAGGAGAAGTGTTCCACTTGGCCCCAAGGGCACGACCAGGAGGCATTGGAAGAGCTTCTAAAGATCCAAATTTGGGCTGGGAGACAAGAAAACAATTGGAGTGGTGACAAAGTGGAATACACTGCCTCAAGAAGTGTTCAGCTCCTCCTCCATGAGTGTCTTCAATCAGTGACTGGATGGCCTCTTGCCAGAGATGCTGTCAATGGAATTCTTTTCCAGAAATGGGTTGGACTAGATGTCCTCTGCAGTCCCTCCCTGGGCCGAGATTCTTTAATTATATGATGACATCATAATCACAGTAGCTGAAATTTAGTAATTGACGTATATTATATCAATCTCATATTAAAACAAACCCATGAAGAATATTCTGGAGAATATTATCCTCAATGTCTAGATGAGGGTACTGGGATTCCGGGGGGGGGGGGGGGGTGGAAGGATAATCCCCAAGTTAGCAAATGTCAGAGGCATGACTGAAATTCAGTTCCCTTGACCTTAAGGCTAAGACTCTTTCCATTATCCCAAACTACTATGGAAACAAACAACTAATAAGTAGAAATGGTTACATATTTATTTTATTCATGTGGGCCAAGGAAGTCATGGATTAATGGGATGGTGAGTGAGAAAGTCAGGAAGGCTTCATATTTAGACTTAGGCATCTGGGGAAATCTGTGAAGAAGGAGGCAAGACATTGAGGGAACCATGATCAAGAATAGGAGTGGTCCCTGAAAAGAGAGCTAAGAGAGTCAGGGTAGAGGCAGTACACTCTGGGCAAGGTCTTTCTGTCTCCCCTCTCTGCCTCCTGGCTTGGCTATTTGCAGACAATCATTCTGCTGACCTCTCCATTAGCACTCATTTTGCGAGTGGGGTAAGATGAGAGAGTAAGGAGGTTCATTAGGTCAAGCAGGGCTTTGTTTCTGGTGAGAATCTTTGACCAATATCCCTTTGTTAGAAAACCTTCACTTTATCCCTAAAGGTCAGACCTGGAAGGGACCTCAGATGCCAAAGAGTTCAACTGGACCTGGGGCTCCAACAAGGAGTCATCCAGTTACCAATTAAAGACCTCCAGTCAAAGGCAACCCACTGTTCTCCTCTAAGGCAGCTGTTTAGGGCCAGTGCTCTTTCTACAATATAGAAATACAGATATTTACTTGCACATTTATGTGTGTATGTATGTATGTATGTGTGTAGATAGATAGATGATAATAATGTACTACATAAAATATAGGTAAGTAATAATGATGGTGAAGTGCTATATGACTGTTGGCTGTCATAGCATGCATATAGCCCATTAAGCTTTGCACAGCACTTCACAAGTATTAACTCATCTGGTCTTCACAATAACCTTGGAAGGTAGATGCTGCTATTATCCCCATTTTACAGATGAGGAAATGGAGTTAGAAAGAAGTGAAATGACTTGCCCAGGGTCACACCAGTAGTAAATGTTGAAAACTAGATTTGAACTCAGGTCTTCCCAATTCCAGTTCTAGCATTCTATGCACTGCACCTGGCAGTCAGGATGGAAAGACAGATTTATGTAACATTAAATTAGTGTTGCTGGGGCAAGGAGCTGGGAAACTGAATTCCTTTTTTCTCTCTAACAGCTTGCCTTCTCTAGACTCGTATGGGTCTAGATGGGGTTCAGTTTGGGAGAAAGACCGTTCTGTAAGGGAGAGTACATTACAGTTCCTTTTCTCATAGTATTCATCTAATTAAACTCCTAGTCAGGTGCCTTGAGGTCAAAAGGTTTAAATAACCTTAGATTTAGGCTGTTTAGGTTTCTCCAAAGTAGGGGAGTAGAAGAGCATGCAGTGTTCAATATGAATTCGGGTATGGGACAGCTATTAATTTCTTACACACAAAAACATAGCTAAATGACACAAAAGCTCATAGCACACAATGAGAGAAAGACAAAACAGGATTCAGTAACAATTTGTGTAACCCGAGCTCTCTTTCTCTTAGGTCTGAGCTACAATATCTTGCTCAACCCAGTCTTTAAATTCCACCCAAAGGGAAATTCTCTTCATTCTCTAGTGTTGTAAACTATAGACAGGGACATGCTCAAGGCATCAGTCCTTCTCTATGGCAATCTCTTCTTAGAATCTGTCTCTCCCTCTAGGACCTCTCTCTAAAGAAAGCCTGTCACTATATGTCTCCTCTCTCAAGTCTAGAAGCCAGAAGAAATAAGAACTCTCCTAAACTCCCACCCATTCTGCTCCTCATGCAGGAAAGAAATGTCAACTACTTGGCCAATGAGGAGAGCATTCTATAAATGGGCTTGAGCCCCGGCTTACATTTATAGCCATTGTTACAGTCTCTCAGAAGACTGAGACTTAAATCTCATTTAAATATGAAGCAGTTTGGAAGACTGATGATTATATAGTATACATTCAGCTTAGCTCTGCACTGTCTACCTCAGTGTAAGCACTCAAGAAATTCTCCATCATTCTCTCGTTTTGGAATAGACATGGATGTGATTAAACTTTGTAGGAGAGGCAGTGTGGTGTAGTGAATAGGCCCATATGTGACACAGACTAGCTGTGGGACGATGGAGAATCCACTTAATCAGACAGCTGACTTAGCCATTTCTCAGACTGTAAGTCACAGACAAGGTGTCCATCTATATAGGCAGAGAGAGTTTACAAACCTTAAAGTTCTTACATTGAGAAAAATGACAGTTCTGAACCAAAACCACACACACACACGCACGCACGCACACACACACATGCATACACACACAGACACACACACATACACACACGCACGCGCGCACACACACGCACACACACGCACCCAGTAAAAGTTGAGAATGAGAAGGAAGGTGGAGGCACCTATGGTAGACATCCTTCCCAAGGAGTCCAGCCTGAAGAGAGGAGACATAGAGGATAGTGGAGATGGCAGGTGAAGTGAAGCTTGAAGGGGACACGATGTCTTTTGCCAAGAAGGAGGGAAAAATGAAGGTGAATAAAAGTCTTCTCCACTAAAGTCTTCTTCCCTTGTCTATAACAACAGGAGGGTGACCTGAAATCTGGATCTAGAATGGAGGGATAAGAGGATCCTGGACTAAGAGCAGGGAGAGCCCATTGAGGCCATCTAGGGGAAGTGACTTAGTCAAGGACACACAGACAGAGGTAGCAAAGGTGGGATTTCAGCCCAGGGCCTCTTACTCCAACATGGCCAGTCTCTCAGGGGTCCCTGGCATCCTCAGTATTTCCTCTTCCAAAGTGAAAAAAACCACTTTAAAGAAGAGGTCAAAGTTCAAACCCCTCTTGTTATCATCTCCACTGACAAAGGCCACAAGATGCTTATGCTGGCAGGTTTCAGTCCCAGAATCCTTAAGCCCCCCTCTAAGCCCTTGGAAAGTTAACTAAATAACCTCCATATGGTTGTGCTGGTTTAAAAGAAATCTTGTTGTCAATATTATTTAGCATTTTTTTTATTAACAACACTTATGACAGGAATTAAGTTGGATAAACATTTATTTACCTTCTGCTTTTATAGGGCAGATGGGTAAGCCATTTTCTGTTTGGGAAAAACTTTTAGCTTAATGTCTGGGAACAAGCTCTTCCTCAGCGGTATTTTAATAAACAGATGGCAGTGTATTATTTAAATTTCCCACAGAAACCATCACACTTTGGTCTGTGGAGGGCTGGCTCTGGGACTTCAGCTTGGGCAGTGGCTGGACCTAGAGCAGGGACTGTCATCTAGAACGTGGGCACCTCCTCACCCCATCTCTTCTCAGAACACTCGGAGTTCTTTAGTTAAACCATCATGGTTTAATCAGAATCTGTGGATGGGAACTGACTTACAGACGATGCCAAATAGAATTATAGACTTCCCAGGTTTAATGTCCATCTTGTGTTCCCATGGAGAAACGGATTAAGAATGATTTTTATAATATTCGATTTGCATCTGTTCCATCCAGCTCAATGGAGCATAGCGTTGAAGTTCTATCGCTGTTAAAGCTGGTGGTTATTTCAGGTCATTTGGCAAGGGCTAGCACACTCTAAGGACAGAGAAGAAACACCAAGGGGTCTGTCTCTGACCAGCTAAGTAAGTTTAGGAAAGTCTCTTGCCCTCTGTAAGCCCTGATTCTTCATCTGTAAAATGGGAATAATGATACATGTAGAATGTGCCTCACCTGGTCCTACCGAGAACAGCCCTTGCTAACCCACACAAGGCTTTATAATTCAACTCACTTCAAGTCAAGTCTATTCAACAAATCTTTGTTAAATCCCTACTAAGCATCAGGTGACGTTTTAGGCACAAAATAAATACAGTACAAAATACAAAATAAAACGAAAGATCCCGGCTGACCTCCCAATCTTATTCACCTTACTGGTCCTCTGTTACAGGCTTCCGAGCCTTACTCAGGCTTATTGTGAGGCTCAAATGAGATAAGGGCAATAAAGCCCTTTGCACACTTGGATGTGCAGTCAATGACCTGCGTTTCATTCCATTCAATGAATTCTTGATCGCCCTATATTGGCGTCTGTTGCTTTATTTATTATATTTCCTCCTTAACCAGGCTGGAAGGTCCCAGCTTAAGATTTAATATCCCCCAATAGCGACTAGGGCTAGGTCGAGTACATAGCAAGGTAGTAAATGAGAATTTGTTGGTTACCGACCCCTTTAGCATTGTCCCCTCTCATTCCCAGTGCGTTTCTAAGGCATTTTTACAGATTCACCTACATCCATGACGAGTTGTTCCAGACCAAGATCCCATTAATTCTTGTTCAATTTTTTTTTAAGTCGGTATTGGGGACTTAGGATCTAGAGAGTAATTCATGTGCAAAAGATCTGGGATTTAAATGGACAGTGCGCTCCGTAGGGGTCGGAAGTGTGACACGGCAGCCAAGGAAAGCTGCCCTGCTCCCAGGATTCGTTGGGGGTGGGGAAGAGGGGGTGCCTAGCGCAGAGAGGTGATGGTCGCTCTGCGCTGATGGTCGCTCTGCCCTCGGCCCCATCGCACCGCAGCGGGGTGCTGGGCGCCTCCAGTTAGGATGTCTTATCGAGCTGCAGTGTCCAGAGGAGAGAGAGGGCCGGAATAAGGAAGAAAAGCACACTTCGTGTTCCTCGTTAACCAAAGCAGGCACATTTATCCTGAAGAGGAGCAGTTGGTGGGGAGGAAAAGGGGGAGCAAGGACAGCTCTCTTCTAGCATTTAAAAGGCTGGCGTGTAAGTGAAGGATCAGCTCAGCTCTGCTGGAGCTCTGAAGGCAGGACCAGGAGCCATGGGGGAGTGGGTGGAGCTGCAGTGGCAGATAATGGCCTAAGGATGAAAACTATCCCAAAGTGAGGTGACCTGTTCCCTAGGGAAATGCTGAGCTCGCCATCACTGGAGGTCTTCAGGTAGAACTGGGCAGATGCTCGTTGAGGACGCTGTCCCAGTGCTCTTAGGTATGAGTTGGGCCAGGCCCCTCCCAGTCCGAGACCCCGCACTTCTGTGGTTCTTGACCCTTTCCTCCACCCATCTCCTAACAGTGACATTGATCTCAGGCTTTGAGCCACTGTGACTTTTTCCCCCTTCACGTGGCTGGGGTGCCTCCATCTTGCAGCTTGCTGAGACCTCTCTCAGCTCTAATTCTTAATGGTATGTAACCTGAGAGACCTCTTCTTGTTAATAGGCTGCCACTTCCACCATGGAGGGGGTGGGTGGTCTTTGAGTCACATTGAGAGAGCCCAAGGGCTGGGGCTTTCAGTCCCTGATTCCTGAGAAGAGAAAGCCACAGGATAAACTTTTCCCAATCAGACCCCTTTCTGGGTCATCTCCTTTCTGGGGTTCTCTGCCTCTACTCCTTGAACACCTTTCCTACACTGGATTTGGGAATGGTCTTTGCATTGCTCAAACTTCCTAGCCCCTGTTCATGGGGGCACCTGATGATTAGCTCCTAGGATCCTGTATATCTTGGTATCACAGGAGCATAGAGGAGACCCTGAGATCATGTGATTCAGCTTCCTCATTTTGGGGTGGAGGAAGGAGCTGAAGATCAGAGAGATGCCCAAGGTCACATAGCTAGTAAGTAACAGAGCCAGGATTCTGTGCATCAGCTGGCAGGTATGTCACCGTAAGTGACAGATGCAGTGGAATCAGCCCCTTGGCATCTCGGAAGAGCACAAACACCTGCCCACCTGCCTGGCTAATTCTTTGAGGATGAGCACAGTCTACCTTGGTTCTATTCTACTGATTTATAGAAGCAGAGATATTGTTAAAGGAACCTGGGACATTTCTATCTTGATACCAGAGGTGAAAGTCTTGAATCAGTGCAGGAGGGAGGAGAGCGAAAGCATCTGCCAAAAATGTCTTCATGCAACAGGAATGTTGAAATATAACCAGATGGTATTCTGGCCATAAACCATTCAGGCTCCTGGGTAGCTTCTGGGAAACTGAAATCTTTGGGTTTTGTAGAGAAGTAGAAAAAAAGGAGAGTAAAAGAGGGGGGGAGGGAGGGAGGGACAGAGACAGAGAAACAGAGACAGAGACAGAGACAGAGAGAGAGGGACAGAGAGAGAGAG
>NW_027186383.1:6264216-6271716 GCF_028583685.1 Petaurus breviceps papuanus
AGAGAGAGAGAGAGAGAGAGAGAGAGAGAGAGAAAATGGTCTGGTTAGGCTGGAGTTGGAGCTGAAATGGTTTGGCATCTGTCAGAGGAACCTTGGAGGACAGAGATGTATCCCTTGCAATGAGAACAGAGTATGGGGGAGACTGAGTCTGAATGGTCCAGATCTGTGAATTCATCATCACAGGAAACTCCCAGGTGAAGAAACTCCTTCTACCAATGCAGGTCAGCAACTCTTCAGCAAGTTATTCTCTTAGAGAATTGTCCGGGGCACTGAGAGACTGAGTCAAGTCAATAAGCATTTATTAAGCACTTGTTGTGTGCCAGGAATACAACATCAACAACAAAAATGCAAAACAAACAATAAACCCAGTCCCTCCTCTCAGGAATGCTCACAGTCTAACAGGGGAGCAAAGGTGCAGACACAATCATGTCCAGACACTACATAGACAGGGGAGAATGACCTTCCAGGATTGGTCCTAGAATTCAGGGCTTGGGCCAGACTTCCTGAGGAGATGGGATTTTAGTTGAGACTTTAAGGGAATCAGGGAAGCCAGGAAGTGGAAATGAAGAGGGAGTGAATTCCATGCATTTGGGTAAGCCAGGGAGGATGCCCAGAGCCAGGAGAAGTGACTTATTTGAGGAGCAGCAAGGAGGCTGGATGGTTCAAGCATGAAGCCTGGAGTCAGGAAGACCTTAGTTCAAATCCAGCCTCAGATACTTACTAGTTGTGTGACCCTGGGCAAGTCACCTCTCTCTGTTTGCCTCAGTTTTCTCATCTGTCAACTGAGCTGGAGAAGGAAATGGCAAACCACTCCAATATCTCTGCCAAGAAAACCCCAAATGGGGTCATGGAGAGTTATACATGAGTGAATAACAACTAAGGTCGCTGAATCACAGTGTCAATGCAGAAGAATAAAGCATGACACTAGGGAAAGGCAGAAAGGATCCAGATTGTGACAGGCTGATAACTGAAGCTGGGGTCAATAGATAGCCATTGGCATCTACTGGATAAAGGGGTGATGTGGTCAGGTCAGGGAGATCAACTTGACAGCTGAAAGGAGATTGGACTGAGGAAGGGAGACTAATTAGCTTTAATTGAATGTTTAATTTAATCAGTAATTATTGCTGTAGTACCTGTGTTAGGTAGCAGCAGGGGAGAAGATGTACAGAGGACATATTCTGAAGGTAAAGTTAACAGGATGTGACAACAGTCTGGGGATGAGGGTGGGGGTAGCGGGAAGTGCAGCTGGAGGAGGAACACCACCAGTCAGTGAGTGTTAAGGAAAGACTTGAACCCAGATCTCCCCGATTCAGGGGCCAGGTCCTTATCCACCAAATCATAGCTGTTTTTGTCAGCTGACCTATTTTAGAGAAAAGGAAACTGAGATTCAGAAACTAAGCGACATGATTATGTTGAATTGATTCCTTGAAAAGGATTGAATTGCAAAGCCGGCAGTGGCTCACTAAGCTCACTGAATGGCCTAGCTGGAATTGCAGTCCAGTTCCTCCTGATTCCAAAGCCAAGGACTCTTCCACTAGATCTCACTGACTTTCTTAGGTGAAATCCTGCCTCCAACATTCAACTAGTATTCAAACCTCCCTGAAACTCAGTTTCTTCATCTGTAAAATGGGGGTGATGAGGCCAGTTGCATATAACTTGCAGCCTTAGGTAGGATTTTCTGCCAAAAGTACTTTTCTGTCTTTAAAGTACCATGTAAATATTAGCAATTAATCATCTCCTTTGGGCTGCAGAGGCTCCTTCCCCTGGATTAATTACAGGCACTTGGCACAAACTTATCTGCTTGAGGAACTAAACCACCCAAGGGAGACCTAGAGAATGTGGAGCCATCCCCCAATTCTCCTGAGCCATTTTCTCCCAGCAGGGGCCCACTCTGGCTGCAGGGACCCACGGCTGGATACACATCAGAAATAGTTTATTGGTAGCAGCTGACAGAAAGACTGTTTCCGCTCCATGAATAGGGTTGAAATCAGAGCGGACCCTCTGGAGTCGATCACCGGAGCAATGGGTTAGTCATGGTCTCCCACTGTCCCCATCCATTTGGATCAGTGTTATTGGAGGAGAAAAAGCAAACAATGGGGAGAAAGAGAACGCATTATTTTAAAGACTGAGGGAGATTCTGTCCAGGAGAGTTCAGCTCCTTGTTTGTAGAAGCAAACCTCAGCAGAGAGCAGGAGCTGTCTTGCTGAAGGGGAAGGAAATTCAGCCTTACTATGGCCTGCATGAATGGAGGCCTTGCAAGCTTTCTTAAATTTCACATTGGGATGCTCCCCTGTTGGCTTGGCCAAGTTATGATCTTGCGTTAGTGAAGGGGGAGCTGATGGGGTTCAGCAGGGACCAGAGGTCAAGGGTCAGTCTCACCTCAGTCAATGACACTGGCATTCCCTTGGGGAATGGCAGCATGGGAGAGCTTGGTGAGGCCTGGAGTGAGAAACATCTGCTGATTCTGTGGCCAAGAGACTCTTGGGGATGAAATCTGTTACTGGTTCTGTCTGAATGAGGCTCTGCTACGACAAAGCCTGAGCAAATATGAACACTGCTCCCTTCAGGAATGAGTCCCTGTGGCGGGTCATGGAAGATGGTCAAAGGGGCGTCCCGGGCCCAGGTCACGCACTTTGGATTTTAAGTGCACAAGGAACCTTAGGACAGTCAGTGCTGTATATACTGGGTAGGGAGTGGCAGTGCGTCCTGGTAGACGGAGGGCCTTGAAGTCGGGAAAACCCAGGCTCAGATCTCACCTCTGTCACTTCCTACCTACATGACTTTGGGCAAGGCATTTCACTGGCCGGAACCTCCACTTTCTCATCTGTAAAATGGGAAGATGGCCTCTGAGGATTCTCCCAGCTTTAGTGTTAGGATTCCAACATGAGAAAAAGCAGTGAAGCCGAGGATGTTGATGGAATTGCCTGTCTCCCTAATCCCACCCTCCCAGCAGGGTTGGCAGGGAGCAAGGAAGATTCTCTTTTTTTAATGTTTAATTTTATTTTTTCTCAATTACATGTAAGCAAAAATTTTAAACAGTTTTGTTTAATGTGGAGTTCCAAATTCTCTCCCTCCCTCCCTTCCTTTCCCCCTTCTTAAGAAGGCAGACAATTTGACATGGATTATACATGTGCAGTCAGGCAAAGCATTTCCTTATTAGCCATATTGTAAAAGAAAACTCAGACCAAAAAAACCAGGAATAATAAAGGAAGTTTGAAAAGTCTGCTTCAATCTTTATTCAGAATCCATCAGTTCTTTCTCTGGGGGCAGAGAGCATTTTTCATCCTCAATCCTTAGGAATTGCCTTGGATCATCGAGTTGCTGAGAAGAGCTAAGTCATTCATAGTTGATCATGCAGGAAGATTTTCAAGGGATCCTGGGACTTTCTCCCAAGTTTCTTGGTGTCATGGTGCCTATTGGTGCCCTTCAAGGAGCACTGGACATCTCTTGCCCGAAAATGATTGTCCCTGTTGAGCACTAATCTGTTGAGCACTCACAACCTTTGGTAAAGTATCCCACCCCATACACACCCAAACAAGAGCAAACACACACACACACACACACACACACATACACACACACACACACACACACCCCTTTCCAGTCCTCTTACACCTCACTCCCCACCGGTGCACTATTTGATCCAGTGACACTGGTCTCCAGGCTGTTTCTTAAACAAGACCTTCCATCTCCCAGCTCCAGGCATTCTCTCTGACTGTTCCCCAGGTCTGGGATGCTCCCCTTCTTCACCTCCCCCTCCTGGCTTCCCTGGCTTCTTTAAAGTCCCAACTAACATCCCACCTCCTGCAGGAAGCCTTCCCCAATCCTTCTTAGGTCCAGGGCTTTTCCTCTGTGGATTATTTCCAATTTTTTCTTTCTGCAGTTTGTATATAGTTGCTTGCATGTTGTCTTCCCCAGTAGATTGTGAGCTCCTTGAGGGCAGGAAATGTCTTTTAGCTTTTTTTGTATGCCCAATTTCTGCCCTCAAGGAGTTCACAATCTACTGGCGTGTATTAAGTGTCAGTAGGCACTTAATAAGTGTTTATTTACTGGACTGACTGACTCCCCCTCCAACTGGCCCAAGAGCAAGCCACCATCAACGTTGGCCCTTCTACACACTTGTTGAAATAGGGTCCCAAGAGCAGGTCAATACCATTACCAACTTGTTGAAATATCATCTGAGCTGCCCTAATCTTTTAACCAATCAGTCAACAATCATTAATTAAGTACTTTCCATGTGACTGTCACTGTACTAGGGACTAGGGATACAAGTACAAAGAATAACAAGAACCCTACTCACAAGAAGGGGGTGAGACAGAGAAGACGTCGCCTCTTCCACAGGTCAGTCCTCTGGAATGGAGGGATATGACGTGGGATGTGCATATCCTGTAGGGGCAGAAATGGGAAAGCAGAAGGGCTCACTCCCAGTGATGTTCAGGCAAGGGGGATTCTTCTTTGGAATATTATTTGTAACCTCAGGGAGAACTATTAATGTATCATACCTTTTCTATATTACCCTACTGTGTCTCTGGGAAGTTAAAGGATTCAGTGGATACAGGACTGGGTCTGGAGTCAGGAAGACTCACCTTCATGAGCTCAAATCTGGGCTCAGATACTTACTAGCTGTGTGACCCTGGGCAAGTCACTTCACCCTGTTTGCCTCAGTTTCCTCCTCTGTAAAATGAGGTGAAGAAGAAAATGGCAAACCACCCCAGTAGTTTTGCCAAGAAATGGGGTCATGAAGAGTCAAGCATGACCAAAAGTGACTGAACAACAACAATAATATGCTGCTAGGTATGATTTGTTTGCCAGCCACTCCCTACTGACCATGTTGCCTGTTTGCACAGGTGTTGAGTGGTATATTTTGTAGGTTCAGCTCCTAGAACCTCTCCACCTTGGAATGTCCACACACCCCTGTGACCTCCTTATCCTGGAATATCCCTTGACCATACCAGGCCCCTTCTTGTGCTGGTGACTTCTTCCCAAAGCCCCCACTTTGGGCCTTTATTCCATACTTGGTTCTGCTTTGGAGATTGCAGGCTTCAATACCATGCCCCGTATATGGGTGCCTTCCTACCCTCTTCATCTTGTCAACTACCTTGGTGTGTTGTCTCTCCCTCCACCCCATTAAAATATAAGCCCCATGAGGGCAGGGTCTGTCTTTTGGTCTTATTTGTATTCCTAGCTCAGCACCTGGTACTTAATGAATGTTTCTTGCCTTCTGGATAATAGTCATTTTCTTCCTTTGCTGTTCTTGGGTGAACACTGCAGACCCCTTAGTCTATGTGAAAAATGCCCACTTAGGGTTAGAGTACTGTAACTGTGGGACCATTGTAGGATCATAGAGAAAGGGGCCTCCAAGGCCATCGAATCCAACTAATTTTACAGATGAGCACTAAAAAGGTTGAGTAAATTACCCAAGATTACACAGGTAGCCAGCATAAGAGGTAAGATTAGAACCCAGGACCCCTGACTCAATATTCTTCCCACTGTACCATGCTGACTCCTTCAAGACTTGAAAGAATCTTCTTCTTGCTCTGGTCCCCAGGGAAACCAAGACTTTTCTTTTCTTTGAAGTCAGATTATACATATGCAGTCATGCACTATTAATCATGAAATTCTATTAATCATAAGTTTCCTAGAATAAACAGCTGTTGGAAATTTGTAGTTCCAAAAAAGTACAGTAAGGATTTCACTGGGGTGGGTGCCATCCAGTCCCATGTGGGCTCCGCATCATCAGCATCCATTTTTAGTCACTCTGGTCCAAAAATAAGCCATAAGAAAGGGGTTTATTTCACTGGGAAAGAATGCATTTTTCCAGCTTAAACACAGAGATGAAACTGGACTAACATCTTCCTTATGTGGGAGAATGCTCTGGGGATGAAAACATCAAAATGACAACAAGGTGAAGGAAAAGTAATTGATCCACCAGGTCAGCAGCACGTGAGACTTGAATGGCGTGCCCAGAGTTGCCGGGCTCAAACCCTAGGGGATGGAAGCTGGTCACTGATCATCTACTGCCATGTTATTCACTCCCTTGTCCTTCACAAGCTGACCCCAGGCTACTTTCTGGGCAGACAGAATTTTTTTTCTCTTCACACACTCTGTGATCTGTCCTCACACATAACAAATACTTGTATTTATTAAGCTCTCAAGTGTTATGTGCCAGACACTGTTCTAACTACAGCAGAAACAAAGAAAACCAAACCATGGTCTGTCCCTCCCTCAAGGAGTCCCCCTTTCATTGGGGCACATAAAGCAAAGATAATCAGGTACATGGAAATTATAGGGGGAGCCCTTTGGAAATCATGGGGGGGAGGGGTGGCACCCATTATTACCTTAATGGGTCAGAGAACTCTTCAGTGCAGACATTCCCTGTCATGGTCAAGGTCACCACTCCTCTCCACCTTGTCCATTTGTGTGGTCCCTAGCCATGTGCTTCCACGGCTCTTACATGAAGCCCTTCCTGGTTCCTCTCTTGCCCTGGTGCCAGTCTCAGCAACCTGGTAGACACTGTGCATCAAGTGGTTTCTGTCACAATGGTTTGCCATTCCTTGGATTTCCAAGAAACAGCCCCTGTTCTGCTCATGTCCAGTGAGTCTGGACTTCATCTCCACTCCCAGGATCCTTTCTCATTGGAGCCTACATCACTTATGATAAAATGCCAACAGACAAACATAGCAAGGCTTTCATTGTTGTTCACCTGTGTCTGACTCTTTGTGATCCCATTTGGGGTTTTCTTGGCAAAGATCCTGGAGGGGTTTGCCATTTCCTTCTCCAGATCATTTTACAAATGGAGAAACTGAGGCAAATGGGGTTTAGTGACTTGCCCAGGGTCACACATCTAGTAGTTCTAAAGATAAGCTCAATGAAGGCTTGACTTTTTCTTTATTTTTTTTCCAAAGCCTTGGAAACTGGAGGTGGAATACCACCAGGGAGGAAAGCATTGATCTGGTTTGGCTAGACCAAAGACATTGTGAAAGGGAGTCATATCTAAAAATCCATAAAGTTAGGTGAGAGGTAGATTGGAAAGGATTTAAAAAGACAGAGGGAGAAGTTTGGGCTGATCCTGGTAAGGAAGCTCCCTCTACAAACAATGCAGCAGCTTAGGGCATTAAAGATGTGACTTAGGCTGCCAGGGTCACCCTGCCAGTCTGCCTCAGAGCCAGGACTTGAACCCAGCTCTGGGCTCTGACTCTGAAACAGCCTCTCTCTCCATTACACCGCACTGCCTTCACAGGTCTTAGATGTCAACCTGGAGAGTCATTTGGCCCAACCCAGTAACTATGTAAGTGACTCCCTTAAGAAAGGATTTGAACTCGGATTTGAATTCCTGACTCCAAAGACAGGTCTCTCCACTGAACCTCCTAGCCCAGCTCCCTTTCAAATGCTGAAAGGAGAAGACGTCCCACAGGTAGTGGGTGTCAGAGGAGGGATTGGAAGACCCCTCTCTGACTCCAGGAGCCGTGATTTGGCATTTATTGATCTCTGTACATAGAA
>NW_027186383.1:6276716-6284946 GCF_028583685.1 Petaurus breviceps papuanus
TCTGTAGTAGAGTCCATAAGCAAAAGCACCCCTGCAAAAAGCTTAGCAGTCTCTGCAAACTCAATTAGTATTTACATATTTTCTTTGGCCAGCCCCAGATGGTGGCTTTGTATCCAGCAGATGTTTTTTTGACTTGCCCTGTTCAAACTTTTAGATGAACAATAAACAGAGAAAAGATTAGGCGAGTTTCTCATGTGTGTCCAATAACAATTAAAATGAGAGCTCTGGTGCTTCATTAGACACATACTAACACTGCTTGGTTAATGGATATTTGGAAATAACACAACTTTTATTCAGAGTTTTATAGCAACAATGTTTAACATACATTTTTGCAGGCACTCAAACCCAGCTCACACAACCATGAACAAAATCCATGCTAGAAATATCACCATTTTGAAAGCACTGAGGTATTAGATTGTAAGCTATCAAAAGAGGGGAAGATACCCAATATTTGGAAAAGATCACAGATGATCTTACCATCTATCAGACAAGGAGATACCAACAACTACCGATCTATGTGCCTACTTTCCCATGTCTATCAAACCTTTATGAAAACAGTCTACATGCATTAAAGGTCTCCTTGATGAAAATATGTGAAGTGAATGGGAAGACTTTTACAGCCAGCTAGAGGTAACCAGGATGAAGGGTACTGACTGGAGAAATAAGGAATGTTTTGCCTAGAGAGGACTTGGAGACATGATTACTTTCTTCAAGTATTTGATGGGCTGTTACAAGGAAGATGGATATGACTTGCTCTGTTTGATTCAGAAGACAGAACCAGGAGCAATGAAGAATAGTCACCAAAAAATCAACTGAGGCACAACATTAGGAAAAACTTCCTAAAAGTGAGAGTTGGACAGAAATGACTAGCCTTGGTGGGTGACTGGTTTCCTGTCCTCAGAGGTCTCTGTTCAGAAACTGAACAATAAAGGTTAAGACATGCTGTAGTGGGGTTTCCTTTTGAGTATGAGTGATTATAGATGGTCCCTAAGGTCCCTTCCAACCCTGTAATATTGTGACTCTATGATTCAAAGTAGATTCCTCCCCTGAGATTGGTCTTTTCTCTATAAAAGAGACCTTATCAAACTAAGAAGTCAGATTCAGCTCAGCACATTTACAAGGGACAGAGTCCAGGGTTCAAGAGTTGGCAAAGACATTGTGAGATAGAGTTGATGTGGCTGCCGAGGGTACAGGGGAACCTGGAGCAGACATCTCTAGCTCTGCCCGCAGAGCTCTGGCCCAAACACAGTAGCTAGAGCAGAAGTATGGAGGGGATGTAGGGGGTGGTACTTAGGGCACTCAGTTCCTGTCTCTATGTTTATCGTTTGGTTTTCCAGAAGGCATTGAAAGATGTCACTATTGGACTCTAACACTGAGCCTGTGACCACCTGCCCCCTGCAGAGATGCGGATGCTCTGGTTCAGGAAAATCAAAGTCTTCTTGAAAGGGATGGAGCAGCAATGGGGGCTCCAGAGATAAAACATCTATGGCAGATTTATGGGAAGGCCTGGACAGGAGGTGCACAAATAGGCATGGCTGGATAGGTTGCAATCTGCAACTATGGAGAGTCCCCACACAGAGGAGATCATAGATTCTCCCCAAGAAGTTAAGCATGGGCTTAGGTCTCATCTGTTGGATGAATAGTGTGCAAACTTCCCTTGGTTTGAAGTTTAACCTTTGTATCTCCAGAGCACTTGGTAGAGCAGATACTTCAGAAATGGCTATGCATTGATTTATTGATTCTCTGATAGAGTGTAAGCTCCCCGAAGGCAAAGTGATTTTATGTGATATTGGTGCCTGGCACACAGCAGGAGCTTAATCAATGCTGAGTAAGCACAAGCCCAAACACAACTTAACTTTGCCTTTGTTCTTTCTGGCAAAGTGGAAGTTTCTTGAGGGCAGGCTCTGTTTTCATAGCTGTCATTTATATAACTTAAAGATTTCCAGAGTTCTTTATATATGTTGTCTCACCTGATGCTCCTTGGATTTGTATCCCCCAGTGCCTAGCATGGTGGCTGGCATATAGTCGGTGCTCAATAAATGCTTGCTGAGTTTCATTATTGAAAAATTCTTATGGTGACATCTAGCCGTGAGTGAGGCTTACACAAGGTTGAGATTTGAAATGCCACCTGAATAAGAAAATGACGAGAGGAGATCCAAAGACCCACAGGTATTTTCAATGTGCCCTTTCTTTTCTTTCAAGTTTATTTTAAATGCCTTTGTACCTTCCTGCTTTCATCTAGTCTCGGGCAAGGCGACCCCCGAAGGCTGCACAGTGTCTGCATTTCAGAAGGCCCGATTCATCGGTGGGACTTACCTGCTTTTCAAGGGGACAGGCACCAAAAGACTGAACCCTGGCCTTGGTCCTCTTATGTCTCTGGGAGGAGACTTTCTCGCTCACTACCCAGAATTATTAGCCCCAAGCACCTTCCTGATGAGGAGCCTGTCTGAATCTCAAAGGATTCTGTATATTTCATCCTTCACAGAGGATCACAGACATGGAGCAGGAAGGGGCCTCAGAGGCCATCTGGTCCAACCCCCTCATTTTACAATGGAGGAAACTGAGGCCCAGAGAGGTCAAAGGACTTGCCCAAGGTCACAGAGGCAGTAAGTGGTCGATTTGGGATTTGAACCCGGGTAAGTCCTGTTTCTGTCCAGACCCCAAAGCCTTTATCGAACTTGACTGAAAAGTCTCTTATTTCCTGAAGAGCTAAAAGTATTTCAGTCCCTTCTGACCAATGTCGTGTGATCCTCAAAGGCAGGGTTTCCCTTGATGGCCGGACTGTAATCGGAGCAACTGGAAGATAAGAAGCAAATGCCTATGTTGAAGTGAAGAATTACTGTGAGTCACAAGTCACTGAAGTGGGTTTTGTGAAAGAAAGAAAGAAAAAAGCCCTTCCTCCTGTAAAGTCAGTCCTTTTTAACTCTTCCCGCTTCTCTCCATAATACTCTGGCCTCACATCTTCTTTCCTCCTTCTCTCCTGGGGGAAGCTGGTCAGTGGTCACCACACCACTCAGCTCCCCTCCCCCATCTCCCACCACTTCCTTTTGGGGCACAGCCACTGGTCCCCTCCTTCAGGAACTTTCTCTAGGGTCTCCTCAGTGGACAAAGGTCTCCCCATGCCCAAAAGGAACAACAGCAATTCCCCTTCACCCTTTTGCCCTCTCCTGAGATCATAAGAGCACCAACCTAGAATGGGGAAACATCTTAGGGGAAAACCCTCTTATTTTACAGAAGAAGAAAATGAGACACAGGGAGGAGAAGGGACATGCCCAGATTTACCAAGGTAGTGTGGTACAGCTGGATTTGGACTCCAGTCTTCCAACTCCCAGTCAAGCACTCAAGCCTTCTTTGATGTTACACTCCTAAGAAGAGGAGTCCTCGCTGCCCTCACCACTTACAGCCTGGCTTCCATACTTTCTTTCAACTGAAACAAACTCTCTTCCTCTCCTGGCACTAAATCATTTCTTTAATAGTATTTTATTTTTTCTATTTATAATTTTATTTTATATATTATATTACATTTCTATAATTTTTTTTCAATTATATGTGAAGACAATTTTTGCATTTCTTTTCACAAAATTTTGAGTTCTAAATTTTTCTCCCTCCCCTCTCTCATTCCTAAAACAGTAAACAATTTAATATAGGTTATATATGTACAATCATGTAAAACGTTTCCATGCTAGTCATAGTTATGAAAAAAGAAATAAACCAAAAGGAAAGAAACATGAAAAGAATAAAGTGAAACAGTCTGCTTTGCTCTGCACTCACACTCCATCAGTCCTTTCTCTCGACATGACATGGATAGCATTTGCCATCATGAGTCCTTTGGGATTCTCTTAGATCATTGTATGCTGAGAAGAGCTGAGGCATTCATCGTTAATCAATAGCACTGAGTCTGATAGCTTAGTTGGGCCTGGTCCTCACTGACCCTGCTCAGCAGGACACCATACTCTGGCTCAACCCCTCTTCCTTGGCTACTCATCTCCTCTGCCTTGTTAGAGACATGGTTCCCACCTGCCTCTTCTTCTACCTCTTCCTTCTCCAGAATTTCAAATTTAAGAGTTCCCCAAACCTCTATTCTAAACGCTCATTTCTTCCCCTTCTACGCTCTCTCCCTTCACCTCTGCACAGGTGCCTGCCATGACTATAGATCCAGTCCTAACTTCTCCCTAGCTGTCTTATCCTATATTTTTTGCTGGAGCTAGTCCCTTCCCCTGGGTTTCTGACTGGTTCCTCGTACAAAATATGTACAAAATGGAGCCCTTTATCTTCCTGTACCAACTAATCAGCCAAGTGGGCTGGCCTATATGGGGACTGACCAGGGAAATGGTTGGCCAGGGTCCATGCTGATCCTTAACATCTGGTCCCTTCTCTTGGGAGAAGCAGAGGGAAAGGGCAAAGTAGCATGGGAGTTCCATTGTAGATAGAGACCTGAAACAGAAGGCAACCAGTAGCCAAAGACTGGGAGAAAGGCCAAGGAATGGAACGAGTTAGAAGTGGCATTCAGTGTCCTAAGTGGGAGCAGGTAAAAGTCATAAATTCCCCACCCCGAAGCCTGAGGAGGGGGAGGGGGAGGGAGCACTGGAGGCCAGGGTCAGGATTCAGGCCATGCAAATTTAGTGTTGGATAATAAATAAGGAGATGAACCAGCCCAAGAATCTTGGAGAGTCCCATGGGCACATGTGAGCTTTGTGCCCAGCTTTTGTCTAACAGGCTTTTTTAAATAAGTCAACAACCACTTATTAATTACTTAAGCCCACCATTCAAAAAAGGCACAGGGAAGTAATATCAATAAAAGCAATACCCAAAATCCACTAGAAGAGCCTCCAGAGCTAGCGCTTCAGATGTTCTAACCCCATAAGGAGCACGAATATACTAGCAAAGGAATAAATAGGGAGAAAGATCACAAGGCAGATTAAAAAAAGTGCAGAGAAGACAAGAAGGGAAGATGATTAATGAAAAGCACAAAGCAATGAAATTCTACTTAAAGAATGTGCAGGAAAAAAATGACACGCAAAGGAAGTGGAGACTGATGAGAAGAAGAAAGACTTTAGACTAACAATTTAAAGTGGTTTAAAAGGGGGAAGGGGGCAAGAGGGGAGAGAAATATATGGCTAAATAAATAAGAGAAGGAAAAATAAATCTATAATATAAAGAAAACCCCCTATCTAGGGAAAAGGTTGACAAGTGGAAGGAGGGGTGGTGGGCAAGAATGAGAATAGAGTTACATCAAAGCAGTTTAAGGAAAATTAATCACAAGAACAAAGTGCAGACAGAAGGGAGGAAATATGTATGCATATACACAGACGTAGATGGGTAGATAGAGAAAGAGAGTTAGATTAGGTAGATAGATAGATAGATAGATAGATAGATAGATAGACAGACAGACAGACGGACGGACGGACGGACGGACGGACGGACGGACGGACGGACGGACGGACGGACGGACGGACGGACGGACGGACGGACAGACAGACAGACAGACAGACAGACAGACAGATAGATAGATAGATAGATAGATAGATAGATAGATAGATAGATAGATAGATAGATAGACAAATGCAATGACTGAGATTCAAATGGAGGGAAATGTGAGCCTAACTCTCTAAACATCAGATGTGAATGGATTTAACAGTACAATGAAAGAAAATGGCAAAATGAACAAGAAAACAGTCCCCTCACATACACACACAATTTGTTGCTTTTAGGAAAAAGCAAAGAGATCATCGAAAACAGAGAGAACAGTTTGGGTTGAATGATGAGGTCTGGAAACTGGACTGGAGAAAGCTGAGAAGAAAGTGAAAAGTGAGGAGATGGTGGCATTGATTGAGGATTTTCCCAAGGAGCTCCACTAAGAAGGGGAGAAGACACCTGAGGTGATAACTGGAGGAAGTGATGGGAGGATTGAAGGGTCTTCTTTTTATCATGAATGGAGAAGGAGAGTGTGTTTTTTTTTTAGAGAAGAATACAGGGGGGAAGAGAGAGTGAACATTCAATATTTCTGGCAGCTGGTGGCTCAGTAGATAGGGGATTGGACTCAGAATAGGGAGGGCCTGAGTTCAAATCCAGCCTCAGATACTTACTAGCTGTGAGACCCTGCACAAGTCAGTCAATGTCTGCCTCAGTTTCCTTTTAAATCCTTTTTATTTTTAAAAAGGGAAGAAGAATACCTACTTCCCAGCATTATTTTGGAGATAAACTGAGATTGTGGAGCACTGTACTAACCTTTAAAGTACTGGATAAATATCAGCTATTGTTGTTTTCGCATTTTATTATCTCCTGGAGAAGATTGGAGGGAATGTAATGAAGGGCTGGTCTTGGCGCGGACATATCCGAAGGATGGGAGATGAGGAGAAGTGACCAGGAAGCTCACAAACAATGGCCTCATGTTTTTTCAGTGAAGTCTGAAGCGAGATCTCCAACTGAAATGATGAGTGGGGGGCCAGGGTCACAGGGGAGACCTGATGTCACTAGCAACTGCAGCAGAAAAACTGGAGATAACGCAGTCACCTGCCGGCTGGAGATGGACCATGTGCAATAGAAGAGCAGAGTGGAATGATAAAGTGTGGCATGATGAGAAATAAGAAATGCAAAGAATGATAAGTAATATCCGGGGCCTTTTGGCGAAGAAAGAGGCATCTGAAGAACGTTTGCTGCCAGGACTCAGAGCGCGTTAAAAAGTGAGAACCACGTCCTACAGCCCACAGGAAAATAAGCAGAAGCAAGAGAAATCAGAAGTGGCCACACAGTGCAACCACACGGTTTTGCCGTGGTTCTGTTACAGTGAATGCAGTTTTAGCAAGCTGTAGATGACTTGGAATTTATTATTCTATGTTTTCTCCCTTAGTGGGGATGAGGACTGCTCTGGAATGGAAATTCCATTACTATAGGGGAACTTCTGGGATGAAAACTCCCTCCACAGATGCAGGGCAGCACTTTCCTATAACTTGAATCTTTAGAGATTGACCAGTGGGCGGTGGGTGGGAGAAGGAGGTAATGAGGATGGTGGGGAGGAGAGAGGGCTGAAAAGTGCAGTGATTTACTCAAAATCACACAGCCAATAACTATTAGAGGTAATATTTGAACACAGATAGATCTGACTCCAAGGTCAAACTGAGTCTTGTGGTTTTCTGTACAATTAGTTTTTGCTTATTTTCTATGAATGTTTTTTTGTTCTGGTTACTTAGTTTAGATTAGAATGTTAAAAATAAAAGAAAAACTATTTTTCAAAAAGATCTAGGAGGAGAACCAGAGAGCCCCCAGGCTTAGAGAGGCACTAGTCTCTGGGGCTCGACTCTTCTTTCAGGTGGGATCTGTCATAGAGCATTCATCTCTGCTTACCAAATTTGGGGAAGGGCATGAACAAGGGACTGAGTGCCCAGAGAAGGGCAACAAGATGCTGGAAAGTCTTGAGACTGAGCCACAAGAAACTCGTTGGAGGAACCAGGAACATTTGAACTTTGGAAGACTTTGAAGCATCATGAGAGCTGTCTTTGAGCTGTCAAGTGGAAGGGTCACCACATAGACTTCTTTGGCATGCCACTCCCCCCCGGCCAGGCCAAGACCAGGAGCAATGGGAGAATGGAGCAAGGAAGAACATTTAAGCATGAAAGAAGGAGGGAAGTCCAAAATTCCCTAAAAATTAGACTGTTTTTTTCCAATAACACCAACAATCTGATTGCCAGATCTAATGGCCTTTTCCTCACTTCTCACCTTCTCTGACACCCCTTCTGTTGCATCTGCTTCTGCTGACCATGCTTTGTCTCATCCTATATCTGCTCTCCTCTCTTCCTTTCTCTCTCTTGGCTCTCTTCCTACCTATCTGACCTCTTCTCAGTCTCATTTGCTGGTTCATCATCCTTGTAAAACCACTCCCCACCCCAACATGTGTGCTTCACAAAGATCTTCCTTAGACCTTCTTCTCTTCTCTCTCTATAGGCTGTCACCTCATCAGAATGTGGGCTTTGATGATATATATCTATGCTGATGTCTCTCACATCTGTGTCTCATCCATAGTTTCTCTCCTGAGCTCTAGTCCTAATTGAGTATTTTCATTTATAGCCAATGCCTTGAAGAAAGGCAGAAAGAAAGGTGATGAATATTTCATCTAATTTTTCGAGGGGGAGGTAAATATTTCAATTATTAATTGTCAAGTAAGTCTGGCAGTCAACAAGCATTTATGAAGTATTTGTTATGTGCTTTCTCTGTACTAAGCATTGGGGAAAGA
>NW_027186383.1:6284956-6328945 GCF_028583685.1 Petaurus breviceps papuanus
AAGAAAGAAAGAAAGAAAGAAAGAAAGAAAGAAAGAAAGAAAGAAAGAAAGAAAGAAAGAAAGAACACCGACCCTGCCCTCACAGAGATTACATCCTAGTGAGGAGACCACATGCAGAGAATGATACCCATTCGAGATCTATGCAGGATAAATGTACTCCAATGGAATGCTAAATGGTTTGAGAATTACTGTGTTGAGACAGGAATATAGAAAATGAGAGAGAAAGGGAGGGTGGGATGGAGAGGGGGAGGGGAGAGAGAGGAGAAGTGAAGAGGAAGAAGGAAGAGGAGGAACCGGAGGAAGAGGAGGAGGAAAAAAAGAGGAGGGAGAAGGAGGAGGAGGAGAAGGAGGGAAAGAGAAAATGAAGTGAGAGTGACCAAAAGAAATCAGAGTGAAAAGCAGAGAACCAGACAGACACAAAGAGAATGAGAGACAAAGGCAGAAATAGAAAGGGAGAGAAACAGACAGAATCAGAGAGATAAAAACAGAAAGAGCATTATTTTCCAGTTCTTCAATGAAAAAAGTTCTAGAGCTGGATTCCTGCCTGTCTCAGACCCCTATTAATAACAGATCAGGGGTCTCTTTAAGGCAGTGGGGGAGTGTTTCGAGCAGCCTTAAAGAATGCTTAGCCTTTGTCAGCCAAGAAGTATCCACTTCGGGTTCCAAGAATGCCATGATGTAAATTCATAGCTGCTGCAGATGACCATCTTTTCTGTTAACCATTTTAAAAAATCCATTATTCATGATGAGATCCTTGTTCCAAGACTTCAATAATTCTGCCCCCCCACAGACTATTCTTTTCCCATTTCTCCTTGACCTTTCATACACCCCATCTTCTGTCAATATGGATTTTGACAACCACAAAAAAGCCATCCAGTCATTGGGCTGTGTTCATCATGTTCTCAATGTGTGTTTATTTTCCTTGATTTGAGGCTCTCTGGACAGCAGGTTTGGAGGGGGGTGGGGGAGTCTGTTTCCATGAGCTATGGAAGCCAAATTCTCTCCCTATATCTTGGGTGTCTACCATTTGATTAAGTTGGACATTCTCTAAGAATACGATGGTGATTTTCTACTGGATGTCAAGCATATCTGTAATCTTCTACTGTGTGTTTAGACTCTTTCCAGTCCTTGGCAGGAAAGCAGAGGAATGTGCATACTCTACTCATATTTCATTTAAAAGAGAGGGCTTATGGCATCCCATGCAGTTTTATGCAATATGTGATTGATGAGACATGACAGGGACCATCAACTCGATGGATTCAAGTGATTTTGAGCCGAGATCTGGAGCTGAAGAGGCCATCTGGTCCAGCTCCTTTGTTTTACAGTGGAGGAAACCAAGGGTCCGAGATGTCAACAGTCTTGCCCAGGGTTATCGAGGTGGCGAAGAGCAGGGTCAAGAGCTCACTGTCATAGTATCAGATTCAGAGCTGGAAGGACCCCCAAGATCATCTAAATCCAGCCCCTTATATTGAGGAAAGAGGAAAGTGAGACCAAGAGAAGTTAGAGGACCTGCTCAGGGTCACCCAGATCTACATGGCAGAGACAGGACTCTCCCTTAGGCAGCTGTTTAATTCTAAATCCATCACTGTCACCAATGGTTCGCCCTCCCCTCCTTCCTGTTCATGTAGTGGAATAGTAGAATCATGAGATTTGGGGTTTAGAGATCTTCTACCTCCCAGTTCTGTATTTTTTCTCTGGCTTTAGATTGAACTAGAGATCTCTGCTTTATGGTCGTATACTTGCCAAGATGTACAGCCCAGAAAGTCTAGGCTACAAAGCTTTCTCTGCTATATACTTGCTGTGGGACTGATTGGCTAGGGGATCACTGAATCTATACCCAGCGAACCAACTATTCATTGTTAAAATGTACATTTTAAACATAGCCAGCCTTCTGAATTCAAACTCCATCTTCCTCTTCCTTTCATTTCCTGATGTAGCAGAAGAGAGTCTTAGGTTCCAAAGCAGAGGATCCAGGTTCAAATGCAGTTTTCCTTCCTACTGACATTTGGGAAGTCACTCTCCTTCACTGTCCTGGCATTCCTTATCTGGAAGATGAAGGGATTAGACTCATTAATCTTTGAGGTTCCCTTACTATCCTCTATCTATAATCCTGGGATTGATTATGTGAACTGCCCAGCATGGCAATTCCACATCAGAGAAGGTGCCATGCTCTATGAGCAAAGCAGAATTGAAACAGCTCAATGGAAATACAGGATGCACAAATTCAGAGAATCCACCCCAATGTTCATACAGACTATTTGTGCCCGACCTGTGGTAGAGCCTTCCGAGCTCGGATTGGTCTGATCAGCCACAGGCGGGCACACTGAAGACTGCCTTTAGTATAGTGATGTCACTTTTGGTCATCTTCAAGAAGGAAGGACAACGTCCAGCCATCCCTAATTCCCAACAAAGTTTGTTCCGATGTCATATTCATAAAACTTCAGTGGATATTGGGATTAAATCCAAAATTCTCAGTCTTGTGTTTAAGCCCTCCCACAATTTACCTTCAGCCTGCCTTTCCAATCAAACTAGCTCCTTTTTACACACTCTTACTTCCTGCAAAACTGGTCCACCAGCTATTGTTACTTGTACCTCCATCTACCACCATCAGGCCTTTCCCCAGGTGGCTCCCCCATAACTGGAATGCATGCCCTCCATCCCTTCCAAGCACAGCTTGGGCACCACCCTCTACATGGGGTCTTTCCTGACCACCCACCAGCACTACCCACATATACACCACCATTTCCAATGGTTAGTTTACTCCCCTTCTTAAAATAACTTTCTATACCTTTCTAAACACACCTTAGGATTCCTTCTTTTTATCCTTTTAACTGAACATAAGCTCCAGAACAGGTATTGTGTTGTCTTTGTCTCGCCTGCCAAATCAAGTCAACTGGCATTTCTGTATTCGGTATATGTCAGGCACTGTGCTAAGCTGTGAGGAAACAAAGAAAGGAAAAATGGTCCCTGGCCTCAGAGGTCGCCTTCTACTGGAGGCAGCAGCATAGAAGCAGCTCTCTCCCTCTCTCTCTTTCTCCTCCTCCCCCATCTTTCTCTGTCTTTCTCATTCTCTCTTTCTCTATATACAGTGTGTGTGTAGGTATAGGTATATATACATATACACACATGTACACATACATAGACACACATGCACATGCATACACACATACATGTACATACATACACACATATACACAAACACACACGGGTTATAGACAGAGTAAATTAGAGAGACTCTCAGAAGTACCAACACATAGTAGGACCTTCATAAATATCTATTGAATTGGATCCAGTTGAAGCGACTCCTCCCAAGAAGCTCTCCAGTGTGCGGCCATGGCCATTTATGGCCAGGGTAGGGAGCGGAGTCTTTACATATTATATCATCAGATTTCAGTGAATTCCATGGCCTAATCCAAACACTTTCTTCCCCAAGGCGACATATTTCAATTTAACCTAATCCATTTAGTCTAATCATAACCAGTGTTGATTGTCTAGGTCTGTCAGGGCATCACTTTAAACAACCAGATGGAGAAGTTCTCACTTCCCGTCTGAGCCAGCTGTGTTAGAGCTGAATCCAGTCTGCTGAGGGTTCGATACATGCATTTATTTTTATATATGTATACTTTTTTGATGGATGTTTGGGGGAAAGGAAAAAAAAACTGTTTCAATGATTAATGAGCCTTTTCCTCTCTAATACACAGCACGTTTAGTCATCAATGAGTTAGACTTTGCTAAAAGTCCAGCCCACCAAAGCTTCCGCCCAAGGTCAGCACTGTTTATCCACTGCGGCAGACTATTTAGCCCAATATCAGGAAATTGAAGGATATCGTTACAATGGGGATTACATGATCATTTGGGCTTTCCTGTTCCTTGGGGGCCAGAGTTAGGACTCTGAAAAGTGAAGGATGAATAAATGTTTGTTTAATGCTGAAGGTTTGTTGGATCAAAGAAAAGTCTAGAGAATAAGTATTTAGGGTTCCAGTCTTGGAACGGTAGGAGAGTCAGCAAGGCCCGAGTTCAAATCCTGCCTCAGACACTTACTTGCTAGGTGACCCTGGGTAAGAAACTCAACTCAGTTTTCTCAGCTATCAAATGAGGGCATTGGATCTGATGGCTACCAAAGTTCCTTCCAGCTCTAAATCTATGGTGTTATGATTTGATGAGGGCAGTAGCGTGGCAAAGTGGATAGAGTGCCTGGCGTGGAAGCAGGAAGACCTAAGTTCAAATCCAGCCTCAGACACACACTAGCTGGGTGACCCTGGGCAAGTCACTTAACCCTGTTTGCCTCAGTTTCCTCATCTGCCAAATGAGCTGGAGAAGGAAATGGCAAACCACTCCAACATCTTTGCCAAGAAAACCCCAAAAGGGGTCATAAAGAGTCAGACATGACCAAAATGATTCAACAACAATAACAAAGCAGATTCCATGATCTTTGAAGATGACCCCAGCTTGGTCAGTCATGATTTTAATTTCCAAGTCAAGACACTAGACACTAGATACTCATCCAAGATCACAGGAGGTACTTTGTTCCTGGATGCTCCTAAGGATGAATAAACATATTCCCCAACAAACCAACTTAAAATATAAGTCAGTTAGTTCTGTACATTCCCCGCTCTCTGATTCGAAACCTTCTGCAGTCTGGTTTTACATCTCATCATCTCACTGAAAGTGCTCTCCCCAAGTCGCCAGCAATCTAAATGGTCCAATCCAGCATGTGCTTCAGTCTTCATGTCCATAGACTTCTCTGCAGCCTCTGACACTGCTGGTCAGCGCCTTAATTCTCTCTTCTCTCTGGGTCTTCCTGACACGATTTCCCTCCTGCTTATCTAAGTACTCTTTCTCTCTCTGAAATTCACTGAATTTCCCTGCAGGTTACACTGGCTAGCCATGGGGGTCCCCCAAAACTCTGTCCTGGGCCCGCTTCTCTTCTCCTTCCATCCTGTTTCACCTGGGATCTCACCAGGTCCAGGGCTTCAGGTGTCGTCTCTAGACCAATGACTTTCAAATCTATTCATCCAGCCCTGAGCTCTGCTGACCTCCAGGCTCACATCTCCACCTCAACCTGTCCAAAATGGAACTTTTGATCTCCCTCCTGCCCCCCCCCCCACCTTCCGCTCCCTCCCATGCATCTCTATGGCTGCTGAGATCACTGCCGTCCTCAGAGTCACTCGGGATCACAACCGCTGCGCCATCCACCCTATGTATGTGTTCTTGTTGCTGCTTGTCCTCAAAGGGAACCAATGACATCACAAGGGGGATGTGCTGACTTGCACATAAAGCGGACTCTAGTGGAACAGAGCTGCCCAAAATCACTGCCTCACTTTCTCTGCCAGAGTCAACAGAGGCCAATGGTGAGACAAAGGTCAAGACAGCTTGCGATGGCCCAGGATGCAGGGGGTGACCTCGGTCTTCCTAAATTAAGGTCCTTCCCAGGCTAGTCTGTCTGAGGCCACACCTATTCAATGACTAAGTGCTAGGTAGAATTGAGGCAAAAGATGCCCCGATTTACCATCCCAAAGATACCCATCTGGAGGGGGAAGGCCATCAGAGCTCCTAGCCAATCCGTTACCAAATCTTGTCGCTTTTGCCTTTACAATATCTGATATATGTGCCTTGTTTCCATGCTTTCAGTCGTCGCTCTGGTGCAGTCTTCCTCACCTTGTGCCTTCTACTCAGTCTCCCTCCCCCCACACTCTCTGGGATTGCCTTCTGCTCACACTGTGCGGTTCTTGCTTAAACATGTATTTTACTTACTTACTCACTCACTCGCTTATTTTTCACTTGTTTTTGCTGGTTTATTTGCATGCTGTCTCCCCCGTCAGAGCCCCTCCCTGGAGGACAGGGACTGAGCTATATCTGGTTTTTTCCCTTCCTTCACATACCTGGGACTTGGCGCTTCATTAGTACTCCTTGGCTGGTTGACTACAGCAGAGACACATGCATGGTAACTGCCAAAGGGCCAGGATTTATCAGTGTTTTGGGAAAAAATAAAATGTGTTCAAAGATGAGAAAGGCAAGCATATGATAGTGCAGCACATGTTAGAGGCAGAGAGGCTGCTCATCACTCTGCCACCTGGTCCCAGTGCGTTCCCTGAAACCGAATTTTGAAGGTATATTTCCCTGAGTAAAGGCTGGGGGCAGAGAATAGGCCAAGAGGCCTTGTGGGAAGCGGTAATGTTCGTGGATTTAAGACCTTCCTGGTGCACGAATAGACCTCAGGTGGAGCCCATTAGGGGAGGCTTGCTGAGGGGATGCTTGCTGAGGAGAGGCTTGCTTGGGGGAGGCTTTCACACCTTTTGCTAGTTTCTAATTAGGCCCTGAGTCAGGAGGGCTGTGAGGCCTTCTGGCTCTGAGAAGTGCATATATACTACTAGCTGGTATTTTGCTTTGGGGGTCTGCTTATGAGAAGGACCTTGTGATTCCCTCAAGATTCTGAGTGACTGTATATTCAGAGCTCCCCGACTGCTCAGATGTAAAGGCTCTCTCCGTCCAGGGCTGTATGTGAAGTGTATAGCTGATTCAGCAGTCAGCCCTTTTTGCTGGTCTTAATTTCTCTGCTTGTATTTTCTCTGAAGTTCGGGGTGCTGACTTTTCCCCTGAATTAGCGAATGTAATTAAAAAGATTGTTGACTCCTTAAAGAGCTGGCTTTCCTAGTGAAGCAGATCTAAGACCCTGTGCCCACAGCCATCCTGGGGATGCCAGTGTGATTGCTGCTACAGAAGTGACCCTTGGACCTATTACTAAGGAAGCTGCTATTGAGGGGAGGCAGAGTGGGAGAGAGCGCAGGGCAAGAATGGATGGGTAAGATCTCCTATGGGCATGGCTGCCATAGGATGAGTCACTTTTTTTTTGCTAATTAGGGAATATTTTGCAAATTCATTGGGAGAAGAGATACTCATGCTGATGAGAATATAGGTACATTTAGTATTAGATATAACAGTTGGGAGCTAAACTCATTTGTTTCTAGGCTGTTAAAGATGCAAAATATCTACCAGAACCTCCAAAATCCAGTGTCTGGTGAGGTTTGGCCATTTATGACCTGCTTCAAGGAGCAGAGATAACTAATTTGTAATTAGTACATGGATAATTCGTATGTGGGGCATGTTTCCAACGGACTTAGAAAGTCTGGTTTCTGAAATGAGTCAAAGTATGTCAACAATGGTCTTATTTCTGCTGCTACGGTGTGGAGAGAGTGGCTGGGTGACCTCCAGACAGGTGCAGCAGAGGGAGGGCTCCTTTCCCAAGCGGGTCAGACTAGATGGTGACTGAGCTTCCTGGTGATTCTCTGAAATCTGCTCAGTGTAGAAACCAATTTCTTTTTCTATTAAAAATGGAGATTTTTACCTTTATGTCTTCCGTCGGTCTTCTCTTGTCCCATTGTTTCTTAAATACTTTGGCTCTGTCTCTGGGGTCTTCCTCCAGCTCCCTGAACTGGTGACACTCAACACCTTAACTTCCATAAATGTTGTGTTAAGTGGACTTTTGTTTTGTGGGACATAATGCTGTGTGAGCACCCCCAAAGGGGAAAAGTGTGAGGACTCCCGAGGAGCAAATTGTGAACAGGTGGTTGCTTTGCAAATTTCTTTCACCTTCTGTTGTGATTTTAGGCCGAGGCATCGAGTTCCTGCCCACCCTCATCTCCAGTCCTGATCTGGGAGAGCTCAGCCAGCATTCACAGTGGTGCCACACACACACATACACACAGTAACATACATAATCACATCATACACACAGTAATATGCCCACTCACACACATATACACATACACTCACATCACACACATGCACTCATATACACAGTAACATACACACATCACACACATACACACATATACACAGTTACATGCACACTCATACACATACACTAATACACACATATACACACTCATATACAAACATACACAAACACACATATACACAGTCACATACACACACCCATATCATACACATACACTCACATACACAAACACACATGCACTCACATACACACATACAAACACACATATACACACATACACACACTCACATACACAAACACACATATACACACATACACACACTCACATCACACACATATATACACACACTTACACACATACACACACACTCCAGAGCTTCATGTCCAGAGACATCCATCTCCATTTCTGCTTGGACTTCATCTTTACTGGGGGCAGCAGCCCTTGAAGATGGGATTCCTCTTCTTTCCAGCTGAAAGTCTTTTGTTGGAGGCTGTTTAAAATATCTGCATTTGTGCACTCCCTGGCTCCATTTTTCAATCAGCTTTCCCTCTTTTCTTTCCTGCCTCACTGATGCAATAAACAGCTTCACACCAACCTCTCTCCTTTCCCCTCCATTTTTCTTGATTGATACTTGTCTGCCCAATCACATCCCAAATGAAAAAGAACAAGGGTGGGAGCCATGCTTGCCTCAAACACATAAAGGAAAACTCTCTTCCATGTCAAGGAAACATTTCCAAGTTCATCAGATAAAAAACCACAGTAAGCCACAGCAGCTAACTGCTCAGATTGGGACAAGCGGGGTTTAAATCCTGACTCTGACCTTTATTGACTGTGACCCTGGGCAGGTCTCTTAACCTCTGAGTCTCAGTTTCCTCATTTATGAAATTAATATTACAATACTGGTCTCCCTCAAGGGTCTTCACTCTGTCCCTTTTATCCCTGGGCTTTAACCCAGACTACTCCGGTCAGGACTTCCACACATCACAGACTCATCCAGAATGTCTCCAGGCTGATCACACGTTCCTCATCTTCACTCCCATCCAACTGACCACTGAGTACACCCTGTGCTCAGCTCTCCACAGCCTGCTTCTTCCCAGGCAGGGCTCCACTCATGCTTGGAAATCTGAGCTGCCTTCAGGCTCTGCTCAGAGGCTGCCTCTTTTGGGAGATCCTTCCAGATTTCCCCCAGGAGTGTGAACACAATCACTGTGGGTGTATGGCTCAGAATGATCAGATCGGAGATTTGGAGCTGGCTAGGGTCTTAGAGGCCAGTTAGCACAACCCCTTGTGTGGAAGAGAGGGAAACTGAGGCCCGGGGAGCTGACGTGAGCTGCCCAGGGTCACACAGATGGCAGGATTTCAGTGAGGTCCTGGGACTCCAAGTCCACTGTGCATTTGTTACCTCGAAGCCTCAGTTTTCCCACCTGTAAAAAGGAGGATAATAATGGCACTTACCTCCCAGGGTTGCAGTGAGGCTCAGGTGAAAATATACACATGCACACACACACGCATACATGCGTGCAACACACATGCATGTACACAATGCACCTATATGTGTGCACATACACACATACATGCACATGTACACATATGCACATATATACATACACACATATATCATTTTGCAAACTTCATATATCATTTTCAAACTTTCATTTTGCAAAGTTTTCCACAAATGTCATCTGGTATTTTATATTTTTCCTGGTGAAACTACCAAGGAAAGAAGCTGAGGCAGCTGGTGTGAAGGGAAGAGGTGCAGATTGCCCCAGGAGGACAAGCCAAGCCTAGGCAGCCACAGCCTTCCTTAAGAGAAAGGCAGCCCAGGGGCCGCTCGATGGCTCAGGGAGTAAGATTGCAGGCCCCCAAGCCGGAAAGACCCGGGATCGGTTTGGCCTCAGATACTCAACACCCACACAAAATAACTGGTCATGTAACCTTGGGCAAGTTACTTAACCCCAACTGCTTTTAGAAAAAAAAAAAAAGAGAAAGGCAGCCTGATGTAGCAGAACCAGCAGCAATGTTAGCCTTTCTATGAGCTCTTTGCAAATAGGCTCTCACTTGGTCCTCCTGGCTCTGGGCGGGATGGGATGTTTTAACCCCTTTTATTGAGGAGGAAATAGAAGCAAAGGTCATGTGAGCTGCCCAGGACCACCCAGCTATTACATATCCCAGGCAGCATGTGAAGTCAGATCTTCCTGCCTCCAAGCCCAGAACTCTATCCAATAAGCCACCGGGCTACCTGGGTATAGTGGAGACCATTTGTCACCTAGAGTTCCCCTTGTGCTTGCAACACTACCTAGCTGTGTGACTGTGGGTGAGTCACTTCCATAAAAGGGGAGTGATGCTGCTTGCATTGCCTCCACCCCCAAAGGGTGAATTGAGGAGCAAAGGAGATAAGGTATGGGAAGGGCTTTGTAAAACTTAAACAGGGCTATGAATGCCAGCAATGCCATGCTCCTTACGAAGCCCTGCCATCCCTCCCTGGTAAGTTTGCATTAGTGGTTCAGGGTCAAGGAAGAGAGGAGCATGGCCTTGGGGCCACTGTTTATATAAACTGGGGGATTGGCATCTCTCACTCTGGCTGATCTCCCACAGGATGCAAGATAAAAGTCCTCAGGCTGCAGGAAGGGCTGGGTCCCAAACATGCCTGCCCCCTAGAGAGAAAGGGTGAGAAAGGGGCAGGAAAATCCAGCATTCAGCAGAGTTTCAGAAACAATGGGGCAAAGTCCACCCAACAGCCTTTCCTTGAGCCAGACTTAATGTGATGACCACATGCCATGAGCATTCCCACTTTGTCTGGTGGACAGGGCATTCCGCTTGAGTCTGGACACTAAGTAGCTGCCTCAGCTCAATCACTAAATAATTGTGTGAGTTTGGGCAAGACTCCTCTCCTCTCTCTCCCGCTCAGTTTCCCCAGCTGTAAATGAGGGTCACGGACGAGCTGACCTCAACTGTTTTATTCTGTCCTTTTGTTTTTGTGGGTTTGTCGTTTTCGTTTTGTTTTTAATCTTAGGAAATGGGAGAACTTTCCAGCATGGTATAGGGGGTGGGGGGCTAAAGAATCCGTGGACCCCAGATACTGGACTTCTAGAATTCTGAGATTTCATCTAATCTGCCCCATCATTTTTACTTAAAACCTCCCAAGCAGATGAACACAGAGCTGTGCACATAGTAGACATTTAATAAGTCTGTTGATCAATTGCCTCTATTAAAGGCAAGAATAGGAATGAGAAATTATAGGTCCCCCACTAACAGGTATGGTGGAGGGATCAGTTTCTCTGAATACACACCAGTAGTGATGGAATGCAAGTTTGGATGGAATGTTCCTACAGCTTAGAGCCAGACAGTAGGAAGGCCTCTAAGGCCAGGCTGAGAGGCTTGAATCTGATCCCAGAATCAATGGGGAGCCAGGAGTGTCCTCTGAGCACAGGTGAACTACATTGGGAAAACCAAAATTTAGTCAGTCTGTGATGGTGTGAGCAGAAGAGAGAGCCACAGAGGAGACATAATGAGAGGCAGTAACCCAAGTGTAGCTGCAGCCAACAATCTCAGGCTGGGATTTAGACATGGAAGATGTTTGGGCATGTGTCTATGGTGGCCTCCATCCATTCTGTAGGAGACAACTTCTGTGCCTTGGCTGAAGTCCACCTTGCTGAGATCAAAGACCAGTTTCTTTTGAGAGATCTGTCAAAGGCTGGAAAATCCCTACCTTAGTAATGAAAGCAGTCAATGATCTGTTTTCTACAATGAAGATGGTGGATTAGACACCCATAGAGGGGCCTTCCAGCTCTGTCTCATCTTAGAGACAGATGCCAATGGGAAGAAACATGGGACAGTGGAAAGTGGGAGCTTTGAAGAGGCGATTCCTTCCCAAGTGAGGGACCACAGGTCCAGAAGACTGCATACATTCCCAGAGAGGGTCATTGATTTTATCTGTACTTCTTTCTTTATTCCAAGGGAAGACTGAGTGAATGGGTGGGGGCTTGGTACATCTGTAAATGGCTATGCTGCAGAAGCAAAAAGCATCCATATAAATCTACATTAAAAATAAGAGAAAAAAGAAAAGAAGACTGGCTTTGATGTCAGAAGACCCAGGTTCAAATCTCAGCTCTTCTACCCGATTGTTATGTGACCTTGGGAGCAAGTTTCTCCTCTGAGTCTTTATTTCTCCTCAATGAAATGAGAATATGTTTGTTCTGCTGATCTCAGGGTAGTGGTGGAGCAAATGGAAGCCTGGATAGGAAAGTGCTTTGTAACAGGGAACGTCTTTGGAAATGTTAGGTGTTTAGCTTATGGTGAAATCCATTCATGCTTAGACTCAGTTCATTTCTGTGAGGGTCTGGTTTGTTTTTTTGTTTGCTTTTTGGAGGGCAATTGGGGTTAAATGACTTGCCCAAGGTCACACGGCTAGTTTTGTTTGTGTGTGTGTGTGTGTGTGTGTGTGTGTGTGTGTGTGTTAAGTGTCTGAGGCCAGATTTGAATTCAGGTCCTCCTGATTCCAGGGCTGGTGCTCTATTCACTGTGCCACCTAGCTGCCCCAGAGGGTCTGGCTTTAAACTGTTCACACCCAGGGGACTCTGGGCAAATCATTCCACTACTGTCTCCCTCAGTTTCCTCAACTTCAAAATGGGCGTTGTTGTGAGGATCAAATGAGATGTCTGAAAGGTGTTTAGCACAGTGCCCAGCACACAGTAGGTGCTAAATTAATGGGATTTCCTTTCCTCCTTTCCAACATTCTGATTAGGTGTAGTTGGATATCTCTATACAGGTAGAATATCGAATCAATTTCCCTTTTATTAATTGTCTCCCTTGTTCCATACAACAGCCCTTTGAGGTAATTAAAACATTTATTATTATCACCATTTTAGAGACAAAGGAATTGAGATTGAGAGATTTGCCCAAGGTCACAGAGTTAAGACCTGGTAGGATTTCAGCTTGAACCCAAGCCTCTTACCCCCAAGCCCATCCACCTTTCCTAGAATGATCCATCCATAGATCCACAAGCATTTATCAATCAGTAAACATTTATCAGTCACCCACATGTCCCAGACATGGAGACTGTTGCCAGTGTGTGAAAACAAAGATGAAATAAGCCCTGCCCTCCAGGAGCTCCCATTATACAGAGGAGACAGCAGGTATATGTGGGCTGGGCTACAGAGGCTGGTGAGGAAGACTTTGAGCACTGCTTCTTACACACACTGGGTGCGTGCATTACAATAATAATAAATTCACAGGCATGGATAGACACACATGTGCACAAATTAAATGCATCTAGATGTACATAATAAATGCACATATGCAGGATAATTTCAAGGTGAGGACAGCAGGACTTACTGGCCTGCTAGCCACCAGCCTCTCTGACAGGTCCCAGGGGGCAGACCCTCTAACACTGTGATCTGATTCCTACCTCTAAACTCTCCCTTCTGGATAATAAGGTTGTGGTGACAAGGTCGCAGAAGAATGCGGCACCTGCCCCATGGCTCAAGGCCAGCTTCTTCCAGTTCCAGCACTGTCTGCCATTTCCCCTGAGGGTTCTGATGACAGCCGTCCAGCCAGACTTCACGGAAATCTGTCCTTCTTCCCTCTCTAGACATGAAGGCTAAGTGGCCCTAAGAGTAAACATCCCTCCATCAAACCTGAACAGGGCTCGTGATAATGGGTTATCTCTGTGGGCCAGACCAGTGATGCAGGACAAGATAAGACAAAGATCGGGCCAAGTATCCTCTTTGAAAATGTGAATGAATCCAAACAGGATTTCTTAGGCTGACCACTTCTAGTCTGGTTGCCATTTGGCCTGAGGAGGATCACACAAAGCAGACCCAACAGGAATTCCTGCCAATGTGATGGGGGGATGGAAGGCTTGGCTCATCAAGGATGATTCTCCCTGGCATTCTTGGCTGGGGGGTCCAGCTCCCTAAACTCGCTAACTTCGCAGGGATGGAGCTCCTGCTGGGAGGAAGACAATGAGGGGCACTGCGGGGGGGCACCCAACCCCCAAGCAAATCACTGGCAGGATTCCGGCTGCTTCTCTCCAGCTGGGCTCCACCTCTGGGAGCTGGTGAAGGAAGATCGGTGCTTGTATTGGAAGCCTCTGAAAGGAGGGAAGGGCGAGTGGCTGATGTGAGCTCCATGGGCCCCACAGGGAGCTTGGCAGCGTCAAGGAGCTACACGGAAGCTGGATTCTGGGATGCTGGGATAATAGATTTTAAGCTGGGAGATCCTTAGTGCTCATCAAATCCAACATCCCCATTTACCCAGGGCCACACAGAGAGTTCTCCTTAGGACAGAAAATGGCAGAGTCAGGATTCAAACCCAGGTCCTTGGACTCCAAATTCAGCAGTTTAAAAATAACCCAACAACAGCACAACAACAAAACCAGAACCAAGGAGGAGGAGTGAGGGTGAAGGCTTTCTGTGGATCTGGGGAAACTTGACAAAACTCATGCTGTGGATCCCTGTGCAGTGGGAAAATTTCTGGCACTTGCCCCCCTTCTCTCCATCTCTGCAGCTGCCTCCCAAATGGTCTCCGCCCTCTTATCTATCCTTCCTCACACAGCTGATGGAATCATCTTTGTACAGCACAGATTTGACCACGTCACTCCCTGCTCAAGGACTTTCTGTGGCTCCCTGCCTCTGGAGAAAAATGTGAACGCTCCATTTTCTTATGTAAAGACATTTGCGCCATGTTTCCAACAAAACCCAGAAGAAAGAGATAGAAAAAGAAATTCCACTTAAAACACCTCCAGACAGTATAAAATAACTGCCAACACACACACAGGAATTCCATGAACACCATTACAAAACACTTTTCATACAAATAAAGACACCTCTAAGTAACTGGGGAAATATTAATTGCTCACCGTAGGCCAAGCCAATGTAATAAAAATGACCATACTGCTTACATTAATTTACTTTTTCGGTGCCAAACCAAACTACAAAATTGCAAAAACAAAGAATTATTTTGTAGAGCTAGGAAAAAAATATAATAAAATTCACCTAGAAGAACAAAAGGTCAAGAATATCAAGGGAATCAGTGGAAAAAATGTGAGGGAAGGTGGCCAAGCCATACCAAATCTCAAACTGTATTATGAAGTGGTAATCACCAAAACAATCTGGTACTTCCTAAGAAATAGAGTAGAAGACCAGGGGAATAGATTAGGTACACAAGACACAGGAGTAAAGAATCATAGTAATCTAGTGCCTGGTAAACCACCAAACCTCAGTTTTGGGGACAAGAATTCACGATTTGACAAAAATTGCTTGGAAAACTGGAAAAAAAATCTGGCAAAAACGGTTAGAACAACATCTCACCCTGTTTACCAAGATAAGATTAAAATGGATAAATGATATCAGCATAAAGGGTAATATCATGAGTTAATTAGGGGAGCACAGAAAAATTTTCCTGTCAGGTCTATGGATAAGGGAAGAGTTTATGACCAAATAAGAGATAAAGAGGATCATGGGAAGTTAAATGGGTAATGTTGATTACATGAAATTCAAAAGTTTTGTACAAATAAAACCAATGCAGCCAAAATTTAAAGGAAAGCAGGAAACGAGGGGGAGATTTACACAGTTGGGTTTTTTTCCTGATAAAGGCCTCATTTCTGAAATATGTAGGGAACTGATCCAAGTTTAAAAAAAAAAAAACCTTTCCCCAATTGATAAATGGTCAAAGGATATGAACAGGCAGTTTTAAAAGAAGAGGTCAAAGCTATCAATAGTCATGTAAAATGCTCTAAATCATGAATAATTAAAGAAAAACAAATTAAAATAAACCTTATGTACTGCCTCATGCCCATCAAATTAGCTAAAATGACAGAAAAGAAAATGACAGATGCTGGAGGGTGTATGGGAAAACAGGTACATTAATGATTAATGGTGGAGCTATGAACTGGTTCAAACATTCTAGAGGACAATTTAGAACTCTCCTGAAAGTTCTGTGCATACACTTTCACCCAGAAATACCTCTCCTAGGTCTGTACCTCAAGAGAGAGAAAAAAAAGAAATGGACCCATATATACAAAAATATTTACAGAATTTCTCTTTGTGTTTTTTTTTTAATTTTTGAATTTATGGTAATTTTTGTTTTTAAAGCTGGAAACTAAGGCTGAACAAGTTATGGCATACAAATGGTATGGAATACTACTGTACTATAAGAAATAATGAAACAGATGGTTTCAGGAAAACCTGGGAAGACTTCTATGAACTGATGCAAAGTGAAGTGAAAAGAGCCAGGAGACTAGTGTACACAGTAAAAGCAATATTCATAAGAATGACCAATTGTGAAGGCTTTAGCTACTCTGATCAAAACAGTGATCCATGATGATCCCAAAGGACTCATGATGAATAATACTACCCCCCTCCAGGTAGATATTTGATGGACTCTGAGAGCAAACGGAAGAATTTCTTTTACTTTTTCTTCATTTGTTCTTGCTTCTTTTTTTCAACAAGGCCAGCGTAGAGATATGTTTTGCGTGACTTCACAGGCATAATGGGTATTGTATTGCTTGCCTTCTCCATGGGTGTGGGAGGGGTGGAAGGAGATAATAACAAATAAATGAAAATAAAAAGATAATTTTAAAACACCATTCACAGACTTCCTCTAGCTTAAGTCACATTACTCCTGTTTGCCCTTTTGCCGTCCCAATCAAGCAGGCTTGGCTGTTGTTCACTGAGCTTGGACTTGCATCGATGCCCCTTCCCATCACCACCGCTAAGAATTCTTAACTTTCTTCAAGGGCCAGCTCAGGGGCTACCTCAAGAAGGCTCACACTGCAAATCCCCTCGTATTGATTGATCTAATTACAAAGTGTCGAAGTCATCCTCCCTCCATAGACTATAAGTTCCTTGAGGTCAGGTACAATTTTTGTATTCTTGGTGCCTATCACCTAGTAGGCGCCTTAAGTTTCTTTACTGAGATAGCAGAATCCATATTGCAAGTGGTCCAAGGAGTCATTCTGTCCAGCCCTTCCCATGACCAGGGATTGCTCCTGCAGTCACTCCCAAAGGCCAGAGGCTGACTGTCTTCAGAGACAATGCCTTTCACTTTGGAGAGCTGATTTAGGAACCAAATTTGATTCACTGTAAATTCACCCATCAGTCCTAGCAGTTTCTTGCAATACTTGGAAATTCTCAAATACTTGAACATGTGTATCTTGTCCCTCTTAAGTCTTCTATTCTCCAAATCAATCATTCCCAACTCTTTCTACTGATCTCCATAAGGACATAAGGCCCTTCACCATGCTGGCAGCCTTCCTTTGGACATTATCCAAGGTATTCCAATTACCTGCTAAAACATTGGTGCCAAGAACTGAATGCCACACTCTCACTAAGGTCTAACCATAACAATATCAGAATTGACCAGGGCATCCTGTCAGTAACACGCTACCATACTACTCTGCACTTTTTGTCCTGAAAAAAATGGATGCAGACTTTTCGAAATCAAGAAACCCCGCCATGAAGGAAAGAACTGCTTAGCTCCTAACCATGTGACCAGTTGCAGATGGCCTGACCCCAGGACATGGACTGCTGGAGGATTGTACCATTTTTTTTCTAATTAACTCACACACACATGAGTTAGGAGGCCAATGGGGCCTCACCACCTGAAATTCCTGGCTCCATGGCCAAACTCTGAACGATTTAGGGGGTCCCTCTGGCTCTCCAAAAGCATGCTCTCTTTTGTGAAGTTGGTGACCTTGCAGCTGAGAGACTGATGTGTTTGTCTGAGTGCACTCCACGGTTCTGGTGCAAAAGTTATTATACTCTGTCCTAGGATTCTCGCTGACTTGGCCAAAATGGATCCATGAATTATCATGTAGAATTTGTGGACAATTAAACTTAATTAAATGTTTTTCTCTTGCTTTTGCATATTACTATTATTATTATTCAGACCTATGATTTCATTGGTATAGGGAATCCCTAGTCAGGAAACTCCACCAACATGGTCCCCTCCAGTTTTAGAGAGCTGTGTGTGGGCACAGAGAGGTTGAAGGCTTATCTCCCCATTGCATCTGCAGGACCTATGGGAAACAGAACATAAACCAGGTCTTTGTGACCCCCATGATGTCTCTCTATCCACTCTAGCACCCTATCCACACTCCCAATTTCAGATTGTTTTCATATTTCCATTTTATTTTATATGGTTTTTGTTTTGCCACTTGAAAAATTCATATTTTTGAGTAGCTGAAACTCTGCTTGCCACTGTCATCAATGAAATAGTTAGGAGGCCCAAAGACATATGGATTTGGGGTCACCTGGCAAGCTGCCTGGGCCCGCTGATGCCGGGGCTTTGCTACATCTGCAGAACACATGTTGGCTGGACTTCATTTTTGGCCAAAAAAAAGGATGGTAAAGTTCACCCACTATCCTACATTGTCTGACCCCTCCCCTTTCCCTCCTCCCAACAGAACCAGACTGTAAATGGTTGTGGAAATGCGAGGTGTCATAAGGCTTCAGTGAATCTAGGCCCAAAGCCCAGCTCTGCATTGATACCTGTGTGATGCTGGACAGGTCATCACTCCATGGCTTTTCTGGGCCTGCCTCATCTGCAACATGTGGGCGTTGGGCTGGATGGCCTCCACAACCTCTCCCAGCTCCTAAAGCTGGCGATTCTATATGATGGGCTCTCCCATAGCTGGGTAGCTCCCCTGAAGGGGTCATGGGTAGATTCTATTGCTTACATGCTTGTGAGTAAACGTGAGGCCTTCTGCAGTGTCGGGGAGCAGAGAAGCAAAGTTATAGAGCAGAAAGAGGTGGATTTGGGGCCATAGGACCTGAGTTCAAATCCAACCTCTGTTATTTACCTAGATGACCTAGGGCAGGCCACTCAACCTCCATGGGCCTTAGTTTCCTCAACTGTAAAATGAGGTCAGACCAGACTGGCCCTGTAGTCCCTCCCAGGATTAGATCGGAGATCTTCTATCCCTACCCCCCTGAGGTCACTGACCCTCTTCAAGAACAGTGAAGGAACAGCAGCAATGTGAACCCTGGGCGAGATCTCAGCCCGGTGTGCTTCCATCGATGGAGCAGCAAAGACAGCCCTGATCCAGTGAGTGCTTGACAGGCCCAGAACGAGGATCTGCTCCCACTGAGTCTTGTTCCACGTCCCATCATTCAGAGGCTCCGGAAATAATGTGCTTTCCTAGAGGGGGCTTCTAATTGCTGGATGATCTGAGTCCAGCATCTCGCAAGATGGAGTAAGCTTTGTAATCCTTTGAGAACAGCAAAAGACTCCAGGCCATCATAAAACCCTGCAGTCACACAACAGGGTTTGTACATATTCCAGTGTGTGCATATATGTCGCTCTCCCCGAAGAATGGACGCTCCCTGAGACCAGGAATTCTTTGGCTTTGGCCTTTGTCCCTGTAGTAGGTGCTTAATAAATGCTTGAGCATTGAATGAATGGTAGAGTTAGGAGAAACCTTACAGATCATCTAGTCCAACCCTTGTTATTACAGAAAGGGAAACTGAGGACCAGAGAGAGAGCAACATGTCCAAGGCAGTAAAGTGAATGGGTGGAAATAAAACGCAGCTCTCTTGACTCCCATTTCCTTCCAGAACAGCTAGCTGAATGGACGTGGTACCGTGGCTTTGCCATCAGAGCTTGAGCATTCGAAATCCAATGAGACCTCTTACTACCTGTGTGATTCAGCTTCTCTGGGGGCAACAAGGTGGTTCAGTGCATAGAGCACCAGACCTGAAGTCAGGAAGGCTCCTCATGGTCAGTTCAAATCTGGCCTCTGACACTTACTAACTGTGTGACCCTGAGTAAGTCACTTCACCTTGTTTGCCTCAGTTTCCTCATCTGTCAAATGAGCTAAAGGAAGAAATGGCAAACCCCTCCAGTATCTTTGCCAAGAAAATACCCAAAAAAGTCACAAAGAGTCAGACATGACTGAAACAACTGAACAAAAACAAAAAAGACCGCACACTGTACCTTGAATCCAACATAGAGATGCCATTTTGGTCCTCTTTGAGAACAGAGGACAACACTGGACCAGTGAGCCAGGTCTTCAAGCTTCCCAGCGCCCTGCTTAAGGCCTCCTACAATGACCCCATGCTGAATCCAAACTGGCCTGCTTACTCCCTCTGTGACCTTGAGCACACCCCTTCCCTCTCAGATAAGGGGCTGCATCAGTTCCTGTCTAAGGCCCTTCCAGTTCTAATTCTAAATTCTTACAGTCACAATATTTAAAGCATACGCAAATTTGTTTTGGTTCCTCATTGGGAAAATGTTTCCCTTCTCTTGAATTCGAGCCTGGGGAAGAGAAAGTGACTCCTCACTTGCCACTGAACTCTTGACAACCCATCAAGGTTTTCTCGGTAACCAGGCATGGCAGCTTGTCAAAGGCTGGCCCAAAATAAGGCCTGGTTTTGTTTTGCTTCTCAGCTGGGTGGGGCACAGAAAAACAGAAGGAAGCTCTTTTTCTGAGGTTACTCATTCAGTTGGGAAATGGAAAAAAGCTGTTCTAGTTGGAGGAGCCCAAAGGAGGGAGCATGGAAAAGTCTGGAGGGTTCAAAAGAGCAAATGGAGACTCGAGGAAGGGACAAAAGATAACAGGCTGTGAGGAACAATGGTTCCAACTTTCCTTGTTCTCACAAACGACTTACACCCTGCTCCAGGAGCAGGGTTTGTCTATTCAACCCAATTCAATGAACTAATTATTTATGAATGAATGAATTATAAATTGGAATTTATGAATTAATGAATTATTTACCGACAATTTGTTTAATTATTTTACTTTATTACTTAATTATTTATTGCTAATTACTACTGAGTTCTGGGTCCGTGGACTCACAAAGACAAAAAGAAAACATCACTGTCCCACAGGGAGCTTACATTCTCCTGAAAGGATAGCTACAGAGATCAGTAAATACAAAGCAAGATAAAGGGGTGGGGGGTGAAATCCTGGCAGGGGGGAAGTGGGGAAGAAAGCATTCCAGGTGATGAGGAAAGAGATAGAATTCTGTAACTGGGCAGGGATTAGCAAGCCATTCTGACTTTCCAGTGAATCTCATTTGGACTAATAATCACTCATATCTATGTAATGACAACAGGCTTCTCTTGTGATTTAGGTAGACAGAGACCTTGCTTCCATCATAAAGGGAGCAAGACCCCCTGGAGAACAGGCCGCCAACACCAACTGCAAGACAATTGACACCTGGAGGCCAGGCTGGCATCCTCAGGGAGACACAGCCATCACCTAAAACACATCTCCACTTGAGCCCTGGTGGAGACAGCCAGGCATCCCTCCTACTGCCCCCAACAGACCGCTGGTCTTGCTTCTGGCCTGGCCCTCACAACCACCATGGGGCCTGACATCCGTACCACCACCATAACAACCAGGGCGACCAAAAGGCAGGCAAACCCAGGAGCTCTGGCAATAGCGGTGCCGCCCCCCCCAGACCATCCATCGTGTCACCAGACCAACCCCCCAAGGTCCTAGTCCAGGAGAGTCAATGCTTGTAAAGATGGAAGCTAGCAGGTGCTCATATCCTCAGCATCCACAGGTGCTGAAGACCCAGGGAACAAATTCTCATGCCCAAAGTCTTTCTCACTGTCAAACGACCCAACCTCAGAAATGGATGTGGGTTTTATTGATGGACATGATGCCAAAGAAGATGCCTTACCATCTACCCTGATGCTGCGCCCCAAGGACCAGGGGACCTTTCTGTGTCCCCTGCAAGTGAAACCTCCTCTGTGTGCATCTCCTCCTCTTAGAGTGTGAGCTCCATGAGAGCAGGGACTATCTCTGCTTTTCTATTTGTGTTCCCAGCACCTTTCACAGCCAGGATTTAGTAGTTTCTACATCAAAGGATCAAAGGGCTTGAAATGGGATATTCTGGAAGGTAAAGGAGCTAGAATTACAATCAAGAATCACCTACCCAGCAAAACTGAGTATAATCCCTCAAGAAAAATGGATATTCCATGAAAGAGAGGACTTTCAAGCATTCTTAAGGAAAAGACCAGAGCTTGGAAAGCTCAACTTTCAAATATGAAACTCAAGAGAAACATAAAAAGCAAGTAACTCTGATAAAGGCCTCATTTCTCAAACATATAGAGAACTGAGTCGAATTTATACAAATAAGAGCCATTCCCCAATTGATAAATGCCCAAAGGATATGAACAGGCAGTTTCCAAATGAAGTAATCAAAGCTATCTATACTCATATGGAAAAAAATGCTCTAAAACACTATTGATGAGAGAAATGCACATTTAAACAACTCTGAAGTACTTCCCTACACCTATCAGATTGGCTGATGCGACAGAAAAGTAAAATGACAAATGTTGGAGAGGATGTGGGAAAATTGGACACTAATGCACTGTTGGTGGAATTGTGAACTGATTCAACCATTCTGGAGAGTACTTTGGAACTATGCCCAAAGCTACAAAATCATGCATACCCTTTGACCCAGCAATACCACTAGTAGGTCTGTATCCCAAAGAGATTAAAAAGCAAAAAGGAAAGAGACCCATATGTACAAAAACTCTTATAGCAGCTCTCTTTGCTGTGGCAAAGAATTAGAAATTGAGAGGACATCCATCAACTGGGAAATAGCTGAACAAGTTGTGTTTCATGATTGTAATAGATTACTATTGTGCTATGAGAAATGATGAGCTGGAGGCTCTAAGAAAAACCTGAAAAGACTTACATGAACTGATACAAAGTGAAAAGAGCAGAACCAGAGGAGTGTTATACACAGTAAGTGCAACATTGATGATCAACTGTGACTGACTTAGATGTTCTCAGTAATACGATGATGCAAGACAGTTCTGAAGGACTTATGATGAAAAATGCTGTCCCCCTCCAGAGAAAGAACTGATGGAGTCTGAATGCCAATCAAAGCACGTTTTTTTTACTCTATTTGTCTTGGGGTTTGTGTGTGTGTGTGTGTATTTTGTTTTGTTTTGTTTTACAACATGACTAATATGGAAATAGGTTTTGTATATGACCTCACATATATAACCTATATCAAATTGCTTGCCTTTCCAGTGAGAGGGGATTGAAGGAGGGGAGGGAGGGAGAGGATTTGGAACTTCATTTTTTCAAATGAATCTTTAAAATTGTTTTTGCCATATAATTGGGAAAAATAAAATGTTTTTTGAAATGATGGGGGGATGGCTTCAGAAAATCATGAGAAGACCTATATGAATTGACACAAGGTAAAGTGAGCAGAACCAGATCATTGCACACAGTAACAGAATATTATAATAATGCTCACCTGTAAAAAGACTTAGCTACTCTGATCAATACAGTGATTCAATAAAATTCCAAAGGACTCATGATGAAAAAATGCTGCCCACCTCCAGAAAGAGAACTGATGAACTCTGAGTGAAAATTGAAGTATAGTTTTTTCTCTTGATTTTTCTTGCTTATTGGCATCATATAGTTACTGTGGAAATAAGGTTTGCATGACTTTACATGTATAATTGATGTAACGTTGCTTTCCTTCTCAGTGAGTGAGGAAGGAATGAGAAGGAGGGAGAGAATTTATAGCCCAAAAATATTTTTTAATTTTAAAAGTAAATCCTTTTTTTCAGAGTTTTGAGACAACCATACCTCTTTGTGCTCCTCATAAAACATGGCTTCACAACTTTGGAATGGGGGTGGGCTGGCTCTCTGGGGCATCACAGCCACAGCTCAGGAGGAGAAGGCCAAAGAGAGAGGGCTTGCTGGATGCGTGGACTGTTGTCATGGTGATTCACGATGATGGAAGCCAACCAGCTCGGAGCAGGTCCTAGAGGAATGAAGAAATACAACACTCCCCCTAAACGGAGCTGCCTTCTGAGGGATCACCAAACAATTTTCACTCCCAATCTGGTTTATCCCTGGGACTTTGAGACCACCAACAACTGTAAGGTCAGTAAGAGAGTCCTGTCTGCTGCTGACCCTGACACTAGACAAGAGCTGTACAAGTGACTTAATCTAACAGAACACAGATTGTGACGCCATTTCATCGGAAGCAGGAGCAGATGGGAAAGTGTAGCCTTCCCACATGGAAAAGTATAGTTCTTCTATTTGGAAGGGAAAACTGAGGAATTTTGAGAGCCCTAAGACTAGGAAGCTTGGGAAATTTTGAGGCCCTCAGAAAGGGAAGGTACCGAGGGTGTGAACATGGGCACCAATGGTTAGCCTATTGAGGGTATGAAGCAATGGTTCCTCACATATGAACATCTGGAGATCTGTCTGGTTTCCTCGCCTGTTTAAGAAGTGATCTACCTGTACAGGAGTTGCTGTTTGCCCAAAGGCACCTGGAGCCTGGTGAAGCTGTCCATTCTCCACTTCCTCCTCTTTCCCTGGCCTCACTGGGGCAAGGCTAACCAGCATCAAGGACGTTTCCAGATCTCCTTATATTGTGTTGATTTGCTGTGTGTGTTTTGTTAATGGACTTTCATCTCCACATAAACCAGAGCTGATTTGTATTTGTATTTTACCCTTATCTAGTCTTCTTAAACTAAAGATGATAATGATGGGAAATTTCCAGAAAGTCAGTAAGCAGACTATAAGAACCCTCTTCTTTTCTTTTACAGTTCCATCCTTTTCAGAATCACATCTCAACTTAGCATAAAGAAAATGAAAATTCCACATACCAGTGCTGATATTCTCTGTCTTAATGATACTTAACACTTATATAATGCCCTAGTGCTTGCAAAACACTCGTGACATGTCAGTAAACAAGGAATTGGCAAAGATTACAACACTGGAGCCTCTCACAACCCAACCAGGGATGCAGTAACCACACTTATGTCCCTCATTTCACGAATGAGGAAAGTAGGTCCCAGAGAGGGGGAGTGTCTGCCCTACCCACACGAAAGCTTAGATCTCTTCTGACTCTGTGTTCACCACTGGTTACATTCCATCACACTGAGACATCTTCTTTCTCTTCAAGAGATTCTACACCAGGATGGTACCACAACTGTCCTGTTGTCTATATGTCCTGGGGTAGAGGGATGGGGGGCCATTCTGGACATTTTAGGTACTTAATAAGTGCTTCTTGATTGTTTGGCTTGTCCAGATTTCCATGGCACAAGCCCCAGACTTGGGGTCTGTGGCCCTGGGTTCAAATTCTGATTCTATCACTTGTATAACAAATAAGTCATTGAACCTCTCTAGGCCTGTTTCCTTATTTTAAAAATGAGGGAGTTAGACAAGATGAACTCTAAGCTCCCATCCATATCTAGCGGTATGATCCGATGATTTTTTTAGATGTTTTTATATTTCTGGGAAAAGGTGATTTTGCCAGTCAGCACACCTCTACTGAATGCTTTGCACTGAACAGGTGACTGACAAATGTTTCTTGAATTGGATGCCAATAATCAGGCATCTAGGACCAAAAGAGGGCAGACACAAGCCCCTGCCCAGTGTAGACCATGATCAAAATCTTGTCCATCCCATCAGCCTGGGCCAATCAGTGTATCTTCCATCCACCTGAACGTTGAGCGCCCAGCCTGGGATGACCTTGGAAACTGGTCTTGTTGGGAAGAACCATCTTTCACCTGAGACAAGGAATGTTATCCAGCTCCTTTGGATTGTCAATGCAGATAAAAGAGTGTTATACCAATATTCATAGCTGGAACAAAAGATTAGTGTGTGCGTGAGGAGAGAGATCTCCATATCTCCATATTATCATCACTATTCAGGTTGGGGCACCAGTGCCTCTGGAGAGAATTCACATAACACAAGATAAAATACAGCCTGACAGCTCTTATCATTGGGGAGGAAAACAGAAGAAACTCTCACAATAGCCCAGCAGGGCAAATGGTTCATTCTGGGTTTATTTTCTCCTTCCAGGGCAACCCCAAGATGTCAAGCATTTTATCATCACCTTAATTTTCCAGCTTCCCTGTCACATTGGGAATAATTCACAGCAACACTCAAGGATAATACCTTATCTTGGGTGTAATGCCAGAACTGAGGAACACTGGAGATTGGGAAATTCCTCCTAGAAGACAGGAATGGAAAGCAACTTACTGTAAGAAGCCAGGGGTCAGGAGAGTTTGAATATAAATCTTGGCTTTACTAGTCAATACATTCTGTGTTTGCAAACTTGGCACTGACCACAGGAAAAGAGAGGGATGTGGGGTGGTGGGGAGAGCTCTGTCACCTTGTCAAATCACACACACACACACACACACACACACACACACACATCTTTTTGTTTTTTGTTTAAACCATGGAAACAAAGCTCACAGTTTCTTATAGCATCTTCTTTGTGTATTGAAATGCTTTTCTTGATCATTGTAAAGTGCACATTTATTTTAATTACACAAAAAGATACTGGCTGGCACTGGACCAATAGCCAAAGACTTATGCCCTAGGTCCTCCCTCTGCTTTGACCTTGCTGTGTGACCTTGGACCGTAACATTGATCCATCGATTAATAAATCCTCAAGTATTTATTAAGAGACTGCCATGTTTCAGACTGGGTTCTAGCTGCTAGAGAGACAGCTGCCAAAGAAAATCAGTCCCTGCCCTAAAGGAGATGATATCCTGTTGAGAGAATCAACTGTATTAATCAATTAATAACTAAGAAATAGAAACAAAACAAACATCCAAGGAATTGTAAAGTGGGGGTGGGGCACTAAAAATTGAACTTCACTTGGGGTAGGATTTGAGGTTTCTCCTTGTAAAATGAGGGGAGTAAACAGCCAGAAAAATGAGAACTGTCTCAGATAAGAGAGTTAATTCCTTAGACCATTTCCTTTTTTCTCAAATCCCATCTACCCTCCTACTACCTCTAGTGTTGTCATTTGTAACTAGATATTACCTTTCTTTCTTCCACTAACGATGCTGTTGGCAAAGTCTGGTTCTCATGCCTCCGTGCTTCCAATGTCTTCCTATGTCAATGCTCTCATAGCTCCAAATACTACTTGGGCTGGAAGAGGTGCCTTGGAGTCCTGGGATGTTGGGAAGTGACTTTCAGATGATCTCATTCGATATCTTTCTTTTCACAGCTGAGAAAACTGGAGACTAGGTTGGTGAAAACACTTACCCAGTGTCATGCAGCCATTTTACCAAACACAAGACTAGAACCTATGCTCCCTGAGGGAAAAGACTGACTCCCACTGGTATTTACATCTCTGGTGCCTTCCATAGTGCTTGGCCCATAGTAGGTACCTAGTAAATGCTTCTCGATTGACCCATCGACTGACTCTATACAGTTTAGTACTTCTGGGAATTCAAACTCTTTGTCTAGGGAGAGAGAGAGACCCACAGTTTATACCCCAAAGAAGACAAACACAGAAAGTTTCCACCCAAACATACCAAAATGCTAATGGAAAGATTCTATATATTTTTTATAGTTTTAATTCAACAACTACCAACAAACATGAATATCTCCATATACAAAGAAGAGAAAAAAAGAACTGTGTGTGGAACTGTGAGTTTCTACTAAGTGCCGTGTGTGCGGCTTAAAGCGTATCACAAGCTCAGTACATTCTTTTCAGAGCTGGCCTCCCCATCTGTGTCTTCCTCTGAACTTGCTTCATTTCTCTTCTGTGCATTTTACAAAATGATTCAATGGCCCTCTTTACTTTCTCCTCCTCCATTTTCTTCTTCTCATTCTCTTCTTCCTCCTCTTTCTTTTCCATCTTCATCTGCTTTTCCTTCTTCTCCTAGTTCTTTTCTTCCTTTTCCTTTTCTCTTTTTTCCATCCCCTTCTCTTTCACCTTCTCCTCTTCCTCCTCCTTTTTCTCTTTCATCATCATCACTAATCATCTTTTTGTTTCTTTTACCAAAAAAAAAAAACAAACTTTTTGACAATCCCTAGGGATTGTTTAATCTATTTTTTGATCCCCAGGGCCCAGTACACCAGTTGGCACATAGAAGATGCTTAACAGATGTTTGTTGACTTATCAATTGATGTGGTACTCACCCAGTGGAATTCAAGTTCCTTGGGGGCAGGGAATGTTCCACTTCTGTTTTTGTACCTAGTCCTCCCACCCCCAGCCCAGCACAGAGCCTGGGCCCTAGTGGGTGTTTAATAAACACTTGGTCAATTGTAAGACACACAAATAGTCGAGCAACACAAATGCACACTTGGTCATGTCTGAAATGGGGGTCTCAGTCTGCACTTCTGGTCCATCAGGTAGGCAGCAGGCTTTATCCTTGGATCCCTAGAAACACTGGAACACAGTTTTAGAGAAGAAAGGATTGGTTGGTTGCTGTCCTTGGTTCTTGAAGAAGGGATGAATCCAGCCCCTCACTTTAGAGTTGAAGGAGATGAAAGTCACAGTAGTTCAGTGACTTGCTCAAACTCAGGCAGAATGGGCAGCCAGGGGCTCCCCACTCTTCAATGCTTCCTACTGGCTTGCAGAGTGTGAGGGAAAAATGTCTAGAATGTTGGGGAAATTCAGACAGCTCAGAGAGCCCGGAAGAGAGAACCCAGAACAGAATTGGTTAGGCTTAGCTGACCTAGATGCTAGCAATATTCCAAGATGTCCTGGCCTGCTTGTTGCCATCTAAGCCAGAAAGCTCTGGACCATTTGAGTTTTGGTGGCTCTCACTAAAGGGGAGGGGAAGGGATAAAGTCAGAGCCCTACAAGCATAGGAGACTGGACCTTTGCCAAGGAGGAGCATGAACATGCCTATGCCCAGGCTGGCTGCTCCAGCAGCCCAAGCCTTGTGCCGTCACCCACTCTAGTCCTGTGGTGGTGCCATCCCTCTGTGGGTACTTCCCTTCCTCCTAGGGCAGGTGGCATGACATCATGTAGGGAGAGGCTCCGTTCTCCTCCCTTAGACCTCCCTGCCCCTCAATGGGCTCCAAGTCCTTTCCATAGGGAAGGTAAGATGATGTCACATAGGGAGAGGCTCCATTCTCCTCCCTTAGACCTCCCTGCCCCCTCGACGGGCTCCAAGTCCTAAGATGTGTGGCCTCTTCCACGCCCCACCCTGCCCTGGCCTCCTCCTCCTTCCTCCCAGAGTCTGATCCTGCACATTAGCTCAGAATGAGCAAACACCACCTGTGTTTTCCCATAAGACGAAGCCATGCAGAAGTCCAGGCGTCTCCCAGCTGGACACCAGACAGCCTGGCCCAATCTCTGTTTGTGTTTTCATGACAACTCTGCTCCTCACTTCCAGGTTTCATGAGAGGCCTGAGAAGGGAAGAATGTGAAGGTAAAGGTCACCAGCATCTCTGCCCATTCTCCTCACTGACGGCACAGCCTTTTGAACTATGCCCTGGGGTCGTGGATAAGAGACAATGGTGGAGCCAGGAGGACAGGGGCTCACCTCCCACCTCTGACCCATGCTGGCCACATGGCCCTGGCAGCTCACAACCTCTAGGCACCAGAGGGAATCCTCAAAGTCTGTAAGATGCAGAGTGGCTGCTGATCTGTGCTGGCAGAGGGGCATTCCTCACCTGGGAGTTCCCTATGTCAATGGAGCCAGATTCACTCCCCAGCCCCGCCCTGAGAGGAGATGCAAGACTTGGAGCCAGAACTGCTGCATCTGGGTCCTGGTTCCACAAAACCTCAGCAGTGTAGCCTTGGTTAAGTAACAGACTCCCTCTCAGCCTCAGTCTCTCCATCTGTACATTGGGCACAATGTCTGCATTCCCCCCTGTCACACAGGCTATTGTAAAATTCAGACAGTGTTAGTGGTTTCAGGGCCTTATAACCATCACAGAACAACGTATACTGTGATCTTGGCATCCTTCCAGGGACATGGGGGAAGCCTTCTCCCTAACAGCGATTCTCCCCTTGTTTGTTCTAATGCTTGACAGGCATTTCACTTTTCTACCATATTGGAGACTGTCTGGCACCCAGTGGGTGCTTAATAAATGCTGACTGATCTCCTGCCCAGCTTAGCAAGACCTTCCAGACTGACAGAAATGCTGGAACCTACACCAAAGGAGGGTCCTTGGAGGCATCTAGTCCAAGCCATGCCTTCATTTCACAGATGAGGAAAGGGAGAAAGGAAATGACTTCTCCAATGTCACACTCCAAAGCCAGGATTTGAACTCGGTTCCATGACTCTAAGCTCTGGCCTTTTTCCACCTGGCTTTGATGTTTCTAGATACAGGTCTACACACAGAGCATCCCAAAAGTGTGTGGGCACTTTGGCATAACACATAAAGTTGACTTGAAGTTACTAAGTGCTTTCCCTGCCATGACCCCTGAGGCAGATGACAAGACATCTTTGTTTTAAGTCTTCACGGCTTGGATGCCTCCCAGCATCCCATTCAACAGCAGAGTGGTCCTGGCTCACCCTCAGCTCTCATCCAGACTCTCTCTAACAGAAAGAATTAGGTCAGAAGACTTTTCAGCCGCCTTGGGGATCCCTGGGCCATTGCTATGGGTCAATAAGGCCGGGCAGTGGAATGACCTGACCTCCCCTCTGCTCTAGGGTGCTTCCCAGAGGTCAGCTGTCCATCCAAGAGGCCTCTGGAACTCCGGCCAGATGGGCCTGTCTCTGAGGACTGGAGGCAATGCTGGCTGACCAAAGTTTAACCAACCCCATAATCAGTTCTGCCACTTACTACGGACAGGGCCTTGGGCAGGTAATTTCCTCTCTCTGGCTCCAGAGTCACACAAAACTGTACATACATCACCTCATTTGATTTGATCCTTACAACAACCCTTATCCCCATTTCACAGAGGAGGAAATGAAGGCTGAGAGGGACTGAAACTTGCCCAAGACCACAGAGGCACTAAATCTCCGAGGCACCTTGTGACTCACACAGTCCATCATTAGTCAGTAGCCTGGCAGGGACTGCCTTGTGCCTCTTTTTTCATCCCCAGCACTTAGCCCAGGGCAGGACACAGGGCAAGCACTTAATACACCTGTGTTGAGCCAAGTTGAATTACCTCTGCCGATAAAAATCCCAGTAATTGGTGTCAGGTGTCACCATGTGACCAAAAGGGAGATCTTGAATTTCTGGGAGGGTTTGCTTGCTGGTCCATGGCTGGATGTAGGATCCCAGAATTTCTAAGCTACAAAGGACCTGGGAGTCACATAGTTAAACCTCCCTAGAAGCATCCCTTTCAAGGGGCCACCCAGCATCTATTGTCAAACCTCCATTGAAGGAGGTTCACTTCCCCCCCCCAGGTGCCATGATTCCAGCTGCTTCCTCCAAGGCTCCTGAGCCCCTGCCCATCATGGCGGCCAAGCTAGCTCAAGCCCAGGCATTTCTTGGCCCTGTCGGGCAGCTCCTCTCAGCAGTGACCAGGGCTCTCATAAGGCCTCCAGATCAAGCCACATAAATGTCACTTATCCAGATGATGAAGGAACACAGCTCTTGAGGAGGGAGAAAATACAGGAGGGGTGAGCATCTTCAAGGATTCAAAGGGCTGTGAGTGGAAGAAGGCTCCTCTGCTTGGCCCTGGAGGGTAGAACCAGGAGCAAGAAGAAGACCCTGGAGGGCAGGTAAAGTTGGGGAGGGGAGACTTTGTAAGTCAAAGTTAGGAAAAAATGCTGCAACAACTGAAACTGTCCCAGAGTTAACCCTGAGGGGTGAAAGTCAATTCAACTGCTACCTTTATGTGCAACATACTCCTTTCCCATGCCCCCACAAAGGGAACCCCCAATTACAGGAGACAAGAACAGGTTTAGAGCCAGAAAGGACATAGAATCTAGTCCAATAACCTCATTTAAGAGATAAAAAAAAACCCTGAAGGACACAGAAGGCAAGACTTGCCTGAGATCACACGGGCAGTAAAGGGCAGAGGCAGCATTTGAATTCAGGGCCTTGGACTCCAAAGTCAGGGTTCCTATTATTATACCATCTTGTCTCTTTACATCCCACATTTGCCTTATTCTTGACTTGGCAAAGTTACTACTCCAGGGGACTCCTTGCTTCAATCCTTGGAATGTGACCTCACCCCCAACACAGCATACAGAAATGCATAGAAACTATACACACACACACACACACACACACACACCCCTTCACTGAACACAACACTAAATCTGGACTCACAGGATCTGAGTTCAAATTCTGGCTCTGCCATTTACTATGTATGTGGCCTCAGTAAATCACTTCCTCTCCCTGATCTCAGTTCCCTCACCTGGGGCTGGGCTCAGTGACTAGTCAGGACTCTTCCAGCTCTGGGTTGGTGACCGGCTCACAGAGGATTTCAGGGTGTCTGGGCTGGTCCTCACAGGAGGCCTGGGAGCAGGTACTATGACCATCCCCATCTTACAAATGAGGAAACTGAGAGGTTTAGCGACCTTGCCGGGCTTACACAGCCAGGAAGTGTCTGATGCTGAACTTGAACTCCTAATGCCTAATGACCTCCTAAGCGGTTGCCTCTGTGACTAGTGACCTCCCAGGCCTCCTTCCAGTCCCAGGTTCTAAGCCTAGGGCTCTGTGATGCTGGAAGCCCATGAGCCCGTCCTGCTGGGGTCCTCCAGCTTGCTGATTCAGAAGCAGCAGCAGAAGAAGGCCTTTCTCAGGGAAAGTATCTGAGATTATCCTTGCAGGTCAGCATTGGCACCAAACTGGCATTCTGGATTGCCCGCCACTGTCTGAACCCTGGAGAAAAGCCATCCTCGTCAGTCCCTTCCCCACCCCCCAGGCGGGAGTGAGCGTCAATGGGGCAGAAGCCCAGAAGTAGGTTCCAGGCCTGGGTGGGCCCACACTGGCCTCCCAGATCTCCCATCATGGGGATTCTACCAGCACTTAATGGAGAGGCCCTGCAGAAACCCCGAGGAGCCAGAGCCTTCTCCTCTGGGAGCTTAATGAGGTGAGCAGATGATGCCTTTGGCCCCAGAGCCTGAGTTTGGGGCCTTAAGTCCTCCTTCCTCCCTTCTTTGTTGATAAAGAGCTTTGTTTCCTGCACATTAAAAGCTTTTCTCAGACCACATTAGCCTCGGAGTTGGCCAGCCGCATTCATGAAGGATTATCAAGAAAGCTTTCCTAGTGAGCACTGATGCCATTAAGCTAGCTGGCCTTAAGCCTCAGTATGAGTGGTCCTTCCTTGCCCCGGCAGAGCTAGCTGTGGTAAGCTGGGGATGGAAGCAACAGATCATGTGTGAGACCGAGGAGCCCATCTGGAAGCCATGGGCTCCTGGGCTATGATGGATGACGGTCTTCATTCGGGCAATCCTCTCCTGAAGGGAACGTCCTAGAAGAAAGATCGCTCCCTTGAGCTGAGCTCTCTCTCCTTCCCCCATCCAGAGATCTGAGTAGAGAGCAAACGGCCAACGTGATAATAAGAATGTGCAGCCTCGCTGGGCCCAGGAAGGCTCTTATCGAATAAACAGACGGAGAGAGCAGTTCAGAAGACCCTACCACCTCCACTCCCACATTTCTATCGGGTGGAATATTGAGAGAGTCCAGAGATGATGTTGGGGTGTGGACAAAAGCCCGATGCATTTACAGAGTTTATTCCCAGGCTTAAGATTTTCTGTTGCCTTTGGATTCAACTCCCATGACATGCTTTAGCAAGCCCAGGAAAGGCCTTTGGATGCTATCTCCTAGTTGAGGGGTCTGTGGTCCCCTGCCCAGCCCAGAATGCTCTATCAAAGGGTCCATGGGCTTGATGGCAAGGCGAGGAAGTCGGAGCTTCCTTGGGCAGCCCCTAGAATGCCTGGCTGGGGGAGCGCGGGTCACAGAGCCAGAGCCGGACAAGACCTTAGAGGTCACCTCACCTAATCCTTTGATTTTACAAACAAGGAAATTGAGACCCACAGAGGCCATAGGATCATTGAACTGGAGCGGGAAGGATCTTAGGGGTTTATTCCCCTCATTTTACAAATGAAGAAACTCATTTGTAAGGGGAGTGACTCACCCAAGGTCACACAGGCAGCAGGTGTCAGGACTGAGCTTTGATCCACAACTGGGATTCCAAACCAGCTCCTCTCCCAAAGGGCTCCACACTCAGAGCTTCCTTGAACAGGGTTTTCCTGCCTCACTTCCATTCACAGGAGAATCTAGACCTTCTCTTGTTTGCAAATACACCCTTCCAATGTGACATCTCCTAGGGATTATGGTGCTTTCCAGATGAGCTGTTCCAGAGGGCTGTACCTAGGGCAGGATCTACAGGGGCTTGCCAGGGGAACACAGGTGCATTCCATAGCCAGCTCTAGCTAGTCTCACCCCACACAGGGCCCCAAGAGATTCTCTCAGACAGTAAGGTGCAGAGGGGGTGCTGGTCTGCTTTGGTGCAATGAAATCACGGTCTGGGCAAACGCTCCCAGGACAGGGGTGCACCTGCATATCCACAGTTCTTAGCCCTGTGCCTGGAACACTGGCCCTTAGTAAGTACCTTTGCTGAGCTGGATGGCAGCCCCAGGACAGGTCTCTTCAGACCTCAGCCCTGGCGGGGTCAGTGGGCACTGACGTCTCGGCCTCCAGCATTCACTCACTCTCCTGAGCAGGGGTGCCTTGAGGACAGACAGCATCATCTTCTCCTGACTCTTGGGACTCACTCCCATGTCCCAGCCCATCTGCTCTGACTCAGGGCTTCTTTCCACATCTGCCACTTGGTCCTCTGGGGGGAACAAACAGCTGATTGTCGTTGGGTTGGGTTTTTTTCCTCAGATTTTCATTTCCAAAACAACTTCTTGGGTTTCAGTGAGGACTTTTAAATCAGGACAAAAGCACCTGGATCATCCCCAGAGGGTGGTTTCCAACTACAGGGCATTCCTTGGGTCTGTGTGCTGGGCTCCTAATGCTGGCATTGTTGTGTTCTCAATAGCAGGGAGACATTTGAAAGCTGAATGACAGAGGATTGGTTCGGGTTTTATTTTCTATTCTGGCTTCCTGAATCCTTATCGGGTATCCAGAGGCACAGCCACCTTTGTGGGGTTTTATTTTTCCTCCTTCCCAAGAGAAATCGCTATGAAGATAATCTCCTCTTCCAGGCCCCTGGGAGCCAGGTGAACATACCTGTCTTTAGGTAAGACGATCACCTGTGAGCTGAGCTCTCGGCATTACCGGCTTCCATGGGCTTCTGGGAAATGAAATACCCGGGGCTTAGGTGCCCAGAAGAACACGCTGGAGTGTATGGAGAGTATATTCTCCATCCAATTCACAGAAAGATGAAGCCATCTGGGACTTTTTTCCAGCCAGTGAATTGGGCAGCCAAAGGGGAGGAAGAGAAGAGGGCTCTGGGAAGGAAAAACCACAGAAGCATGGGAAGGAGAACTGGGGAAAGGGCCAAGACAATGAGACTGCAAGCTAGCCTCCCTTCCAGTGTGAGGTTGTCTGTCCTGATTGGTCAGGATGAGGTGCGAGCTGGGCAGTTCATTGCATCAGAGACTCAGGAGAGCATCATGAGAAAGATGGCGGAAACTTTAGAGCACATTAAGTTAAACCTCCTCATTTTACAGTCGAGGAAACTGAGGCCCAGGGGAGTGAAGTAATTTGCCAGGCATCAGAGAAGTATTGAGTAGCAGAACTAAAACTGAAACCCTGGGCCCCAGCTTCCAGTCCAGGGCTCCTTCTACTTCCCCAGGCTGTCCCTCAATTTGCTCTGGGCACTTCCATACACAGGAGAAAGGCCAGTATATGGGGGAACTATCCAGCTGCATAAGTCAGTCAATCGACTAGTGCCTTTCTATCAGCCCATTAATTACAACAAAATTCAATAAACATTTGTCAGTCACCTACTGAATGCAGGGCATGGTGCTAGCTGCAGAGGAAGAGACAAAGCTCCCCCCTGAGACTAATGCTATGGTAGCTTATATTCAGAGCTGGAGGGGAAGTTGGAGCTGTACCATAGAAAGAGCACTGGATCTGGGTTCAAGTTTAGGTCTGTCATTTGGACCTGTGTGACTTTAGGGCCTGGCCATCTGGAGCCTCAGTTTCCTCATCTGTAAAACAAGAGTGTTGGGTCCAATCGACAGTCTTTGGTTTTCATGTTTGTATGACTGGTGCTTAACACAGTGCCTGGAGTGCAGTAGGTGCTTAATGATGTTGACTGACTGACAAACACACTCCTCCCTTCCCTCTCATCTCAAGACTTGAGAAAAAAGAGAAGTCACTCTCTACCATAACAAAGAGGCTTTGGCTGTGAAAGTCTACCTGACTTTCAGGACGCCTTCTTTGGAATAAACTGGCCGTGCATCCCAGACTCCCAGCATTGGAGCTGGAAGGGCCCAGCAACTATCTGGTCTAACTCAAACATGAAGAAAACCCTGCAGCTCCATCCCACAAATGGCCACAGCTGTGACAAGCTAATGGCCACGTCAGCTTCTTATCTTGTGTGGGGCAAACACCAGGGATGATGTTGGGTGACCATTGGCCGGGACATGGTCATAAGGTCAAGAGGCAGAAGGGACTTACCTTAGAGACCTTCCGACAAACCTCCTCGATTTTTAGGAAAGAAAACTAAGGACCCAACAAGTGCAATGACTTGCCCACAGTCACACAGGAAAAAGATGGCAGAGCCAGCATTGGGATGATGTTCTCTTAGTCCTCCAAATGCAACACCAAAGCTTTTCGGGCTGTGAGTGTGGGGATTGCTTCCCTCTTTGTATCTGTAAGCCTGGCACCGAGCACAAAGCCCGGCTCATAAGCAGTGATCGGAAATGCTGGCAGAGCAATTGTTTGGGGCACAATGCCTCTTCCGTGTGGGCACGTACAGACGTGAGTGCCAAGGAACATCCTTGTTTGTGCTATGCACATGGTGGCTACAAGGACTTCAAAGAAACACAGGAATATTCATGTCATTGGGAGCAGAAACTCAAAATTCAAGGGAGTCTTAGAGGTCTTCTAGCCCAATCCCTTCATTTTACAGATGTGGAAACTGAGGCTCAAAAACCTGCCCACAGGTAGTATGTGACAGTGCCAAGATTCAAACTCAGGTCCTTTCACTCTAAATGCAGAGTTTGTCCTCACTCTATCAAGGTGCCTTCTCTGAATAGAGGCTAAAAGGGGAAATGGGCTATACCCAGAGAACAACTTACCCAATCACTACAGCAATGCAGATGGAAAAAGGGCAGCAGAATGACCCTAAGTGCTGTGGAATTATAACGAACAAGCCTGGTCATGGAAAGTGGTGAGAAACTGCATCTTTTTTGTTGTTGCTGTTGGGAAAGTAGGGGCTTATGGGTGTGGAACAGTGCATATACTCTCAGGTGAGTTGGCTATGTTGCTTAAATCTTTTTTTTTTCTGGTTTGTTACAAGGGAGGCAGAGACAGAGAGACAAAGAGAGACAGAGACAGACAGAAAGACAGAGAGAGAGACAGGCAGAGACAGAGATACAAAGAGAGACAGAGAGAGAGACAGAGGGAGAGATAGAGACAGAGACAGAGACAGAGTGACAGAGAGAGACAGAGACAGACAGACAGACAGAAAGAGAGAGAGAAGCAGAGACAGAGATACAAAGAGAGACAGAGGGAGAGATAGAGACAGAGACAGAGAGACAGAGAGAGAGTAGGGAGGAGACTTATTTAACCAGAAAATACTGTGAGGTCAAAACACAAGGCATGGATACAGCTTCACAAAATGAAGGGGGCAGAGTCTGATTCCAGGAAAGGAAGTGGAGGAGAGGAGCCTGAACCATGCTGCCGATGGTCTTTCATACTCTTATGAGTAGCAGGGAGTGGTGCTGACCTGCTGCCCCTGGGAACTTTCCCTCCTGGCCCGAGGCACAGGAATGCACCTACTGTGGGGAGGTCACCCAATGCTGACTAAAGAAGCCAGGAAATGTGACACTCTCTGGTGTGGGGAGCCTGGGCTGTAGATGTGTTTCCCCATTCATGATGATAGTTCTGACTAGATGTGAAAAATGGAGAGAAGCCATGGCCTGCCATTGGGAAAGCCCAGTGGATGATACAGTGGCCTTCTCTCGGCTACTGCGTCTCTGGGCTGGCCCTCCAGATTTGAGGGGACGTGCTCTTAACAAACTTAAATTAAGCCTGAGGCTTAAATGAATTTACTGGGCCTCAGTTCAAAACAAAACTTCCCACCAAATTACTAGTTGTTGATGAAGACAAAAGAGCCTACAGGAAAATGCTGCTAGCATCCATTCTGTTAGAAGAGGCTAATAATTCTTTAAACTATTTTTTGAAATATATTTTTAAAGTAAAGAATTGCATATTTCCTTGTAAATACCTATTGTTTGAATCTTTGTGATTTGCAAGGCCTTCATCTCGACCTTGGGCCTGTATAGTCGTCAACCCCTGGGATCTCACGTCACAGATGTATCTTTGACTTGTTTTCTGTTTCGGCCACATCAACGCTCCATTTTTGATTTGCGACTTTAATATAAGTTCCGTAGGATGAGGCAGTTTTTAGACCTTTCTAGACACATTTCCAAGAGCCTAAGACTCCAGATTTCCTCAGCCCAAACCAAGACGCTTGGTCCAGATCTCTCTATCAGGCAAGGGTAAAGAGAAGATTTCCCTCTTTATTACTGTCCTCCAAACAGCTGTTGGATGTAAGTAACAGACAGGACAGAGGAGAGGGGCTGGGGCTGTGAGCTCATTGCTGTGGGGACCTGCCAGATGAAGAAACTCCCTCTATTAATGCAGCTCAGCAGTTTCCTTGTAACTTGACTTCTTAGGCAGTTGCTCAGATCAGTGCCCCCCTCAGAGGCACCTAAAAGACCACCAAGTCCAAGCCCTCCATTTTACAGATGAAGAAAGTTAGGCACAGAGCTTTCAAGCGACTTACCCAGGGTTCCTCCTCTTGTGTCTAAAGTGGTGTCTGGCCCAGGCCTTCCCCACTCCATCCCCGCCAGGCCAGCACCAAGACGTAGCTTCGTCAGCCAGGATGTGTCAGAGGCTAGACTTGAACCCGGCTCTTTCTGGCTCTATGGACACTTTGTCCACTGCACCACACAAGCTCTCCCAGGTGTCAAACAGCATGTCTAACAGACCTGAAGGGACTAAGCAGAACACAAGAGAACACAGATTACTTACTGCAACAAACTCTTAGCCAACAAAAATCTTTCCCAACCATCCCCCCTTCAGTTGCTGTTCTGTGCTGGCGCTGGACTAGAGATGGCCTTGGAGCTCCTTGCCAGTTCCAGCCCTTTTGTCTCTGCAGTCCCTGATGTCCTGTGATGTGTAGGATCCAAGATCAGGGCTCCTGCCAGCCCAGGTCATCCTTGGCTTCCTGAGAGGGAAGGCTGCCTCCACCACCACCTGTGAGATCAGCTGCCCTAGGAACTGGGCCTGGGATTGCACTGGCATAAGGAAGACTGAGGGGAGTGCAAAGCCCCCCAACATCTCGGTGACTTACAGCCTTAGACCAAACATTTCTCTGCCATGGAACCCTTTGGCAGTCTGGGAATCCTTCTCAGAATCAAGTTTGGTTCTTGGTGTTTAGTTTTAATTGCAATTGAAGGAAATGCTAAGTTTTAGTTAGAAGTTAGTGAAAATAAAGATGTGTTTTTTCATATCCAAGTTCATGAACCCCACAATTTATCAATGGGACTCTTGGGGTCTGGGTACCCCAGTTTAATAACCTCTGTCTACAGAGTAGTTTGGGGTATTAAGTGCACTGAGCACTAGCTTACCCAGGTTCATACAGTCAGGACTTGTCAAAGGTGGAGCTTGAATCTGGATCTCCCAGGCTTCAAGGCTTGAGCCTTATCCATCCCCACCCATGCTGCCTCTCTTTAGGTCAGCTAACAGATCCATCATTCCCACATCCACCACAAAACATTCCTTCCCTCCCTTTCCCTCTCCTTTTCTTCCCCCTTCTTTTCCTTTCCCTACCCTTTCCTCTCCTTCCCTTCCTTCCCCTTGCCCTCTTCACAGAGCTCAGAACCAAAATGGGCCTTTGTGAACATGGCCCCAGAGCCCAGCCATTGGTGGCTTCCACCTGATCTGAAGCCATAGACAGACTGCAGCAGCTCTGCTCTGTTCCCATGGCACCTCTGAGATACCAAGATTCCGACCACAGAGAGCCAGATTCCAAGGAAGTTGAAGCTTGCCAAAGCGATTTGAACACAGTTAAGAAAAACAAACTTTCTGGAAATGTTACATGGCAGCCAAAAGTAACGAAACCCTCCAATTAACCTTTCAGTTTATCGTTCAATGAGTGGAGCAAATCAGGAGGCAGGAGCCTAAGGAGAGCTTGGGAGCCAGGAGAGGCCGTGGAGAGCAGGGGCTGGACTTCATTTCTTTCTTTTTTAAGAAATCCCTTGGGGTTCTCCTTTTGATGCTTGAATTTTATACAGTCTATGGAAAGAGTGCCCATTGACACCAAGGACGCTGTCCGGAGATTCTGGTGGAAAGGATGAAGAAAAGGACTCTGTCTCAAGGACCACTGAGAGGGAAGTGACTTGGCCAGGGCCATACGGTCTCTAAGGCTCTAAGGTGGGATTCTCATCCAGGTCTTCCGACCTCAAATTCAGTGCTTCTGTCATCATTTGGCCCCAGGATCAAGCAATCACAGATCTGGCTTTGGAAGGGTCAGCAGCTGAACTCCCTTATTTGACAAATGAGGAACTGAGGCCCAGAGTGAAGATGACAAGCCTAAGGCCCTGCAGTTCATGAGTGAGATGATAAAAAAAAATGATGATAATGATGGTGGCTAGCATTTATATGGAGCTTTGAGGTATGCAAAGCACTTGAGAAATATTTTATCTTCCCAACAACATGGAGAGAGAGGTGTTATCCCATTTTACACATAGAGACTGAGGCAGACCAAGGTTAAGTGTCTTTCCCAGAGTCACATACCTACTGAGTGTCTAAGTCAGGATTTGAACTCAGGTCTTCCAAGTCCGTGCTCAGTACTCTCTCCACTATGCCATGCCACCCACCCTCCATGGGAATGGGAACCTGACCATACCCACATTGGGAGGAACCTGTGAGCACATGCACTGATCACAAGGATGACTTCTCAGTGGTTCACCCAACAGGCTCTTCTGTAGGCCACAAGCATGAGCTATTGCATTCCAGTTAACAGAGACAGAAGAAGGCCCACACTCAGGCCTGGTGCTCTGTCCTCCTCGCAAATGTGGTGCTTGCACCCCAGGAGAAGAGCTGTCCGGGTGTCTACCCCTCAGCTAACTGCTGGTGCATCCCTCCCGTCCAGGCTCCAAGGACAATAACGGCCTGGCGCTGAGCCAGTGGGAGCCTGCTTCAGGCCATGTTTGGTGACCCTGGCCTCAAGAGGCTTCACCTTGGGGGACAGACCTATTCAGCCCTGTTCATACAGAGAAAGTTCCTTCCTGACCCCCTTTAATGTTGGTGCCTTCCCTCTGAGATTATCTCCAATTTATGATACATATTTATTTATAAAAATATACGTGGCCATAAATAGAAAACTCTGTGTGTGTGTGTGTGTGTGTGTGTGTGTGTGTGTGTGTGGCTTGTACATTTTGTTGCATGTTGTCCTCCCTATTAGACTCCATGAGGTCAGGGACTGTTTGGGGCTTTCTTGGTAACTTCAGCACCTGGCACATAGTAGGCATTTAAGGGCTTGTTGACCTGACTGATGGCCCCCAGTTTGTCAGTCAGACAATGAGGAGAAGCTAACCTCTTCAACAGACCCTTCCAAGCCCCAGCCCCAGCTTCAGGATACGTAGGCTGCCACGATACAGGATCCTGTGGAAACAACCCAGGTCATGCAGACACTCAGAATAGACATCCACCCAGATGTTTGCTGTTTCCTATCCATCTCTTTGGTTCCTACAAGCCATGACTACATGGGCCGCTGGGAGGGCCCCCAGGATACCTGCAGCTCTCCCTACACGAAGCTGATATGCCTTCCCAACAGGACGCCATATTGCAACTACCCCCATGGGGACTCCATGGCTCCATGCCAGCAGTCATCCCCCCAAACTGGCAGAAAGGATTGGGGTTTGTAAGTATTACAGCTCCCTGACTGAACCTTTAGTCCTCACTGCCATCTGCTTTGTGTGCCCTTGGCTCACCTATAGAATACCAGTCAGTCACCACTGATGGTATTGCCATCATTGGCATGCCCAGGAAGAGTGGTCAGGGCAGGCTATTCTGGGCCCTCTTCAGTGATAGCATAATGGCCAGGCTAGGAGCCCACGGACAGTGAAGACCATGCTGGTCCCAGAATTAGCAGAGGCATGGCACTAATGCCATAGCCCCAGGCTATGCCCTGGGGGCTCAGTGAGGCCTTCTTAGAGGAGGGATGATGTAGGAGGGATGGGGGCTCATCGCTCAGCCAAGGGAAGGTCACATGTACCCCAGACCCAGGAGCCCACAAAGCGAAGCATGAATTTGAACCAAAGCTGAACCTTCCCACACTCCCTGATTTCTGGCCTCTAACTCACTTCCTCCTGCTTTGTACTCAACCTGGCAACTGGTCCATTCTTTGTGTCAGACCCTTGAATATTGAAATCCATCCACCTAGCACCCCCTCCCCTGGCCTTAGGGTTCCTATCTGCTCTTCTCACCTCTTGCTTCCCCTGCCCTCCCACCTCACCCTCAGGCAACGATTGGCTTATCTCCAGCTGGAAGAATTGCTAATTATTGGCAGGTGCCAGGCCTGCCTCAGGCAAGAGCATGACACAGAGAGGAAAGTCACTCCATAGACAGAATCTGCAGGATGTGATTGGGAGTTGGGGTGGGAGAGAGGAAGGAATCAATGATGGTTCTGAAGTTTTAATCCTGATTAGGATGGACAGAAATGAGGACCCTAGGAAGAGACAAACTGGTTTTGTTATTCTTGTTAAAGGAAAATGAGGGATTTAGGGATTTGTTGAGTTTGAAGGGCTTGAGGGTGGTAAATGGGAATTCAGGGCTGGATTTGAGAATCCAGATGAGGGCTGGAGAGAGAGCTTTAGGCCTCATATTCCTAGAGATGATAATTAAAGCCATGGAAGAGGGTGAGTTCCCCAACAGAAAGTGGAACCTGAGAAGACAACATGATCAAGGACAAATCCTCAACATTTTCTGATTGGCTGCTAAGTATGAGGATGTGTGCACATGTACAAAGAACAAAGATTATTCCTTCCTCTTTAAAAGAGCAGGGAGGGGAGTAGAAACAGCACTTCCACCAGGCTCTGGCTCCCACCTCCTCCAATTCATGTAAAAGGTGACTCTGAAGAAACTTTGGAGTTACAGAACTCACAAAATGACACAGAGAAGCTAACCTCCTGCTGAGGACAGCCCAGCAGACTGGCAGGAGTCGGCCAGTGCAGTACTATGGGAGCAAAGCCCAGCCGCAAGAGCTGGAGGTTTTAGTCTCAGGGTGGGCCTGACCAACCACCAGCTGGGGGGACTTCAGATCACCAGCAGCTGTGGTGCTTTCCAGAATTATCAGCGCATAGATGCTAAGGACAAAGTGAGAGATCAGTGCAGTGTGGACTTTGGGATCCAATAGTTCAAGAGTGCTGTCAGTGTTTGCCCCTGGGGCAAGAAGCAGGGGAGGCCCAGTGGCCATATAGCCACAGCCATGTGGCAGCTTCAGCTCCTGGTCTGAAGACTGTAGGGGGACCAAGCAACCAGTCTGAGGAGTAATCGCTTTTGCATTAACCTGCTTGGATCTAGATTGCAGTCTAGGGTGGAGGCCCTGAGGTGTGTGAACAGCTTGCCAGAGCATGTGGAGGCTTCAGAGAGGGCACCCAACTAATTGGGATGAAGCTCCCCTGTCTGGTAGCAGAGTCCTACTGTGGCAAAAAGCCCAAAAGTCAAGTAATTGAGTGGCAACATGAACAAATGAGGGGAGCAAAGCAAGCAGAGCAACCCAATTTTACACTCCTATTTTGGGGACAAAAAGGATCAAAGCATGGAACAGGAGGAAGACAGTGAAGTCAGAACTGCTGCACCAAAAGATTCCAAGAAAAATACAAGCTGGTTAAAGGCCATAGAGGAACTTAAGAAGGATTTTGAAAACCAAATAAGAGAAGTAGAAGAAAAATTGGGAAGAGAAATGAGAATGATGCAAGAAAAGTCAGGTTGTTGACTGAAGAAAATAACACCTTAAAAAATAGAATGACTCAAATGGCAAAAAAAAAGGTTCAAAAAGGCAATGAGGAGAAGAATGCCTTAAAAAGCCAAATTTGCCACATGGAAAAAGAATCTCAAAAGCTTACTGAAGAGATTTAAATTTTAAATGAAGAATTTAATTGGAGCAAATGGAAGCTTGTGCCTTTATGAGAAATCAAGATACTGTTAAAGAGATCCAAACAAATGAAAAAAGAAAATAGGAGGCAATGTGAAAAATCTCATTGGGAAAACCACTGACCTGTAAAATAGATCCAGGAGAGATATTTTTAATATTATGGGACTACCTGAAAGCCATGATCAAAAAAAGAACCTAGAAATCATTCTTCAAGAAATTCTCAAGGAAAATTTCCCTGATGTTTTAGAACCAGAGGGCAAAATAGAGGTTGAAAGAATCCACCAATCACCTCCTGAAAAAGATACCAG